>NC_135886.1:53865914-54327492 GCF_964194155.1 Cetorhinus maximus
CCAGGGTTGCTACATCCAGGCCCAACAATGGTTTGATGCCAACTTTTTAATTCTTGGAATTGCTGTCATCTGTGTGTCAATTGTCCAGGTAAGTACTTCAAGTAAATCTGTAGTAGTTGTAGCTTTAAGGAATGTAGTGACTGTAGCTTTAAGACTTATTGCATTATATAGTATCACGTGACAATGTGAAAGAATCAGCTCTAAGAGCGGGGCACCTTAGACTGGGAGTTCTTCTTCTAGTTGTGGAGCTTGATGGAAGCATGTAACTGCTGCTGAGGCCTGTAAATAAAGTTTGATGTTTCTAATGAGAAACCTGTCTGGAAAATTAAGTGCATAACAAACTGGCAATGAGGATGGGATCAGGTCTGCCGTTGTCCCTTACCCAGCGACTGTGAGCACCTTGTTTAAACAGAAGAAAAGGAAGATTTACTCACCAGATATGCTGAAGAGTTCAAACAGAAGAAACAGAAGCACTGTCATTTTAAGTTAAAGCAAAAAAACAAACCCTGATCCAAATGGCTGAGAAATCTCCCGAAGCACTCCTGACATTGACATTTAAAAGAAAAGGACCTGCAGAGGCAAAAAGAAAAGAGAATCTGTGCTTAAATTATAAAACAGGTGGAAGCCCCGCAGGTTCAGTAGGTTAGAGAAGCTGGCACACAGCTACAAGTAAAGAAAGGTTTAAAAACAACCTTCAGTGCACAGTAAAAGAAAGACTGCAGAGCTAAAATAAAAAAAGAGTTGACAGTTCACAAGTTAAAAAGGGTAATCAGAGCAGAAAGCAGTCCTGCAGTTTTAAATTTTTTTAAAAAATGACCCTGATCGGACCACAAGGCCACTGAGCCTCCTGAAGTGTGAGATTCCCAACATCAAAAGAATCTGCGGAGTTAGTAAAAAACTCGCCCAGAAAAGTGAGAAGAAACCTTTTTTCGAACAGGAGCAAAGTTTTACAAAGTTTAAAAAAAATAGCCACGTTTGCCAGTGAGCCCACCAAAACAGGAAAAGCATGGAAAACTCAAAAACATCACAGAAAAGCCAACAGCTGCAGAGACAGCCCGAGTCATTTAAAAAAAACCCAGTGACTGCTCATAAAGCGGCAATATATTTAAAGTGGTGAATACAAGAAAAATGGCTATTGACAGAAAATTAGAAGACACCCCAGAGAGAGGGCAACCAGAAAATTAACAGTTGAAAGAACAGTTGATTGTCCTTCAAGATCAAATGCAAAAGGAATGCTTAACCATTCAGCAACATGAAGAAATGAAGACTGTCTTAAACAGTAAAATGAAAGCAGAGCAGAAGAAACTGAAAGAGGGCTCAGGGGAAGCCCTGGTGATCAAAGAGGGATCAGAGGAAGCCCTGGCAATGGAGAGGGCTCAGGGGAAGCCCTGGTAATCGGAGAGGGCTCACAGGAAGCCCTGGAAGTCATATATAGCTGGATACAGCCAGGAGACAGGAGTTCGGAGAAACTTTAAGGCAGTGCCAGCTCAGTGAAGCTAGCTGTCTAGCAAAGAGCTGAAGAATCAGCTGAATGAAGCTAAAGAAGTATTAAAAGGAAAAGTCGTCTAACTTTCCAAGATGCGAGTGACCTGGTGTGATAGTTTCTGTGACCAGACCCTTTTCGTACCACATAGAGGTGGAAGGCCGGATCACCCACAAACTCATGGATCATTTGAGAAGAAGGGAGAAACCCCAACAAAATGATGTTCCACCTGTAACCATTGTAGAACCTGTGGTCCCTGTTGAAACTGTTCAACCAAGAATAGACATACTAGGTGTCTCTATCAGAGTAGATAACACTGAGCTGCCTGTGCCTAAAGAGGTACCTGATGTTGCTGCGGTTCCAGATAATGCGGGTCCTATAAGAGATTCAAAAGTCGTAGAGCTACAATGTTCCACCTGAATCAGGAAGCCACCTGAGAGACTGAACCCATAATTCCATCACCCGTGTATATATTTGTAATGTCATGAAGGTAGATGTTCTTGTAAATACAAACTGTACAAAAAAATTTTAAGGGGGAGGAATGTAGTACTTGTAGCTTTAAGGAATGTAGTGACTGCAGCTTTAAGACTTATTATGTTGTATAGTATCACATGACAGTGTGAACGAATCAGATATAAGCATGGGAAACCTTAGAGTGGGAGTCCTTCTTCTAGTTGTGGAGCTTGATGGAAGCATGTAACTGCTGCTGCAGCTCATAAATAAACTTTGATGTTTCTAATGAGAAATCTGTCTGGAAAATTAAGTCCATAACAAAATCTATATCACATTGATGGAAATAATCACTCCACCATCACATTGGCAGCCCAGGTGTGAAAGCATCATACCCCTGGCACCAGTCTGAAGGAATGTCAAATGCTAACTAGCATCCATGAGGCACATAAATCCTCCAAGGCTCTTCACAGCCACACATTTGAGGTCTGAGTACCCCACTGTTTAAAAAAGTAATAATTCCTCCTAACCCTTAATATTTACGCTCTCTAGTTACCCCATTCCCCTTATCAAAAAATCCACTCTGTGTTGAGCAAAGTCAGAATGGTACTGGGGCTTAGGAAGTTAAACTACAAGGACAGGTTGAAGAAACTTGTAGTCTGTACTTGTAGTTTGTAGTCCCTTGAGGTTAGAAGGTGAAGGGTGACCTAACTGAGGTGTTTAAATGATAAAGAGATTTGAGAGGTACAGGGAATGATATCCTTTGGAGGAGGAATCTAAAACAAAGGGATGAAATCTTAAAATTAAAGGTAGGTCATTTAGGAATAGATTAAAACTAAGAATATAAGCACAGGCAGGACTAGAGGCAATAATTAAAATTTAATTATAAAATAAATAATTCATTAAAATACTATAAAGATGGCTGAACAGGTAATGTGTTGCAGCTACATTATGTGGGAGTTTATGGATGCCAGTGCAATCCAAGGAAAACAAGTTTTCAGTAAGTGTCTGCAGCTCAAGGAGCTTCAGCTTAGAGTTAATGAGCTGGAGGCTGAGCTACAGACACTGCAATGCATCAGAGAGGGGGAAAGTTACCTGGAGACGTTGTTCCAGGAGGTAGAAGCACCCTTAGACTAGGGTCTTCTGAGTTGGTTCATAGTCAGGCACAGGCAACTGAGACAGGAATGGGGATTGAAAATGTAGACATGGAGGAGCCTCAGCCTTTGCAATTTCCCAACTGGTTTGAGATTCTTGCAGCTTCTAGGGATGAAAGGAGGGGCTGCAGGGTGAGTGAGAAAACTGACTATGGCACCATGGTACAGGAAGCCATTCAAATGGTGGGGAGGAGAGTTAATAGGAATGTAGTGGTAATAGGAAACAGTATAGTCATGGGGATAGACAGAGTTGCCTGTAGCCAAAAGCGAGAATCCAGAAGGCTGATGCCTGCCTGGTACCAAGGTTGGGGACATCTGCTCTGGGCTGGAGAGTGACATGCAGTGGGAGAGGGAGGATCCAATTGTTATGGTCCATGTAATTACCAACGACATAGATAGGACTAGGAAAGAGGTTCTGCATAGAGAGCAGCTAGGGGCAATAGATCTAAAGGTCAAAATAATAAAAAATATCAAAGGTAAGAACAGGATTGAATTTCACATTCAGACTGAGGGAGAGAAGTATGGGTCTAAGACTAATATTTTATATTTAAGTGAAGGCAATTATGAGGGTATGAAGACAGAGTTGGCTAAAGTGAACTGGGAAATTAGGGTAAAGGGTAGGATGGTAGAGATGCAGTGGCAGACATTTAAGGAGATATTTCATAACACTCAGCAAAGATACATACCAATGTGAAAGAGAGACTCTAGAAGGATGCATCATCCGTGGCTAACCAAAGAAGTTAAAGATACTATCAAATTGAAAAAAGTGTATAATTCCATGACGATTAGTGGCAGGTCAGAAGATTGAACAGAATATTAAAATTAGCAAAGAATGACTAAAAACAACTAATGAGGGTGAAATAAGGGTACGAGAGAAAGTGAGTTAGAAATATACAAATTGACAGTAAGAGTTTCTACAGGTATTTGAAAAGGGAAAGAGTAACTAATGTGAGTGTCGGTCCTCTAGAGAGAGAGCCTGGGGAATTAATAATGGAAAACAAGGAAATGGTGGATGAATTGAACAGGTATTTTGCATCTGTTTTCACTGTAGAGGATACAAATAACATCCCAGAAATAATTGTGAATCAGGAGGTGAAAGGGAGGGAGGAACTTAAAACAATTACATTCGCCAGGGAAAGGGTACTGAGAAAATTATTAGACCTAAAAGCTGACGAGTCCCCAGATCCTGATGGACTTCATCCTAGGGTCTGAAGGTCGCTCAGATAGTAGATACATTGGTGTTAATTTTCCAAAAAATCTCTAGATTCTGGAAAGTTCCCATCAGATTGGAAAAAATCAAATGCAGCGGAAGAAAGGAGGGAGACAGAAAGCAGGAAACTACAGGCCAGTTATCCTAACATCTGTCATAGGGAAAATGCTGGAATATATTATTAAGGAGGTTATAGCAGGGCACTTAGAAAATCTCAATGCAATCAGACAGAATCAACATGGTTTTGTGAAAGGCAAATCGTGTTTGACTAATTTATAAGTGTTCTTTGAGGAAGTAACAAGCAACGTGGATAAAGGGGAAATTGTAGATGTGTACTTGGATTTCCAGAAGGCATTTGACAAGATGCCATATCAAAGGTTACTACCAAAGATAAGAGCTCGTGGTGTAGGGCGTAACATATTAGCATGGATAGAGGATTGGATAGCTAACAGGAAGCAGAGTGGGCAGAAATGGGTCATTTATAATGTGAGCATAGAATGGAAAATGTTAACATTTAGCTTTTATTGCCTTCAGGTACTCGGCATGTCATTTGCTATGACCATGTACTGCCATATCTGTAATAACTACAAGTCCTACGACAATTGAACTGATGCTGTTTCTCCCAGAGAGGAAACCCCATCATGTGGGATTGTAAATGTATCCATGATCATAGGTTCTGCTCTTCTGAAGACTGGCACTTTGCTCATTTCCTGCTGCCACCTGTTAAGAGATGGTACGAGTTTCAACTATGTGAACTGGGTCCTCCTGCAGTGCCACATCTCTGGTACATCTACAGCACCTGTCAATCTCTCGCTTTGGACTTCAATAACAGCTCTTCAAGGAATCAAATCAAACTGACTACTTTGCCTTCTCCTGTCTGTTTTGTTGAGGAAGTTTGGAGTTTAATAGCCCTGCATTTCACTGTCTTCCAGAGTAAAGGGCAGGCCCTCTCTGTCTTGGCAGGCATCAATGGGAAATTCAACAACCAGAGCTCTCAATGCTACATAGAATAGACAGGATACAGAGCACAGAAACAAGCCAGTATTTATACTCCATACAAACCCCCTCCCAGCCCTCTTTATCTCATTCTGTCAACAGATTCCCTCTATTCCTCTCCTTCACATACTCATCTAGATTCCTTTTAAAAGCACCTATGCTAACTGCTCCTTCTGGTAGCAAGTTCCAAATTCTAGCTACTCCAACCAGTAAACAAGTTGCCCTTTTGGATTTATTAATGACTGTCTTTGATTTATGGCTCCTAGTCTGTTCTTGACCAGAAATGGAAACACCTTCCCTAAGCCTATCCTATCAAATCCATCCATCCACCTAAAGTCCTCAATCAGGTCATCTCTCTTTTCAGCCTCTCTTTTCTAGAGAAAAGAGCCCCAGCCCATTCATTCCTTCCTGACAGTTATAACCTCTCAGTTCTGATATCATCCATGTAAATCTTTTTCCACTTCCTCCAATGCCACTACATCCTTTCGATAATACAGAGACCAGAACTGTACAGAGTGCTCCAAATGTGACCTAACCACGGTTTTATAGAAGCTTAACATAACTTCTCTGCTTTCCAATGCTACCGCAGTATAAATGGACCCCAATATTCCTGGCCTTATTAGCCTACATTGCTAGTTTTAATGATTTGTGTAGCCCTTCCTTTCGTTCTATGCATTTAGACTTTTGTTTTCCTTAGAGAATAAGTTTATTCATCTTATCAAAATGGGCCATCTCACACTCTCAGATATTGAATTTAAATTGCCATTCACCTGTCCATTCTGGAGTTTCATCTCCCTGAAAATGGAAGGAGTCAGTCACTGCCGTTTAGACTTTGCTGACAGCCGCTTTTGGCTGTGGGCCAGTTACAGTCAGAGAGGAGGGTTATATTTGCAGGAAGTTTCCATATAAATTATCCACATGAGCAGCTCCAAAATGGAAATGATCTTTTAGGGCAGGACAGACACAGCTCTGGCAGAATGCTGAGATGCTATATTGTTGTCTCGAGTTGGCTGATTGAATTTGCCAACAATTCCAACAGCGTCTGAAGGAGCTCATTGGTTGTGAGTGCTTTGAGATGTCCTGATGAGGTGAAAGGCACAAGATAAATTCCTTCTTTTCTTCAACCTGGAGATCTGTCTGGCCTTGTGCATCAGCAGCTTGTCATTGATTGGGTTAGTACCAACATACCCTCTAATTGTTTTTGAAGTGTGGGTCCATTTGTTTAACTGTGAAGGACCTTTAAATATTTTTGTATGGCCACATACTTGCAGTAACTTGTGCATGGCCTGTGCCGATCTTCCACACAGATTGAAGAGAACGTTGGTTGGGGGACTGTAACCTATCTAATAAGCAGGACATTTCTCAGCTCTAGACTGTGTTGCCAACCATGAAGGATTGTCTTAGACCTTGAGTCTCTGGGAAGTAAAGATTACCTCTACAAACTACTTGTAGCAACCCAGGAGAAAGATCACAGGGACTTTGAAGAAAAGTGAATTTCCATTTGTTTGATTAATTATTAAAATAATGGAGATGGAGGAAGGGGCTGGGTGGGGCAGTTGAAGATGGGTGATCATGTGATGAAATCTCCAGGAATATGGCGAACCAGAGTTGACAACCCTACTCTAGCCATCTTGAAAACTTGAGAATCCGGCACTTTCCTATGGACAGTCTTGCACATGAGCTTTCACAAAGCTCAACAATAGGTTCATGTTTGTCGATCCTTCAAGATCACTTCAACTCGGCTGTTGATAATAACATTTTTAAAATAGCTCTCATTAGCTGAACATTGCACATTCAAACGCCCTGAAGGGTGCTCTCCTGATAATGTAACTAGGGGTGAAGGGTCACCAACCAGTCGCCACCTGGAGATACTACCTAGAGCATGAATGTTCGATGCTAGTTTGTCCCATAGCAGTGCATTTTGGCTGCATTACAAATAATTGAGAGGTCAATCAGTAGAAAAGCCCATGAAGCAGCAATAATGGGTCATTTCCCCAACCAATTTTCAAAATAGAATTGAGGATAAGATGGGAGAATACCAGAAGGATTAGCTTTAATGGGCCGGATGGCCTTTTCTCAGTTTTGGCTGTTCTTGCTTTGCAGCTGTAAATTATTATAAAGGAGTCTAAGTTTTAAGAATTAAAATACCACAGCATAGCAGGTTAGAGGGAAGAGCTGAACTGTGTTTTCCAAATTCTCTATGTTTAATAGACTGTTAATCTAATACACCCAGAGCCAGTTACATCCCAATATTCAATTAGATTTAAAAAACTGCTTCTGCTGTAGTTCCATGGGCTGGTTGTACACATCTAATTGATCCAACAGGGCTTTAGTATTTAAATATGGTTTCAAAATAATGTGTTTCAACCACTTAATCCCAAGTGTAGATCAGTTTGAGAATACAGTGGCAATCACTCATTTTAATGATCTGAATCCCATTAGTTATACATAGCAACAAGGCAGAAAGTGCAAAAGATATTATCCAATCCTTTGGAGAACAGGCAATCATGTCTTGAAATGTCTGCTCCTACGCTCTTTGCTCACTATTCTATGATTCCACCTTAAGGCAGTTCTTCACAGCTGCATGTAGTGTCACCTCTATTCCCAGTCAGAATGGAGATGATTAAGCAATTCACTAGTCGGTCATACAGACACTGCTGTAAATGACTGCGATTATTTTATGCATATAATTGATATTCTGTAACTATCCTCTACTCACTGCAATTTGTTGGAGATAGCATCCTGCTTTTATCAGGAGAATTTGCTGCAATTTCAGTCACAAGTGTCTTTGCATTTCATAGAGGTATTTTTCAATTAAACTCTGTAGACTGTTTGCTGTAGTGCACTCTTTAAACAACAGGCATTCAATTCTCAGGAAATAAACTTTATTTGCTGTAAAAATAGACTGATGTGAATCCTGCTGTAAATCCAAACCCACCTCCAATTCACTGGTGGACACAGTGGTGTCAATACAGAAATGGGAGGTTGGGGGCGAGGGAGATCGCAGGGGAGAGATCACCAGGGAATGATTGTAGCTAGAAGAAATAGCAGGGATTACCTCCAACCATTGACTACTCCAAAAATACCATGGTAGAAGACATACAAATCATTCCGGAAATAATGGGGAATGATGAGTCTAGCAAGATTGAGGAATTTAAAGATATCGGCCTCAGTGGAGAATTTTTTAAAATTCATTTACAGGATGTGGGCATTACTGGCTAGGCCAGCATTTATTGCCCAGCCCTAATTGCCCTTGAGAAGGTAGTGGTGAGCTGCCTTCTAGAACCGCTGCAGTCCATGTGGCATAGGTACACCAACAGTGTTGTTAGGGAGTTCCAGGATTTTGACCCAGCAACAGTGAAGAAACGGTGATATATTTCCAAGTCATGATGGTGAGTTTCTTGGAGGGGAATTTCTGGGTGGTGGTGTTCCCATCTATCCACTGCACTTGTCCTTCTAGATGGTAGTAGTCATGTATTTGGAAGGTACTGCCTAAGAAGTCTTGCTCAGTTCCTGCAGTGCATCTTGTAGCTGGTACACACTGCTGCCACTGTTCGTTGATGGTGGAGGGAGTGAATGTTTGTGGATGGGATGCCAATCAAGCGGGCTGCTTTGTCCTGGATGGTGCCAAACTTCTTAGGTGTTATTGGAGTTGCACTCATCCAGGCAAGTAGAGAGTATATCATCACACACCTGACTTAGGGTCATAGAGTCATAGAGGTCTACAGCACAGGAAAAGGCCCTTCAGCCCATCGAGCCTGCACCGGTCAAACAAGTACCTAACTATTCTACTCCCATTTTCCAGCACTAGGCCATGGCATTACAAGTGCATATCCAAATACTTCTTAAATGTTATGAGGGTTTCTGTCTCTACCACCCTTTCAGGCAGTGAGTTCCAGATTCCCACCACCCTCTGGGTGAAAAAATTCTTCCTCACATCCCCTCTAGACCTCCTGTCCCTTACCTTAAATCTATGCCCCCTGGTTATTGATCCCTCCACCAAGGGGAAAAGTTCCTTCCTGTCTACCCTATCTACGCCGCTCATAACTTTATACACCTCAATCATGTTCCCCCTCAATCTCATCTGCTCCAGGGAAAATAACCCCAGTCTATCCAATCTCTCCTCATATCTAAAACTCTTCAGCCCAGGCAACATCCTGGTAAATCTCCTCTACACTCTCTCTCGAGTGCAATCACATCCTTCCTATAATGCGGATTCCAGTACTGCACATAACACTCTAGCTGTGGCCTAACCAGCATTTTATACAGTTCCAGCATAACCTCCATGCTCTCATATTCTATGCCTTGGCTAATAAAGGCAAATATCCCATATGCCTTCTGAACCACCTTATCTACCTGTCTCGCTACCTCAAGGGACTGGTGGGCATGCACACCAAGGTCCCTCTGATCCTCGGTACTTCCCAGGGTCCTACCATTCATCGTGTAAATCCATGCCTTGTTTGTCCTGTCCAAGTGCATCATCTCACACTTATCCGGATTAAATTCCATTTACCACTGATCAGCCCATCTGACCAGCCCATCTATATCCTCCTCTAATCTAAGGCTATCCTCCTCACTATTTACCACCCCACCGATTTTCATGTCATCCGCGAACTTACTGATCAACCCTCCTACATTCAAGTCTAAATTGTTTATATATACCACAAACAGCAAGGGACCCAACACCAATCCCTGTGGAACCCCACTGGACACAGGCATCCAGTCACAAAAACACCCCTCGACCATCACCCTCTGCTTCCTGCCACTCAGCCAATTCTGGATCCAATTTGCCAAATTGCCTTGGATCCCAAAGGTTCTTACCTTCATTATCAGTCTCCTATGCAGGATCTTATCAAAAGCCTTGTGCCTTGTAGATGGTGGACGGGCTTTGGGGAGTCAGGAGGTGAGTTACTCACCACAGGATTCCTAACTTCTGACCTGCTCTTATAGCCACAGTATTTATATGGCTGGTCCAGTTCAGTTTGTGGTCAATGGTAACCCCCAGAATATCGATACTTGGGGATTCAATGATGGTAATGTCATTGAATGTAAAGGGACGATGGTTATATTGTCTCTTTTTGGATGTGGTCATTGCCTGACGCTTGCGAATGTTACTTGCCACTTGTCAGCCCAAGCCTGGATATTGTCCAGATCTTGCTGCATTTGGACCTGGACTGCTTCAATATCTGAGGAGTCACGAATGGTGCTGAACATTGTGCAATCATCAGCGAACACTCCCACTTCTGACCTTATGATGGAAGGAAGGTCATTGATGAAGCAGCTGAAGATGGTTGGGCCGAGGGCAGGAGAAATTAATGGAACCAAGTGACAAAAAATCTCCCAGGCCTGACAACCTGCATCCTGAGGTTTCAAAAGAGGTTTTCACAGAGATGGTGGATGCATTGGTTTTGATCTTCCAGAATTCCTTAGAGCCTAGAACTGTTCTAGGAGGCAAATATAAGCTGGTTATTGAAAAAAAGGAGGAAGAGAGGAACAGGGACTATAGAGCAGTTATACATCAGTAGGAGGCAAAATGCTAGAATTTATATTAGGGACATGATAACAGGGCACTCAGAAAATCATAATATGATTAAACAGGGTCAATGTGAATTTGCCAAAGATCAATTGTATTTTATAAATCTGTTAGTTTTTTGAGGACATAACTAATAGGATGAATAAGGGTAAACCAGGCAATGTAGCATATTTCAAATTTTTAAAAAAACGTTTGATAAGGTGTCACATGAGGTTATTATACAAAATCTGAACTCATGGAATTGAGGGTAATACATTAGCATGGATTGAGGATTGGTTAAAGGACAGAAAACAGGGAATAGGAATAAACAGGACATTTTCGGATTGGCAGGCTGTAACTAGTGGGGCACAGCAAGGATGAGAAGTTGGGTCTCAGCTATTTAAATCTATATTAATGACTCAGATGGCGGGATTGAGTGAAATGTAACCAAGCTTGTTGAGGATGCAAAGTTAGGTAGGAAAATAGGGGAGGTGCACAAAAAGTGGCCACAGAGATTTATAGACAGGCTGGGAGAATGGGCAAGTGGCAAAGGTATCATTTTGGTCGGAAAAATTTTAAAACAGATTATGTTTTGAATGGTGAGAGGCTGGAAAATGTTTCCATTCAGAGGAACCTGACTGTTCTTGTACATCGAATCATAGAATGATTACAACATAAAGGAAGGCCATTCAACCCATCATGTCTGTGCTGAATCATGGAACATTAACATCAAGGTACAAGTTCTGCAATTAGGAAGGCAAATGGTGTTAGTTTTTGTTACAAAGAGATTGGAGTATAAGAGTAAAACAATGTGGCTATAATTAAACAGGGTACAACTGAGGCCACAAGAGCAACATACTGGAGATGTTGGAAATCTGAGATACAAACAGAAAATGCTGGAAATGTTCAGCAGGTCTGGCAACATCTGTAAAGAGAGAAACAGAGTTAACGGGTAGGATATTCTGGTCTCGCCCTCCGCGGGACTAGAAATCCCACCTGAATTCAACGGACCATTTGTTGGTAGGTCAACATTTCCATCCCAATGGTGAAGATTCCTGTGGCAGAGAGCACCAGAAAGTTTAGGCCAATGTTTCAGGTCATAAAACGGATGACAAAAAAAATTCCTTTCACGATGAAATTACAATTCCTTGTTTTACTTGCTTTCACATTCTTACACTCTACATTTTCAGTCTCACTCTCTACATTCGCAATCTCACTCTCCACATTCCCAGTATCACCCTCTACATTTCCAGTCTCACTCTCCACATTCTGTTTCAATCTCTACTTTCCCAGTCTCACTCTCTACATTCTCAGTCTCACTCTCTTCATTTCCAGTCCCACTCTCCACATTCCCAGTCTCACTCTCTTCATTTTCAGCCTCACTCGCCACATTCCCAGTCTCACTCTCTTCATTTTCAGCCTCACTCGCCACATTCCCAGTCTCACTCTTTACATTTTTGGTATCACTCTCTAAATTTCCGGTCTCATTCTCTACATTTTCAGTCTCACTTTCTACATTCTCATTCTGCCTCTCTACATGCTCAGTCTCACACTCTAAATTCGCAGTATCACTCTCTCCTTTCCCAATGTCGCTCTCTACATTTCCAGACTCAATCTCTACATTTCCAGTCTCACGCTCTACATTGGCAGTCTCACCCTCTACATTCCCATTCTCACTCCCTACAGTTCAGGCCTCACTCTCAAAATTTTCAGTATCACTCTCTACATTCTCAATCTCAATCTCTACATTTCCAGTCTCACTCTCTACATTGGCAGTCTCACCCTCTACATTCCCATTCTCACTCCCTACAGTTCAGGCCTCACTCTCAACATTTTCAGCATCACTCTCTACATTCCCAATCTCAATCTCTACATTTCCAGTCTCACTCTCTACATTGGCAGTCTCACCCTCTACATTCCCATTCTCACTCCCTACAGTTCAGGCCTCACTCTCAAAATTTTCAGTATCACTCTCTACATTCCCAATCTCAATCTCTACATTAACAGTATCAATCTCTTCATTTCCAGCCTCACTCTCTAAATTCTCAGCCTGTCTCTCCACGTGCACAGTCTCACACTCTACATTCGCAGCATCTCTATCCTTTCTCAATCTCATGCTCTAAATTCCCAGTCGCAATCTCTCCATTTCCAGTCTCAGACTCTACATTTCCAGCCTCACTCTCTACATTCTCACTCTCACTCTCTACATTCTCAATCTGTCTCTCTCCATGCAGTCTCACACACGAAATTTGCATTATCACTCTCTCCTTTCTCAACATCACTCTCTACATTCTCAGTCTCACTCATTACATTCCCAGTCTCATGCTCTACATTTCCAGTCTCACTCTCTTCATTTTCAGTCTCATTCTCTACATTTCCAGTCTCACGCTCTACATCACCAGTCTTATGCTTTACATTTCCAGTTTCAATCTCTACATTTCCAGTCTCACTCTCTTCATTTTCAGTCACATTCTCTATATTTCCAGTCTCACTCCCTACATTTTCAGCATCATTCCCTACATTTTCAACATCAGTCTCTACACTTTCAGTCTCATTCTCTACATTACCAGTCTCAAGCTCTACATTTCCAGTTTCACTCTCTTCATTTTCAGTCTCATTCTCTACATTTCCATTCTAACGCACTACATCACCAGTCTTATGCTTTACATTTCCAGTCTCACTCCCTATATTCACAGTCTCACTCTTTCCTTTCTCATCTGCACTCTCTACATTCCCAGTCTCACTGTCTACATTAATAGTATCACTCTCTACATTTCCAGTCTCACTTGCTACACTTCCAGTATCATTCTCTCAATTTTCAGTATCACTCTCTATATTTTAAGTCACACCATCTACACTTGCAGTTTTACTCTCGACATTTCCAGACTCAAACCCTACGCTTCCAGTATCACTCTCTACATCACCTGTCTCACTCTCCATATCATCAGTCTTATGCTCTACATTTCCAGTGTCACTCACAACATTCCCAGTCTCGCTCTCTACATTTCTAATATCACTCTCTGCATGCCTGGTCTCACTCTCTGCATTTCCAGCCTCACTCTCTACTTTACCTGTATCACTATCTACATCACCAGTCTCACGCTCTACATTTTCAGTCTCACTCTCTACTATCCATGTCTCACTCTCGACATTCGGAGGATAAATCTGTACATTTCCTGCCTCAATCTCTACATTTCCAGTCTCACTCTTTAAATTCCCAGTCTCACTCTCTACATTCCCAGTCTCATTCAATACATTCTGAATCTGTCGCTCTACATGGACAGTCTCACACTCTACATTTGTATTATCACTCTCCTTTCTCAATGTCACTCTCTACATTCCCAGTCTCACTCACTACATCCTTGGTCTCATTCTCTACATTTCCAGTCTCACACCCTACATTACCAGTCTCACTCACTAAATTCCTCGTCTCACTCTCTACATTTCCAGTCTCAATCTCTCCATTTGCAGTCTCAGACTCTACAATTCCAGCCTCACTTTCTACATTCTCACTCTCACTCTCTACATTCTCAGTCTGTCTCTCTCCATGCAGAGTCTCACACACTAAATTCGCATTATCACTCTCTCCTTTCTCAACGTCACTCTCTACATTCCTACTCTCACTCACTACATTCCCACTCTCATTCTCTACATTCCCAGTCTCACTCTCTACATCACTAGTCTTATGCTTTATATTTCCAGTCTCACTCCCTACATACCCAGTCTCATTCTTTCCTTTCTCATCTGCACTCTCTACATTCCCAGTCTCACTCTCTACATTCCCAGTCTCACTCTCTATATTCCCAGTCTCACTCTCTACAGTCTGTCTGTCTCTTCACATGAACAGACTCACACTCCACATTCACATTATCATTCTCTCCTTTCTCAATGTCACTCTCTACATTCCCAGGCTCAATCTCTACATTCTCAGTCTCACTCTCTACATTTCCAGCCTCACTCTCTACAATATAATTCACTCAATTTTCAGTATCAATCTCTACATTTTGAGTCTCACCATCTACATTTCCAGTTTCACTCTCGACATTTCCAGTCTCACTCTCTATGCTTGCAGTCTCACTCTCTACATCACCAGTCTTACTTTCTACATCACCAGTCTTACGATCTACATTTCCAGTGTCACTCACGACATTTCCAGTCTCACTTGCTACACTTCCAGTATCATTCTCTCAATTTTCAGTATCACTCTCTACATTTTCAGCCTCACCATCTACACTTCCAGTTTTACTCTCTACATCACCAGTCTCACACTCCACATCACCATTCTTACACATTACATTTCCAGGGTCACTCACGACATTCCCAGTCTCACTCTCTCCTTTCTTAATCTCACTCCCTACATTCCCAGTCTCAGTCTCCACATCACCAATCTCACTCTCTACATTTCCAGTCTCAATCTCTACATTCCCAGTCTCACTCTCTACATTCACAGCCTGTCTCTCCACATGCACAGTTTCACACCCTACATTCCCAGTCTCAATCTCTCCATTTCCAGTCTCAGACTCTACAATTCCCACCTCACTCTCTACATTCTCACTCTCACTCTCTATATTCTCAGTCTGTCTCTCTCCATGCAGAGTCTCACACACTAAATTTACATTATCACTCTCTCCTTTCTCAATGTCACTCACTACATTCCTATTCTCATTCTCTACATTCCCAGTCTCACTCTCTACATCACCAGTCTTATGCTTTACATTTCCAGTCTCACTCCCTACATTCCCAGTCTCATTCTTTCCTTTCTCATCTGCACTCTCTACATCACCAGTCTCACTCTCTACACTTCCAGTCTCACCCTCTACGTCACCAGTCTCACTCTCTACATTCGCAGTCTCACTCTACATTCTCAGCCTGTCTCTCCACATGCACAGCCTCACACTCTAGATTCACAGTATCACTCTCTCCTTTCTCAATCTCACGCCCTACATTCCCAGTCTCAATCTCTCCATTTTTCAGTCTCAGTCTCTACATTCCCAGCCTCACTCTCTACATTCTCAGTCTGTCTCTCTCCATGCAGAATCTCACACACTAAATTCTCATTATCACTCTCTTCTTTCTCAACATCACTCTCTACATTCGCACTCTCACTCACTACATTCCCAGTCTCATTCTCTACATTTCCAGTATCACTCTCTACATTCCCACTCTCACTCACTACATTCCCAGTCTCATTCTCTACATTTCCAGTATCACTCTCTACATTTCCAGTCTCACTCATTACATTCCCAGTCTCATTCTCTATATTTCCAGTATCACTCTCTACATTCCCAGTCTCACTCATTACATTCCCAGTCTCATTCTCTACATTTTCAGTATCACTCTCTACATTCCCAGTCTCACTCACTACATTTCCAGTCTCATTCTCTACATTTTCAGCCTCACCATCTACACTTCCAGTTTTACTCTCTACATCACCAGTCTCACACTCCACAGCACCAGTCTTACGCATTACATTTCCAGTGTCACTCACGACATTCCCAGTCTCGCTCTCTATATTTCCAATCTCATTCTCTACATGCCCAGTCTCACTCTCTACATTCGCAGTATCACTCTCTCCTTTCTCAATCTCACACCCTACATTCCCAGTCTCAGTCTCTACATCACCAATCTCTCTCTCTACATTTCCAGTGTCAATCTCTACATTCCCAGTCTCACTGTCTACATTCTCAGCCTGTCTCTCCACATGCACAGTCCCACACTCTACATTCGCAGCATCACTCTCTCCTTTCTCAATCTCACACCCTACATTCCCAGTCTCAATCTCTCCATTTCCAGTCTCAGACTCTAAAAGTCCCTCCTCACTCTCTACATTCTCACTCTCACTCTCTATATTCTCAGTCTGTCTCTCTCCATGCAGAGTCTCACACACTAAATTCGCATTATCACTCTCTCCTTTCTCAACGTCACTCTCTACATTCCCACCCTCACTCTCCACATTCCAAGTCTCACTCTCTACATTTCCTGTCTCAATCTCTACATTTCCAGTTTCACTCTCTACATTCCCAGTCTCACTCTCTATATTTCCAACCTCACTCTCTACATTTCCAGTCTCACTTGCTACACTTCCAATATAATTCTCTCAATTTTCAGTATCACTCCTACATTTTCCGTCTCACCATCTACACTTCCAGTTTTACTCTCGACATTTCCAGTATCACTCTCTCCTTTCTTAGTCTCACGCACTACATTCCCAGTCTCAGTCTCTACATTTCCAGCCTCACTCTCTACATTCTCACTCTCACTCTTTACATTCTCAGTCTGTCTCTCTCCATGCAGAGTCTCACACACTAAATTCGCATTATCAATCTCACCTTTCCCAACGTCACTCTCTACATTCACAGTCTCACTCACTACATTCCTATTCTCATTCTCTACATTCCCAGTCTCACTCCCTACATCACCAGTCTTATGCTTTACATTTCCAGTCTCACTCCCTACATTCCCAGTCTCACTCTTTCGTTTCTCATCTGCACTCTCTACATCACCAGTCTCACTCTCTACATTCCCAGTCTCACTCTCTACATCACCAGTCTTATGCTTTAGATTTCCAGTCTCACTCCCTACATTCCCAATCTCATTCTTTCCTTTCTCATCTGCACTCTCTACATCACCAGTCTCACTCTCTACATTCCCAGTCTCACTCTCTACATTCGCAGTCTCACTCTACATTCTCACTCCGTCTCTCCACATGCACAGCCTCACACTCTAGATTCACAGTATCACTCTCTCCTTTCTCAATCTCACGCCCTACATTCCCAGTCTCAATCTCTCCATTTTTCAGTCTCAGTCTCTGCATTTCCAGTCTCACTCTCTACATTCTCAGGCTGCCTCTCTCCATGCAGAATCTCACACACTAAATTCGCATTATCACTCTCTTCTTTCTCAACGTCACTCTCTACATTCCCACTCTCACTCACTACATTCCCAGTCTCATTTTCTACATTTCCAGTATCACTCTCTACATTTCCAGTCTCACTCATTACATTCCCAGTCTCATTCTCTATATTTCCAGTATCACTCTCTACATTCCCAGTCTCACACATTACATTCCCAGTCTCATTCTCTACATTTTCAGTATCACTCACTACATTTCCATCCCATTCTCTACATTTTCAGCATCACTCTCCACGTTTTCAACATCAATCGCTACACTTTCAGTCTCATTGTCTACATTACCTGTCTCATTCTCTATATCACCAGTCTTATGCTTTACATTTCCAGTCTCAGTCTCTACATTTCCAGTCTCAATCTCTACATTCCCAGTCTCACTCTTTACATTCTCAGCCTGTCTCTCTACATGCACAGTCTCACACTCTACACTCAGAGAATCACTCTCTCCTTTCTCAACCTCACGCCTACATTCCCAGTCTCAATCTCTCCATTTCCAGTCTCAGTCTCTACATTCTCACTCTGTCTCTCTCCATGCAGAATCTCACACACTCAATTCTCAATGTCACTCTCTACATTCCCAGTCTCACTCACTACATTCCCAGTCTCATTCTCTACATTTTCAGCATCACTCTCTACGTTTTTAACATCAGTCTCTACACTTTCAGTATCATTCTCTACATTCCCAGTCTCACTCTCTACGTTTCCAGTCTCACCTGCTAGACTTCCAGTATCATTCTCTGAATTTTCAGTATCACACTCTACATTTTCAGCATCAGTCTCTACATTCCCAGTCTCACTCTTTCCTTTCTCATCTGCACTCTCAACGTTCCCAGTCTCACACTCTACATTCCCAGTCTCACACTCTACATTTCCAGTCTCACTTGCTACACTTCCAGTATCATTCTCTGAATTTTCAGTATCACTCGCTACATTTTCAGTCTCCCCATCAGCACTTCCAGTTTTACCCTCGACATTTCCAGTCTCACTCACCACATTCTCAGTCTCACTCACCACATTCTCAGTCTCACTCACCACATTCTCAGTCTCACTCACCACATTCTCAGTCTCACTCTCTACATTTCCTGTCTCATTCTCTACATTTCCTGTCTCACTCACTATGCTTCCAGTGTCATGCTCTAAATTTTCAGCCTCACTCACTACATTTCCAGTTTCACCCTCTACATTTCTGTTTTCACTCTCTATTGCCCCAGTATCATTCTCTAGATTTCCAGTCTCACTCTCTACATTCCCAGTCTCACTCTCTACATTCCCAGTCTCACTCTCTACATTCCCAGTCTCACACTCTACATTTCCAGTCTCACTCTCTACATTACCAGTCTCACTCTTTCCTTTCTCATCTGCATTCGCTTCAATCCCAGTCTCACACTCTACATTTCCAGTCTCACACTCTACATTTCCGATCTCACTCACTACATTCCCATTATCACTCTCTACATATTCAGCATCAGTCTAAATTTCCAGTTTCAATCTCTACACTTTCAGTGTCATTCCCTACATTTCGTGTCTCACTCTCTTCATTTCCCATCTCACTCTCTATGTTTTCAACATCAGTCTCTACACTTTTAGTATCATTTTCTACATTACCAGTCTCACTCTCTACATTACCAGTCTCACTCTTTCCTTTCTCATCTGCATTCTCTTCAATCCCAGTCTCACTCTCTACATTTCCAGTCTCACCATCTACATTTCCAGTCTCACTCTCTGAAAAAGGAGCGCGAGAGGAAGCGGAAGTTGAAGAGAAGTGCGTGTGGAGCCGGAAGTTGAAAAGGAGCATGAGAGGAGTCGGGACTTGAAAAAGAGCGCGAGAGGAGCCGGGAGTTGAAGAGGAGTCAGGAGTTGAAGAGGAGTCAGGAGTTGAAGAGGAGCACGAGAGGAGCCCGGAGTTGAAAAGGAGCTGGGAGATCAGAGGTGACTGAGGGAGTTCGGTGAGGAGGGAACGAGGTGATCCTTTGAATACTGTGAGTGCTGTGAGTATGGTCATTTAAGTATTTACTACTTTTATCACATAGTTTTTAAGGTCTTATTTTGTGATTCATCGTTTGTAAGGGCTGTATTCTGTAACAACGAGGAGCAGGGAAGAAGGGCCCCAGAGAAATTGATATTATTTGATATTAAGTATCTTCCAAAAGGTTTAATTTAATTTAAAGGGGTAAGTCATGGCAGGAGAGCTCAAAGCCGTGGTGTGCTCCTCCTGCTCTATGTGGGAAGCTGGGAACAATTCAATGGCGCGGGGCCAGTATGTGTGCAGGAAGTGTCTCCAGCTGCAGCTCCTGGAAGCCCTGGTTTTGGAGCTGGAGCGGCGGCTGGGGACACTGTGGATCATCCACAAGGCAGAGAATATCATGGATAGCACGTTATAGAGAGGTGGTCACGCTGCTGGCTAAGAGTCCACAGGCAGGAAGGGAATGGGTGACCACCAGGCAGAGCAAGAGGACTAGGCAGGCAGTGCAGGAATCTCCTGTGGCTATTCCCCTGCAAAACAGATATGCCGCTTTGGATACTATTGAGGGGAATGGCCTATCAGGGGAAAGCAGCAACAGCCAAATTCGTTGCACCATGGTTGGCTCTGCTGCACAGGGGAGGAGTAAAAAGTGTAGGAATGCAATAGTTAAAGGGGATTCAATTGTAAGGGGAATAGATAGGCATTTCTGTGGCCACAAACGAGACTCCAGGATGGTATGTTGCCTCCCTGGTGCTAAGGTCAAGGATGTCTTAGAGCGGCTACAGGACATTCTGAAGGGGGAGGGTGTACAGCCAGTGGTCGTGGTACACATTGGCACAAACGACATAGGTAAAAAAGGGTTGAGGTCCTAAAAGCAGAATATAGGGAGTTAGGAAATAAGTTGAAAAGTAGGACCTCAAAGGTAGTGATCTCAGGATTACTACCAGTGCCACGTGCTAGTCAGAGTAGAAATAGCAAGATATATTGGATGAATACGTGGCCGAAGAGATGGTGTGAAGGAGAGGGTTTCAGATTCCTGGGACATTGGGACCGGTTCTGGGGGAGGTGGGACCAGTACAAACTGGACGGGTTACACCTGGGCAGGACCGGGACTGATGTCCTAGGGGGACATTTGCTCAAGTAGTTGGGGAGGTTTTAAATTAAAATGGCAGGGGGATGGGAACCTATGCAAGGAGTGAGAGGAGGGGGGATCAAGGACAAGAACAAAAGACAGAAAGGGGAATAAGAAAAGTGATAGGCAGAGAAATCAATGGCAAGAATCAAACAGGGCCTCAGTGAAAAATAGTGGGAACGGGACAAGTAATGTTAAAAAGACAAGCCTTAAAGCTTTGTGCCTTAACGCGAGGAGCATTCGCAATAAAGTGGATGAATTAACCACACAAATAGATGTAAACAGGTATGATATAGTCGGAATTACGGAGACATGGCTGCAGGGTGACCAGGGATGGGAACTGAACATCCAGGGATATTCAGTATTTAGGAAGGACAGACAAAAAGGAAAAGGCATTGGAGTTGCATTGCTAGTTAAAGAGGAAATTAATGCAATATAGAGGAAAGATATTAGCTCCAACGATGTGGAATCTGTATGGGTAGAGCTGAGAAACACTAAGGGGCAAAAAACGTTAGTGGGTGTTGTATATAGGCCCCCAAAATGTAATGGTGATGTTGGGAATGACATTAGCCAGGAACTTAGAGATGCATGTAATAAAGGAACATCGTAATTATGGGTGACTTTAATCTGCATATAGATTGGGCAAATCAAATTAGTAACAATACCGTAGAGGAGGAATTCCTGGAGTGTATACGGGATGGTTTTCTGGGCCAATACGTTGAGGAACCAACTAGAGAACAGGTCATCCTAGACTGGATATTGTGTAATAAGAAAGGAATAATTGGCAATCTAGTTGTGCGAGGCCCCTTGGGGATGAGCGACCATAATATGGTAGAATTCTTCATCAAAATGGAGAGTGACGTCGTTGATTCTGAGACTAGGGTCCTGAATCTTAATAAAGGAAACTACGATGGTATGAGGCGTGAGTTGGCTATGATGGATTGGGAAATGTTACTTAAAGGGATGACAGTGGATAGGCAATGGCAAACATTCAAAGAGCGCATGGGTGAACTGCAACAATTGGCACAAAAGTGAAACAGGAAAGGTGGCCAAACCATGGCTTACAAGGGAAATTAGAGATAGTATTAGACCCAAGGAAGAGACATACAAATTGGCCAGAAAAAACAACAGACCTGAGGATTGGGAGCAGTTTAAAATTCAGCAAAGGAGGACCAAGGGATTGATTAAGAAGGGTAAAATAGAGTATGAGAGTAAGCTTGCGGGGAACATAAAAACTGACTATAAAAGTTTCTATAGGTATGTGAAGAGAAAATGATTGGTGAAGACAAATGTAGGTCCCTTACAGTCAGAAACAGGGGAATTTATAATGGGAACAAAGAAATGGCTGACCAACTAAATACATACTTTGGTTCTGTCTTCACAGAGGAGGACACAAATAACATACCAGAAATGTTGGGGAACACAGGGTTTATTGAGAGGGAGGAGCTGAAAGAAATCAGTGTTAGTAGGGAAATGGTGCTGGGGAAATTGATGAGGGTGGTGAGCCTGTGGAATTCGCTACCACCTTCTCAAGGGCAACTAGGGAAGGGTAATAAATGCTGGCCCAGCCAGCTAAGCCCACATCCCATGAATAAATCTTTAAAAAATTAATTCCCCAGTCTCGTCCTCTAGGGGACCAATACTTACTTTTGCAGCTTTTTCCTTTTTAGATACTTGTAGAAGTTTTTACTGTCTGTTTTATATTTCTTTCCCAATATTATGGGCTACCACTAATCTTTGCAGCATTGTATGCCTTTTCTTTCAATTTGATATCATCCTTACCTTCCTTAGTTAGTGGCGGGTGCATCATGCATCATTGTAAGAATATGGCCAGGATTTTCCAGCCCTGCTGTGGCATGTCTACCCCCCGGCAGATGCAGCGATCCATTTAGATCTCCATTCAGTTCGGCGGGACTGTGATATCCCACCGGGCTGGAGGGGCCATAGAATCCTGGCCCATATATTTTTTAAGAGTTATGAAATATCTCCTTCACATCCGTCTTCACCCAAGAGAATGAGGATGAAGGTATCGAACTCATGGAGAGAGACTGTGAGGTTCTTGAGCAAATTGATATAGGGAGAGACAGGTATTGGAGGTGTTGGCAGGCTTAAAAGTGGACAAATCTCCAGGTCCGGATGATTTGCGTCCCAGACTGCTGAGGGAGGCAAGGGAGGAGATCGCAGGGGCTCTGACTCAAATTTTTAATTCCTCTCTGGCCACGGGGGAGGTGCCAGAGAACTGGAGAACGTGGTTCTGCTATTTAAGAAGGGTTGTAGAGATAAGCCAGGGAACTACAGGCCAGTGAGTCTCACGTCAGTGGTAGGGAAACTATTGGAGAAAATTCTGAAGGAGAGAATCTATCTCCACTCGGAGAGGCAAGGTTTGATCAGGGATAGTCAGCATGGCTTTGTCAGAGGGAGGTCATGCCTAACAAATTTGTTTGAACTTTTTGAGGAGGTGACCAGGTGTGTAGATGAGGGTAGTGCAGTTGATGTAGTTTATACGGATTTCAGCAAAGCCCTTGACAAGGTCCCACATGGGAGACTTATAAAGAAGGCAAATGCACATGGGATACAGGGTAATTTGACAAGGTGGATTTAAAATTAGCTTAGTTGTAGGAGGCAGAGGATGATGACAGAAGGATGCTTTAGTGGCTGGAAGCCAGTGTCCAGTGGCGTACCACAGGGATCTGTGCTAGGTCCCCTATTATTCATCTTTTATATAAACGACATAGATGACTATGTGGGGGGTAGGATTAGTAAGTTTGCGGATGTCACATGGATTGGCCGGGTGGTTAACAGTGAGGTTGAGTGTCTTGGGCTACAAGGAGATATAGACAGGATGGTCAAATGGGCAGATAAGTGGCAGATGGAATTTAACCCTGAAAAGTGTGAGGTGATACACTTTGGAAGGAGTAATTTGACAAGGAAGTATTCAATGAACGGCATGACACTAGGAGGTTCTGAGGAACAAAGGGACCTTGGCGTGTGTGTCCATAGATCTCTGAAGGCAGAGGGGCATGTTAGTGAGGTGGTGAAAAAGACGTATGGGACACTTGCCTTTATCAATCGAGGCATAGATTACAAAAGTAGGGAGATCATGTTGGAGTTGTATAGAACCTTGGTGAGGCCACAGCTGGAGTACTGTGTGCAGTTCTGGTCACCACATTATAGGAAGGATGTGTTGCACTGGAGGGGGTGCAGAGGAGATTCACCAGGATGTTGCCTGGGATGAAACATTTAAGTTATGAAGAGAGGTTGGATAGACTTGGGTTGTTTTCGTTGGAGCAGAGAAGACTGAGGGGCGACCTGATCGAGGTGTACAAGATTATGAGGGACATGGACAGGGTGGATAGGGAGCAGCTGTTCCCCTTAGTTGAAGGGTCAGTCACGAGGGGACACAAGTTCAAGGTGAGGGGCAGGAGGTTTAGTGGGGATGTGAGGAAAAACTTTTTTACCCAGAGGGTGGTGACGGTCTGGAATGCACTGCCTGGGAGGGTGGTGGAGGCCGGTTCCCTCACATCCTTTAAAAAGTACTTGGATGAGCACTTGGCATGTCATAACATTCAAGGCTATGGGCCAAGTGCTGGTAAATGGGGTTAGGTAGGTAGGTAGGTCAGATGTTTCTCACGTGTCGGTGCAGTCTCGATGGGCCGAAGGGCCTCTTCTGCACTGTGTGATTCTGTGATCTGCCAGCTTGTTTCCCTACTTTATTATTTTTTAATTTATTCTTGCTTAACCTTTGACTGTGTCCTTTTAACCTAATTTCTCCTTCCATTGTAGGCAACTCTGTCTTCATACCCTTGCAATTGCCTTTACTTAAGTTTATAGCACTGGTTTTTGACCCACACTTCTCACCCTTAAACTGAATGTGAAATTCTATCATGTTATGATCACTCTTACCAGAAGATCCTTTACCATGAGGTAATTAATTAATCCTGTTCATTACACATTACCAGGTCTAAAGTAGCCTATTCTCTAGTTGGTTCCAGAATGTATTGTTCCAATAAACTGTCCTGAATATGCTCCATGAACTCATTTCCTAGACTACCATAGTGAATTTAATTCATCCAATCTAAATGAAGATTAAAATTGCCTACAATTATTGCAGTATGTTCCTTATCAGTCCCCATTATGTACTGATGTATACTCTGTCCTACAGTATAGCTACTGTTAGGGGATCTATAAAGTAATCCTATCAGCAGCATCCATCCTTTGCCATTAAGGCTGGTGTATTTACCCCCTAGATCATTAGGGCTGATGTATTTACCCGCCAACCCCCCCCCCCCCCCCCCCCCCGCCCCCCCAAACCCCATGACCATTAGGGCTGGTGTATTTAGCCTGTAGTCTTCAGCACTGGTGTATTCACCATTCGGAAGTTACACTTGGAATTCTGTCCATGATTGTAAATATTTCATTGAATTTCTGGGTTCCTGGGAATTACTGTGACTGTCTCACCCACTCTATGCTCCCAATGCCTTCTTGGCTGATGGGTTTGCTAAAGGGTTGGGTCCAAGGAGAAGGCAGCAGACACTGGCACCCATCACTGGGCAGACTGGGTGATTGGAATGGCAGCTGTTAACATATAGAGTAACAAACAGTGCAGTCGGCATCATCACAGTGCTAACGTGATGTCACCCTGTGTAGTAGATGATGAACTGTGTGACATCATAATCCGCTGAGTCAGCACAACCTCAGGCCCACAATGTTCCCAGCCAGTAGAAAGATGCTCTGCGTTCTTTTGAGGCCGAGATATGCCAGAGAATCTTCCAAGATGTTCGGAAGTGCTTGATGACTGGGCAAAATGTGGTAAGAATGTGGAACAGCCTATCACAAGGATGCTAATAGCTCTGGTGCATTTCATGGGGAGTTAACTAAGCACATGGGGTTGGAAGTAATAGAAGGATAATGCTGATAGGGTGAGGTGAAGAGGGGTGGGATGTGGCTCATGTAGAGTATAAATGTTGGCATTGAGCAGTTAGTCTAAATGGTTTGTTTCTGTACTGTAGACTCTAGCTCAATCTACTTTCTCCTTTAAAGGATATTCAGGTGGTCAGAGGATTCCCATCTCGAAAAGGAGCTCAATAATCCGTCCTGTGGAAATACTCATGATTGGACCTATATTCCTGCTCCAAGAGCGGTCAAAAAGCCCGACAACTATGAGCTGCAGAACCCTGTGCACACAGTAACACCAGAGATCCTGAGTGAGGAGGAAGTAAGGAAAACCTTGATGGGCTGGGTGAGACGAAAGCTACGCTATAAAAATGAACTGGTTCGAAAAATGGAGATTACGGAAATCATGCCATCAATAATATTTTACTACGTTCTGGATACCTTCGTTGAGCAAAGGGCTTTGAAATTCTCCTATCAGGAAAATCCAGTCATTGGAACAGCACTCCCACCCAACAGGAAATTGAAAGCTTGGGAGGTACAGTGTTTTCCTGTCAAGAGCTTTCAAGATGAAACCAAGTATTTTCACATGCCCAATAGTGACAAGAAAGGAATATGTATCAGCTGCTATGGGCGAGGCCTTGTCCTTTGTGCCACGTGCTGGGGCTCGGGTGAAATTGACTGCCGGAAGGTTTATTCCAACGGGAGGGGCAGGATGCTGAGCCTGTGCCCAGAGTGCACAGGGAACAACACTGCCGACTGCGAGAAATGCTCAGCCATCGGCCACATTCAGTGCCTCCGGTGCAGCGGCAAGGGAAAGGTCTGGTACTTCACCAATCTGAAGGTCGAGTACCTGACCCACCGGAAATACAAACTGATCACTGACGAGGACTTCCCCACCTTGGCAGTGCAGAAGGCCCATGGGCTGGTCTTGCATGACCATACCGCGGAGTTACTCACGCCCATTAGCACCTGCAGCGAGGAGGAGGTCAACCTCGCGTCTCAGCTCCTGGTGGAGGAGTCACATTTTGCCTGGCCCGATTCGCGAATTCTCCGACAGCAACACAGCCTGAAGGCTATCCCTGTCAGTAAGGTCCTCTTCACCTGGGAGGGCCTGAGCGGCTGCTTCTGGATCTATGGCACCAAGCGGCAGATTTATTTCAAAAACTACCCTCTGAGGAAGACTTGCTGGCCTTAATGCGTGAGGGACCAATAAACCAATGTTTTAATGGCTCTCCCGAATGCAAAGGACAATGAGGCTGAGCAATAAAAAGGAAATGCAAAGGGACCACAATGTACCTGTGTTTTCGATGTGTTCTACTTTCTGATAGTAAAGGAGAGAGAGAGAGCCATGATCAGAATTTGGAATGGATCAAGTTGAGGCTATCCAAACCATGGCTCACCTTAGTCCTTACTAAGGTTTGCCTTCTTTGAATTTCATTGGCTCGGAGCTTTGGGAATGGAGCCCTCAGGAAAGGGGCTGATGATTTAAAAGGTGCCCCAGGAGTGGGTCAGTGTTGGTAGGGGAGCCTTGATGTGTGCCAGGATTTTTGGGCGATGCCCACAAATGTGTAATTCTTCACAGGAGATCCCAGGACTATGTCAGGATTATTAATGGTTCCCCAGTAATGCAACAGAACCTGATCTGTCTGCGTGCTAGAAGTTGAATCAATCCAGTTTGGAGTTTATTCAGCACTGGCCTTAGAATGCGCAGGAGATTAGCCAGAATTGAGACAGAGTGCCAGTGTTTTTGTTCTGTGAAATTCAACTTGGAAAGTATATAGACCAACTGTGGTTAGCATCAGAGGGAGGTATGAGTTCATGGGGCAAGTTGGATCAGCAAAAAAATTGTACAAATCTGCTTTCCTGCACGTGGTGTTTTGTACTGTAACTGTGGTTTGCCAGTTTGTGTGTCTCACAGGGGCACAGATCCTTGTAGAAAGACTCCCCGTGCATTGTGCAGGGGACAGAAGTGGCAACTTCTCAGAGCCCCTCAGTGAAAGGATTAGCAAATGTTACCACACCTCGGCATGGATACCAGCACAACCAATAGGCTGGATTTGGCCGTGGTACTGACGGTGAAACAGTCAGCATTGCATCATTACGGAAACTGACAGAAACCCCCGGAATCCGCATTTGTGCAGAATCATGTGGAGACACAAAAGATGCAGTCAGTGATTCTGGGCATCTCTATGAATGAGTGCTATTGTGGCAAACCCCCAAAAATATACATGCTAAATCAAATGAATTGAAATCATATGGGTACAATCCACTGCTAGCCCCAACTACAACAACTTCCTCTGCTAGTATCAATTACAACAATAACTTGCACTGCTAGCCACAACTACAACAACAACATCCAATGTGAGGCCCAATTACGACAACAGCTTCCACCGTTAGCCCCAACTACAACAACTTCCTCTGCTACTCGCAATTACAACAATAACTTGCACTGTTAGCCCCAACTACAACAACAACTTTCGATGCTAGCCCCAACAACTTCCACTGCTAACCCCAACTACAACAACAACTTCCACCGTTAGCCCCAATGACAACAACAACTTCCACTGTTAGCCCCAGCCACAAAAAAACCTCCACTGTGAGCCCCAGCTACAACAACAACTTCCACCGTTAGCCCCAACTACAACAACAACTTCCACCGTTAGCCCCAACTACAACAAAAACCTCCACTGTTAGCCCCAACTACAACAAGAAATTCCATTGTTAACCCCAACTACAACAACAACTTCCAACGTTAGCCCAATTACAACAACAACTTCCACTGATAGCCCCAACTACAACAACACCTTCCACTCTTAGCCCCAACTAAAACAACTACTTCCACTATTAGCCCCAACTACAACAACAATTTCCTCTATTAGCCCCAACTACAACAACAATTTCCTCTATTAGCCCCAACTACAACAAAATCCTCCTCTGTTAGCCCCAACTACAACAACATTCCATTGTTAACCCCAACTAAAAGAACAACTTCCAACGTTAGCCCCAACTACAACAACAACTTCAATTATTAGCCCCAACTACAACAACAACTTCAATTATTAGCCCCAACTACAACAACACCTTCCACTCTTAGCCCCAACTACAACAACAACTTCAATTATTAGCCCCAACTACAACAACAACTTCCACTGTTAGCCCCAACCACAACAACAACTTCCACTGTTAGCCCCAACTACAACAACTTCCACTGTTAGCCCCAACTACAACAACAACTTCCACTGTTAGCCCCAACTACAACAACAACTTCCACTGTTAACCCCAACTACAACAACTTCCTCTATCAGCCCCAAATACAACAACAACTTCCACTGTTAGCCCCAACTACAACAACAACTTCCACTGTTAGCCCCAAATACAACAACATTCCATTGTTGACCCCAACTACAACAACTTCCAACGTTAGCCCCAACTACAACAACAACTTCCGCTGTTAGCCCCAACTACAACAACAGCTTCCACTGTTAACCCCAACTACAACAACTTCCTCTATCAGCCCCAAATACCACAACAACTTCCACTGTTAGCCCCAACTACAACAAAATCCTCCTCTGTTAGCCCCAACTACAATAACATTCCTTTGTTAACCCCAACTACAACAACTTAAAATGGTAGCCCCCACTACACCTTCCACGCTTAGCCCCAACTACAACAACAACTTCCACTGTTAGCCCCAACTACAACAACTTCCACTGTTAGCCCCAACTACAACAACAACTTCCACAGTTAACCCCAACTACAACAACAACTTCCTCTATTAGCCCCAACTACAACACCATCCACTCTTAGCCCCAACTAAAACAACAACTTCCACTGTTAGCCCCAACTACAACAACTTCCACTGTTAGCCCCAACTACAACAACAACTTCCACTGTTAGCCCCAACTAGAACAACAACTTCCACTGTTAGCCTAAACTAAAACAACAACTTCCTCTATTAGCCCCAACTGCAACAACAAATTCAACCGTTAGCCCCAACTACTACAAAAACTTCCACCATTGGCCCCAACTACAACAACAAATTCCACTGTTAGCCCAAACTACAACAACAACTTCCAACGTTAGCACCAACTACAACAACAACTTCCACTGTTAGCCCCAACTACAACAACAACTTCCACTGTTAGCCCCAGCTACAACAAAAACCTCCACTGTTAGCCCAAACTACAACAACAACTTCCAACGTCAGCACCAACTACAACAACTTCCAACGTTAGCCCCAACTACAACAACACCTTCCACTCTTAGCCCCAACTACAACAACAACTTCCACTATTAGCCCCAACTAAAACAATAACTTCTACTGTTAGCCCCAACTACAACAACAAATTCCACTCTTAACCCCAGCTACAACAACAACTTCCACTATTAGCCCCAACTAAAACAACAACTTCTACTGTTAGCCCCAACTACAACAACAACATTCCATTGTGAACCCCAACTACAACAACAACTTCCCCTATTAGCCCCAACTACAACAACAAATTCCACTGTTAGCTCCAACTGCAACAACAACTTCCACTGTTAAGCTCAACTACAACAACAACTTACACTGCCTCCCTAACTACAACAACAACTTCCACTGTTAGCCTCAACTACAACAACTACTTTCGCTGCTAGCCCCAACAACTTCCACTGCTAACCCCAACCACAACAACTTCCACCATTAGCCCCAACTACAACAACAACTTCTACTGCTATCCCCAACTACAACAAGTCCCACTGTTAGCCCCAACCAAAACAACAGCTGCCACTATTCGCCCCAAACACAACAACATCCGCCGTTAGCCCAAACTACAACAACAATTTCCACTATTAGCCCGAACTACAACAACAACTTCCGTCGTTAGCCCCAAACACAACAACAGCTTCCACTATTAGCCCCAACTACAACAACAAATTCCACTGGTAGCTCCAACTGCAACAACAACTTCCACCGTTAGCCCCAACTACAACCACTTCTACTGCTAGTCGCAACTACTACAATAACTTGCACTGTTAGCCCCAACTACAACAACAACTTTCGCTGCTAGCCCCAACAACTTCCACTGCTAACCACTACAACAATAACTTCCACCGTTAGCCCCAACTACAACAACAACTTCCACTGTTAGCCCCAAGTACAACAACTTCCACTGTTAGCCCCAACTACAACAACAACTTCCACAGTTAACCCCAACTACAACAACAACTTCCTCTATTAGCCCCAACTACAACACCATCCACTCTTAGCCCCAACTAAAACAACAACTTCCACTGTTAGCCCCAACTACAACAACTTCCACTGTTAGCCCCAACTACAACAACAACTTCCACTGTTAGCCTAAACTAAAACAACAACTTCCTCTATTAGCCCCAACTGCAACAACAAATTCAACCGTTAGCCCCAACTACTACAAAAACTTCCACCATTAGCCCAAACTACAACAACAACTTCCAACGTTAGCACCAACTACAACAACAACTTCCACCGTTAGCCCCAACTAAAACAACAACTTCCACTGTTAGCCCCAGCTACAACAACAACCTCCACTGTTAGCCCAAACTACAACAACAACTTCCAACGTCATCACCAACTACAACAACAACTTCCAACGTTAGCCCCAACTACAACAACACCTTCCACTCTTAGCCCCAACTACAACAACAACTTCCACTATTAGCCCCAACTAAAACAATAACTTCTACTGTTAGCCCCAACTACAACAACAAATTCCACTCTTAACCCCAGCTACAACAACAACTTCCACTATTAGCCCCAACTAAAACAACAACTTCTACTGTTAGCCCCAACTAAAACAACAACATTCTATTGTGAACCCCAACTACAACAACAACTTCCCCTATTAGCCCCAACTACAACAACAAATTCCACTGTTAGCTCCAACTGCAACAACAACTTCCACTGTTAAGCTCAACTACAACAACAACTTACACTGCCTCCCTAACTACAACAACAACTTCCACTGTTAGCCTCAACTACAACAACTACTTTCGCTGCTAGCCCCAACAACTTCCACTGCTAACCCCAACCACAACAACTTCCACCATTAGCCCCAACTACAACAACAACTTCTACTGCTATCCCCAACTACAACAAGTCCCACTGTTAGCCCCAACCAAAACAACAGCTGCCACTATTCGCCCCAAACACAACAACATCCGCCGTTAGCCCAAACTACAACAACAATTTCCACTATTAGCCCGAACTACAACAACAACTTCCGTCGTTAGCCCCAAACACAACAACAGCTTCCACTATTAGCCCCAACTACAACAACAAATTCCACTGGTAGCTCCAACTGCAACAACAACTTCCACCGTTAGCCCCAACTACAACCACTTCTACTGCTAGTCGCAACTACTACAATAACTTGCACTGTTAGCCCCAACTACAACAACAACTTCCACTGCTAGCCGTAGCTACAAAACACCTTACACTGTTAGCCCCAACTACAACAAAAACCTCCACGGTTAGCCACAACTACAACAACACCTTCCACTGTTAGCCACAACTACAACAACAACTTCCACCGTGAGCCCCAAATACAACAACAAGTCCAACTCTTAGCGCCAACTACAACAACTACCGCTGCTAGCCCCAACTACAACAACAACTTCCGCTGTTAGCCACAACTACAACAACAACCTCCACTGTTAGCCCCAACTACAACAAATTCCAACGTTAGCACCAACTACAACAACAACTTCCAACATTAGCCCCAACTACAACAACAACTTCCAACATTAGCCCCAACTACAATAACACTTTCCACTCTTAGCCCCAACTACAACAACAACTTCCACTATTAGCCCCAACTACAACAACAACTTCCGCCGTTAGCCCCAACTACAACAACAAATTCCACCGTTAGCCCCAACTACAACAACAGCTTTCACTATTAGCCCCAACTACAACAACAAATTCCACTGTTAACTCCAACTGTAACAACAACTTCCACCGTTAGCCCCAACTACTACAATAACTTGCACTGTTAGCCCCAACTACAACAACAACTTCCACTGCTAGTCGCAACTACAACAATAACTTCCACTGCCAGCCCCAACTACAACAACAACTTCCACTGCTAGTCGCAACTCCAACAATAACTGGCACTGTTAGCGCCAACCATAACAACTACTTTCGCTGCCAGCCCCAACAACTTCCACTGCTAACACCAACTACAACAACAACTTCCACCGTTAGCCCCAAGTACAACAACAAGTCCCACTATTAGCCTCAACTACAACAACAACTTCAGCTGTTAGCCCCAACTTCAACAGCAACTTCCACTGTTAGCCCCAACTACAACAACAACCTCCACTGTTAGCCCCAACTACCACAAAAACCTTCACTGTTAGCCCCAACTACAACAGTAACATTCCATTGTTAACCCCAACTACAACAACAACTTCCAACGTTAGCCCCAACTACAACACCTTCCACTGTTAACCCCAACTACAACAACAACTTCCACTGTTAGCCCCAACTACAACAACAAATTCCACTGTTCACCTCAACTACAACAACAATTTCCAATACCTCCCTAACTACAACAACAACTTCCACCGTTAGCCCCTACTACAACAAAAACCTCCACTGTTAGCCACAACTACAACAACACCTTCCACTGTTAACCCCAACTACAACAACAATTTCCACTACTTCCCTAACTACAACAACTTGCACCGTTAGCCCCAACTACAACAAAAACCTCCACTGTTAGCCACAACTACAACAACACCTTCCACTGTTAACCCCAACTACAACAAAAACCTCCTCTGTTAGTCCCAACTACAACAACAACGTTCCACTGTTAGCCACAACTACAACAACACCTTCCACTGTTAACCCCAACTACAACAACAACTTCCACTGATAGCCCCAACTACAACAACAAATTCCACTGCTAGCCATAGCTACAACAACACCTTCCACTGTTAGCCCCAACTACAACAAAAACCTCCACTGTTAGCCCCAACTACAACAACAAATTCCACTGTTAACCACAACTACAACAACTTCCGTTAGCTCCCTTACTACAACAACAACTTCCAACGTTAGCCCAACTCCAACAACAACTTGCACTGTTATCCCCTACTACGACAAAAACCTCCTCTGTTAGCCCCAACTACAACAACAACATTCCATTGTTAACCCCAAATACAACAACAACTTCCACCATTAGCCCCAACTACAACAACAACGTCCACTGCTAGTCAGAAGTACAACAATAACTTGCACTCTTAGCCCCAACTACAACTACTTTCGCTGCTAGCCCCAACAACTTCCACTGCTAACCCCAACCACAAAAACAACTTCCACCATTAGTCCCAACTACAACAACAACTGCCACCGTTAGCCCCATCTACAACAACAAGTGCAACTATTAGCCCCAACTACAACAACAACTTCCACCGTTAGGCCCAACTACAAGAACAGCTTCCACTGCGAGACCCAACTACAACAACAACTTCCACTGCTAGCCCCAACTACAACAACAATTCCCAGTATTAGCACCAACTACAACAACAACTTCCGCTGTTAGCCCCGACTACAACAACAACTTCCACTGCCTGCCCAACTACAACAAAAACCTCCACTGTTAGCCCCAACTACAACAGCAACATTCCATTGTTAACCCCAACTCCAACCACAACTTCCAATGTTCGGCCCAACTGCAACAACAACTTCCATTGTTAACCCCAACTACAACAACAACTTCCAATGTTAGTTCCAACTGCAACAACAACTTCTATTGTTATCTCCAACTGGAATAACAACTTCCACTGCTAGCCCCAACTACAACAACAACTTCGACTGCTGTTCCCAACTACAACAACAACTTCCACCGATAGCCCCAACTACAACAACAACTTACACCGTTAGCCCCAACTACAACAACAACTTCCACCGTTAGCCACAACTACAACAACTTCCATTGTTAACTACAACAACAACAAAAACCTCCACTATTAGCCCCAACTACAACAACAACATTCCATTGTTAACCCCAACTACAACAACAACTTCCAACGTTAGCCCCAACTACAACAACATCTTCCACTCTTAGCCCCAACTACATCAACAACTTCCACTATTAGCCCCAACTAAAACAACAACTTCTACTGTTAGCCCCAACTACAACAACAACATTCCATTGTTAACCCCAACTACAACAACAACTTCCTCGATTAGCCCCAACTACAACAACAAATTCCACTGTTAGCTCCAACTGCAACAACAACTTCCACTGTTAAGCTCAACTACAACAACAACTTACACTGCCTCCCTAACTACAACAACTTCCAACGTTAGCCTCAACTACAACAACTACTTTTGCTGCTAGCCCCAACAAATTCCACTGCTAACCCCAACCACAACAATTTCCACTATTAGCCCCAACTACAACAACAGCTTCCACTATTAGCCCCAACTACAACAACAAATTCCACTGTTAGCTCCAACTGCAACAACAACTTCCACCGTTAGCCCCAACTACAACCACTTCTACTGCTAGTCGCAACTACTACAATAACTTGCACTGTTAGCCCCAACTACAACAACAACTTTCGCCGCTAGCCCAATAACTTCCACTGCTAACCCCAACTACAACAACAACTTCCACTGCTAGCCCCAACTACAACAACAACTTCCACTGCTAGTCACAACTACAACAATAACTTGCACTGTTAGCCCCAACTACAACAGCTACTTTCGCTGCTAGCCCTAACAACTTCCACTGCTAACCCCAACTAAAACAACAACTTCCACTATTAGGCCCAACTACAACAACAACATTCCACTATTAGCCCCAACTACAACAACAACTTCCACCGTTAGGCCCAACTAGAACAACTTCCACTGCTAGACCCAAATACAACAACAACTTCCACTGCTAGTCCCAACTACAACAACAACTTCCACTGCTAGCCCCAACTACAACAACAATTGCCACTATTAGCCCCAACTACAACCACAACTTCCGCTGTTGGCCCCGACTACAACAACAACTTCCACTGCCTGCTCAACTACAACAAAAACCTCCACTGTTAGCCACAACTACAACAGCAATATTCTATTGTTAACCCCAGCTACAACAACAACTTCCATTGTTAACTCCAACTGCAATAACAACTTCCACTGCTAGCCCCAACTACAACAACAACTTTGACTGCTGGCCCCAACTACAACAACAACTTCCACTGTTAGCCCCAACTACAACAACAACTTCCACTGCCTGCCCAACTACAACAAAAACCTCCACTGTTAGCCCCAACTACAACAGCAACATTCCATTGTTAACCCCAACTACAACCACAACTTCCAATGTTAGGCCCAACTGCAACAACAACTTCCATTGTTAACCCCAACTACAACAACAACTTCCAATGTTAGTTCCAACTGCAACAACAACTTCCATTGTTATCTCCAACTGCAATAACAACTTCCACTGCTAGCCCCAATTACAACAACAACTTCGACTGCTGATCCCAACTACAACAACAACTTCCACCGATAGCCCCAACTACAACAACAACTTACACCGTTAGCCCCAACTACAAAAACAACTTCCACCGTTAGCCACAACTACAACAACTTCCACTGTTAACCCCAACTATAACAAAAACCTCCACTATTAGCCCCAACTACAACAACAACACTCCATTGTTAATCCCAACTACAACAACAACTTCCAAAGTTAGCCCCAACTACAACAACCACTTTCGCTGTTAGCCCCAATAACTTCCACTGCTAACCCCAACTACAACAACAACTTCCACTGCTAGCCCCAAATACAACAACAACTTCCACTGCTAGTTGCAACTACAACAATAACTTGCACTGTTAGCCCCAACTACAACAGCTACTTTCGCTGCTAGCCCCAACAACTTCCACTGCTAACCCCAACTAAAACAACAACTTCCACTATTAGCCACAACTACAACAACAACTTCCACCGTTAGCCCCAACTACCACAACAAGTCCCACTATTAGCCCCAACTACAACAACAAATTCCACTGTTAATATCAACTAAAACAACAACTTCCATTTGCTCCCTAACTACAACAACAACTTCCAACGTTAGCCCTACTCCAACAACAACTTGCACTGTTAGCCCCGACTACAACAAAAAACTCCTCTGTTAGCCCCAACTACAACAACAACCTTCCACTATTAGCCCCAACTACAACAACAACTTCCACCGTTAGGCCCAACTAGAACAACTTCCACTGCTAGACCCAAATACAACAACAACTTCCACTGCTAGCCCCAAATACAACAACAACTTCAACTGCTAGCCCCAACTACAACAACAATTGCCACTATTAGCCCCAACTACAACCACAACTTCCGCTGTTAGCCCCGACTACAACAACAACTTCCACTGCCTGCCCAACTACAACAAAAACCTCCACTGTTAGCCACAACTACAACAGCAATATTCTATTGTTAACCCCAGCTACAACAACAACTTCCAACGTTAGGCCCAACTGCAACAACAACTTCCATTGTTAACTCCAACTGCAATAACAACTTCCACTGCTAGCCCCAACTACAACAACAACTTTGACTGCTGGCCCCAACTACAACAACAACTTCCACCGTTAGCCCCAACTACAACAACAACTTCCACTGTTAACCCCAACTACAACAAAAACCTCCACTCTTCGCCCCAACTACAACAACAACATTCCATTGTTAACCCCAACTACAACAACAACTTCAAACGTTAGCCCCAACTACAACAACACCTTCCACTCTTAGCCCCAACTACAACAACAACTACCACTATTAGCCCCAACTACAACCACAACTTCCGCTGTTAGCCCCGACTACAACAACAACTTCCACTGCCTGCCCAACTACAACAAAAACCTCCACTGTTAGCCACAACTACAACAGCAATATTCTATTGTTAACCCCAGCTACAACAACAACTTCCAACGTTAGGCCCAACTGCAACAACAACTTCCATTGTTAACTCCAACTGCAATAACAACTTCCACTGCTAGCCCCAACTACAACAACAACTTTGACTGCTGGCCCCAACTACAACAACAACTTCCACCGTTAGCCCCAACTACAACAACAACTTCCACTGTTAACCCCAACTACAACAAAAACCTCCACTCTTCGCCCCAACTACAACAACATTCCATTGTTAACCCCAACTACAACAACAACTTCAAACGTTAGCCCCAACTACAACAACACCTTCCACTCTTAGCCCCAACTACAACAACAACTACCACTATTAGCCCCAACTACAACAACAACTTCCACTGCTAGCCGTAGCTACAACACCTTCAACTGTTAGCCCAAACTACAACAAAAACCTCCACTGTTAGCCACAACTACAACAACACCTTCCACTGTTAACCCCAACTACAACAACACCTTCCAGTGTTAACCCCAACTACAACAGCAACTACCACTGTTAGCCCCAACTACAACAACAAATTCCACTGTTCACCTCAACTACAACAACAATTTCCACAACCTCCCCAACTACAACAACAACTTCCACTGCTAGCCGTAGCTACAACAACACCTTCAACTGTTAGCCCCAACTACAATAAAAACCTCCACTGTTAGCCACAACTACAACAACACCTTCCACTGTTAACCCCAGCTACAACAACAACTTCCACTGTTAGCCCCAACTACAACAACAAATTCCACTGTTAATCTCAACTAAAACAACAACTTCCATTAGCTCCCTAACTACAACAACAACATCGAACGTTAGCCCTACTCCAACAACAACTTGCACTGTTAGCCCCTACTACAACAAAAACCTCCTCTGTTAGCCCCAACTACAACAACAACATTCCACTGTTAGCCACAACTACAACAACACCTTCCACTGTTAACCCCAACTACAACAACAACTTCCACCGTTAGCCCAACTACAACAACAACTTGCACTGTTAGCCCCTACTACAACAAAAACCTCCTCTGTTAGCCCCAACTACAACAACAACATTGCATTGTTAACCCCAACTACAACAACTTACACTATAAGCCCCAACTACAACAACAACTTCCACCGTTAGCCCCAACTACAACAGCAAGTCCCACTATTAGCCACAACTACAACAACAACTTCTGCTGTTAGCCCTGACTACAACAACAACGTCCACTGCCTGCCCAACTACAACAAAAACCTCCACTGTTAGCCCCAACGACAACAGCAATATTCTATTGTTAACCCCAGCTACAACAACAACTTCCAACGTTAGGCCCAACTACAAAAACAACTTCCATTGTTAACTCCAACTTCAGTAACAACTTCCACTGCTAGCCCCAACTACAACAACAACTTCCACCGATAGCCCCAACTACAAAAACAACTTACACCGTTAGCCGCAACTACAACAACAACTTCCACTGTTAACCCCAACTACAACAAAAACCTCCACTCTTAGCCCCAACTACAACAACAACATTCCATTGTTAACCCCAACTACAACAACAACTTCCAACGTAAGCCCCAACTACAACAACAACTTCCACTGTTAACCCCAACTACAAGCACTTCTACTATTAGCCCCAAATACAAGAACAAATTCCATTGTTAGCTCCAACTGCAACAACAACTTCCACCGTGAGCCCCAACTACAACCACTTCTACTGCTAGTCGCAACTACAACAATAACTTGCACTGTTAGCCCCAACTACAACAACAACTTTCGCTGCTAGCCCCAACTACTTCCACTGTTAGCCCCAACTACAACAACAACTTTCGCTGCTAGCCCCAACAACTTCCACTGCTAACCCCAACTACAACAACAACTTCCACTGTTAGCCGCAACTACAACAACAAATTCCACTGTTAACCTCAACTACAACAACAACTTCCACTGTTAGCCCCAACTACAACAACAAATTCCACTGTTAACCTCAACTACAACAACAACTTCCATTAGCTCCTTAACTACAACAACAACTTCCACCGTTAGCCCAACTACAACAACAACTTGCACTGTTAGCCTCTACTACAACAGAAACCTCCTCTGTTGGCCACAGCTACAACAACATTCCATTGTTAATCCCAACTACAACAACAACTTCCTCTATAAGCCCCAAATACAACAACAAATTCCACTGTTAGCTGCAACTACAACAACAAATTCCACTGTTAACCTCAACTACAACAACAACTTCCATTAGCTCCCTAACTACAACAACAACTTCCAACGTTAGCCCAACTCCCACAACAACTTGCACTGTTAGCCCCAACTAACACAAAAACCTCCTCTGTTAGCCCTAACTACAACAACAACATTCCACTGTTAGCCACAACTACAACAACACGTTCCACTGTTAACCCCAACTACAACAAAAACTTCCACTGTTAGCCACCACTACAACAACAAATTCAACTGTAAACCTCAACTACAACAACAACTTCCGTTAGCTCCTTAACTACAACAACAACTTCCACCGTTAGCCCAACTACATCAACAACTTGCACTGTTAGCCCCTAGTACAACAAAAACCTCCTCTGTTAGCCCCAACTACAACAACAACATTCCATTGTTAACCCCAACTACAACAACAACTTCCTCTATAAGCCCCAACTACAACAACAAATTCCACTGTTAGCTCCAACTGCAACAACAACTTCCACTGTTAACCTCAACTACAACAACAACTTCCACCGTTAGCCCCAACTACAACAACAAATTCCACCGTTAGCCCCAAATACAACAACAGCTGCCACTAGTAGCCTCAAACACAACAACTTCCGCTGTTAGCCCCAACTACAGCAACAACTTCCATTGTTAGCCCCAACTACAACAACAACTTTTGCTCCTAGCCCCAACAACTTCCACTGCTAACACCAACTACAACAACTTCCACCATTAGCCCCAACTACAATAACAACGTCCACTGCTAGTCGCACTACAACAATAACTTGAACTGTTAGCCCTAACTACAACAACTACTTTCGCTGCTAGCCCCTACAACTTCCACTGCTAACCCCAACCACAACAACAACTTCCACCATTAGCCCCAACTACAACAACAACTTCCAACGTTAGCCGCAACTACAAAAACAAGTGCCCCTATTAGCACCAACTACAACAACAACTTCCACCGTTAGGCCCAACTGGAACAACTTCCACTGCTAGACCCAACTACAACAACAACTTCAACTGCTAGACCCAACTACAACAATAATTTCCACTATTAGCCCCAACTACAACAACAACTTCCGCTGTAAGCCCCAACTACAACAACAACTTCCACTGCCTGCCCAACTACAACAAAAACCTCCACTGTTAGCCCCAACTACAACAGCAACATTCCATTGATAACCCCTACTACAACAACAACTTCCAACGTTAGGCCCAACTGCAACAACAACTTCTATTGTTAACTCCATCTGCAATAACAACTTCCACTGCTAACCCCAACTACAACAACAACGTCCACTGCTAGTCGCAACTACAAGAATAACTTGCACTGTTAGCCCCAACTACAACAACTACTTTCGCTGCTAGTCCCAACAACTTCCTCTGCTAACCCCAACCACAACAATAACTTCCACCATTAGTCCCAACTACAACAACAACTTCCACTGCTAGCCCCAAATACAACAACAATTGCCACTATTAGCCACAACTACAACAACAACTTCCGCTGTTAGCCCCGACTACAACAACAACTTCCACTGCCTGCCCAACTACAACAAAAACCTCCACTCTTAGCCCCAACTACAACAACATCATCCCATTGTTAACCCCAAATACATCAACAACTTCCAACGTTAGCCCCAACTACAACAACAACTTCCACTGTTAACCCCAACTACAACCACTTCTACTATTAGCCCCAACTACAACAACAAATTCCACTGTTAGCTCCAACTGCAACAACAACTTCCACCGTTAGCCCCAACTACAACCACTTCTACTGCTAGTCGCAACTACTACAATAACTTGCACTGTTAGCCCCAACTACAACAACAACTTTCACTGCTAGCCCCAACAACTTCCACTGCTAACCCCAACTAAAACAACAACTTCCACTATTAGCCCCAACTACAACAACAACTTCCACTGTTAACCCCAACTACAACAACAACTTCCACTGTTAGCCCCAACTACAACAACAAATTCCACTGTTAACCTCAACTACAACAACAACTTCCGTTAGCTCCTTAACTACAACAACAACTTCCACTGTTAGCCCAACTACAACAACAACTTGCACTGTTAGCCCCTACTACAACAACAACATTCCATTGTTAACCACAACTACAACAACAGCTTCCTCTATAAGCCCCAACTACAACAACAAATTCCACTTTTAGCTCCAACTGCAACAACAACTTCCACTGTTAACCTCAACAACAACAACAACTTCCACCGTTAGCCCCAACTACAACAACAAATTCCACCCTTTGCCCCAAATACAACAACAGCTGCCACTATTAGCCTCAAACACAACAACTTATGCCGTTGGCCCCAACTACAACAAAAAATTCCACCATTAGAACCAACTACAACAACAAATTCCACACTTAGCCGCAACTACAACAACTACTTTCGCTGCTAGCCCCAACAACTTCCACTGCTAACCCCAACCACAACAACAACTTCCACCATTAGCCCCAACTACAATAACAACGTCCATTGCCAGTCGCACTACAACAATAACTTGCACTGTTAGCCCTACCTACAACAACTACTTTCGCTGCTAGCCCCAACAACTTCCACTGCTAACCCCAACCACAACAACAACTTCCACCATTAGCCCCAGCTACAACAACTTTCACCGTTAGCCGCAACTACAACAACAAGTGCCACTATTAGCCCCAACTACAACAACAACTTCCACCGTTAGGCCCAACTAGAACAACTTCCACGGCTAGACCCAACTACAACAACAACTTCCACTGCTAGCCCAAACTACAACAACAACTTCCACTGCTAGCCCCAACTACAACAACAATTGCCACTATTAGCCTCAACTACAACCACAACTTCCGCTGTTAGCCCCGACTACAACAACAACTTTCACTGCCTGCCCAACAACAACAAAAACCTCCACTGTTAGCCCCAGCTACAACAGCAATATTCTATTGTTAACCCCAGCTACAACAACAACTTCCAACGTTAGGCCCAACTGCAACAACAACTTCCATTGTTAACTCCAACTGCAATAACAACTTCCAATGCTAGCCCCAACTACAACAACAACTTTGACTGTTGGCCCCAACTACAACAACAACCTCCACCGTTAGCCCCAACCAGAACAACAACTTCCACTGTTAACCCCAACTACAACAAAAACCGCCACTCTTCGCCCCAACTACAACTTCATTCCATTGTTAACCCCAACTACAACAACAACTTCCAACGTTAGCCCCAACTACAACAACACCTTCCACTCTTAGCCCCAACTACATCAACAACTTCCACTATAAGCCCCAACTAAAACAACAACTTCTACTGTTAGCCCCAACTACAACAACAACATTCCATTGTTAATCCCAACTACAACAACAACTTCCTCTATTAGCCCCAACTACAACAACAAATTCCACTGTTAGCTCCAACTGCAACAACAACTTCCACTGTTAAGCTCAACTACAACAACAACTTACATGGCCTCCCTAACTACAACAACAACTTCCACCGTTAGCCTCAACTACAACAACTACTTTCGCTGCTAGCCCCAACAACTTCCACTGCTAACCTCAACCACAACAACTTCCTCCATTAGCCCCAACTACAACAACAACTTCTACTGCTAGCCCCAACTACAACAACAAGTCACACTGTTAGCCCCAACTACAACAACAGCTGCCACTACTAGCCCCAAACACAACAACTTCCGCCGTTAGCCCAAACTACAACAACAATATCCACTATTAGCCCCAACTACAACAACAAATTCCACTGTTAGCCCCAACTGCAACAACTTCCATCGTTAGCCGCAACTACAACCACTTCTACTGCTAGTCGCAACTACTACAATAACTTGCACTTTTAGCCCCAACTAGAACAACAACTTTCGCTGCTAGCCCCAACAACTTCCACTGCTAACCCCAACGACAACAACAACTTCCACTGCTAGTCGCAACTACAACAACAACTTCCACCGTTAGCCCCAACTACAACAACACCTTCCACTGTTAACCCCAACTACAACAACAACTTCCACTGTTAGCCCCAACTACAACAACAAATTCCACTGTTAACCTCAACTACAACAACAACTTCCGTTAGCTCCTTAGCTACAACAACAACTTCCACCGTTAGCCCAACTACAACAACAACTTGCACTGTTAGCCCCTACTAACACAAAAACCTCCTCTGTTAGCCCAAACTACATCAACAACATTCCACTGTTAGCCACAACTACAACAACACCTTCCGCTGTTAACCCCAACTACAACAACAACTTCCACTGTTATTCGCAACTACAACAACAAATTCCACTGTTAACCTCAACTACAACAACAACTTCCGTTAGCTCCATAACTACAACAACAACTTCCACTGTTAGCCCAACTACAACAACAACTTGCACTGTCAGCCCCTACTAAAACAAAAACCTCCTCTGTTAGCCCCAACTACAACAACATTCCATTGTTAAAACCAACTACAACAACAACTTCCTCTATAAGCTCCAACTACAACAACAAATTCCACTGTTAGCTCCAACTGCAACAACAACTTCCACTGTTAACCTCAACTACAACAACAAATTCCACCGTTAGCCCCAACTACAACAACAAATTCCACACTTAGCCCCAACTACAGCAACAACTTCCATTATTAGCCCCAACTACAACAACAACTTTCGCTCCTAGCCCCAACAACTTCCACTGCTAACCCCAACTACAACAACAACTTCCACCATTAGCCCCAACTACAATCACAACGTCCACTGCTAGTCGCACTACAACAATAACTTGCACTGTAAGCCCTAACTACAACAACTACTTTCGCTGCTAGCCCCAACAACGTCCACTGCTAACCCCAACCACAACAACAACTTCCACCATTAGCCCCAACTACAACAACAACTTCCACCGTTAGCCGCAACTACAACAACAAGTGCCACTATTAGCCCCAACTACAACAACAACATCCACCGTTAGGCCCAACTAGAACAACTTCCACTGCTAAACCCAACTACAACAACAACTTCCACTGCTAGCCCCAACCACAAAAACAACTTCCACTGCCTGCCCAACTACAACAAAAACCTCCACTGTTAGCCCCAACTACAACAGCAACATTCCATTGTTAACCCCAACTATAACAACTTCCAATGTTAGGCCCAAGTGCAACAACAACTTCTATTGTTAACTCCATCTGCAATAACAACTTCCACTGCTAACCACAACCAGAACAACAACGTCCACTGCTAGTCGCAACTACAACAACAATTGCCACTATTAGCCCCAACTACAACAACAACATTCCATTGTTAACCCCAACTACAACAACAACTTCCTCTATTAGCCCCAACTACAACAACAAATTCCACTGTTAGCTCCAACTGCAACAACAACTTCCACTGTTAAGCTGAACTACAACAACAACTTGCACTGTTAGCCCCTACTAAAACAAAAACCTCCTCTGTTAGCCCCAACTACAACAACATTCCATTGTTAAACCCAACTACAACAACAACTTCCACTGTTAACCTCAACTACAACAACAAATTCCACTGTTAGCTCCAACTGCAACAACAACTTCCACTGTTAACCTCAACTACAACAACAAATTCCACTGTTAGCCCCAACTACAACAACAAATTCCACACTTAGCCCCAACTACAGCAACAACTTCCATTATTAGCCCCAACTACAACAACAACTTTCGCTCCTAGCCCCAACAACTTCCACTGCTAACCCCAACTACAACAACAACTTCCACCATTAGCCCCAACTACAATCACAACGTCCACTGCTAGTCGCACTACAACAATAACTTGCACTGTAAGCCCTAACTACAACAACTACTTTCGCTGCTAGCCCCAACAACGTCCACTGCTAACCCCAACCACAACAACAACTTCCATTATTAGCCCCAACTACAACAACAACTTTCGCTCCTAGCCCCAACAACTTCCACTGCTAACCCCAACTACAACAACAACTTCCACCATTAGCCCCAACTACAATCACAACGTCCACTGCTAGTCGCACTACAACAATAACTTGCACTGTAAGCCCTAACTACAACAACTACTTTCGCTGCTAGCCCCAACAACTTCCACTGCTAACCCCAACCACAACAACAACTTCCACCATTAGCCCCAACTACAACAACAACTTCCACCGTTAGCCGCAGCTACAACAACAAGTGCCACTATTAGCCCCAACTACAACAACAACATCCACCGTTAGGCCCAACTAGAACAACTTCCACTGCTAAACCCAACTACAACAACAACTTCCACTGCTAGCCCCAACTACAAAAACAACTTCCACTGCCTGCCCAACTACAACAATAACCTCCACTGTTAGCCCCAACTACAACAGCAACATTCCATTGTTAACCCCAACTATAACAACAACTTCCAACGTTAGGCCCAAGTGCAACAACAACTTCTATTGTTAACTCCATCTGCAATAACAACTTCCACTGCTAACCACAACTACAACAACAACGTCCACTGCTAGTCGCAACTACAACAACAATTGCCACTATTAGCCCCAACTACAACAACAACATTCCATTGTTAACCCCAACTACAACAACAACTTCCTCTATTAGCCCCAACTACAACAACAAATTCCACTGTTAGCTCCAACTGCAACAACAACTTCCACTGTTAAGCTCAACTACAACAACAACTTACACTGCCTCCCTAACTACAACAACAACTTCCACCGTTAGCCTCAACTACAACAACTACTTTCGCTGCTAGCCCCAACAACTTCCACTGCTAACCCCAGCCATAACAACTTCCACCATTAGCCCCAACTACAACAACAACTTCTACTGCTAGCCCCAACTACAACAACAAGTCACACTTTTAGCCCCAACTACAACAACAGCTGCCACTACTAGCCCCAAACACAACAACTTCCGCCGTTAGCCCAAACTACAACAACAATATCCACTATTAGCCCCAAATACAACAACAACTTCCACTATTAGACCCAACTAGAACAACAAATTCCACTGTTAGCTCCAACTGCAACAACAACTTCCACCGTTAGCCCCAGCTAGAACCACATCTACTGCTAGTCGCAACTACTACAATAACTTGCACTTTTATCCCCAACTACAACAACAACTTTCGCTGCTAGCCCTAACAACTTCCACTGCTAACCCCAACTACAACAACAACTTCCACTGCTAGTCGCAACTACAACAACAACTTCCACCGTTAGCCCCAACTACAACAGCTACTTTCGTTGCTAGCCCCAACAACTTCCACTGCGAACCCCAACTAAAACAACAACTTCCACTATTAGCCCCAACTACAACAGCACCTCCCAATGTTAACCCCAACTACAACAACAACTTCCACTGTTAACCTCAACTACAACAACAACTTCCGTTAGCTCCTTAGCTACAACAACAACTTCCACCGTTAGCCCAACTACAACAACAACTTGCACTGTTAGCCCCTACTACAATAAAAACCTCCTCTGTTGGCCCCAACTACAACATCAACATTCCATTGTTAACCCCAACTACAACAACAACTTCCTCTATAAGCCCCAACTACAACAACAAATTCCACTGTTACCCCAAATACAACAACGAATTCCACTGTTAACCTCAACTACAACAACAACTTCCATTAGCTCCCTAACTACAACAACAACTTCCAACGTTAGCCCAACTCCATTAACAACTTGCACTGTTAGCCCCTACTAACACAAAAACCTCCTCTGTTAGCCCCAACTACAACAACAACATTCCATTGTCAGCCACAACTACAACAACACCTTCTGCTGTTAACCCCAACTACAACAACAACTTCCACTGTTAGCCGCAACTACAACAACAAATTCCACTGTTAACCTCAACTACAACAACAACTTCCGTTAGCTCCTTAACTACAACAACAACTTGCACTGTTAGCCCCTACTACAACAAAAACCTCCTCTGTTAGCCCCAACTACAACAACAACATTCCATTGTTAACTCCAACTACAACAACTTCCTCTATAAGCCCCAACTACAACAACAAATTCCACTGTTAGCTCCAACTGCAACAACAACTTCCACTGTTAACCTCAACTACAACAACAACTTCCACCGTTAGCCCCAAGTACAACAACAAATTCCACCGTTAGCCCCAAATACAACAACAGCTGCCACTATTAGCCCCAATCTCAACAACTTACGCAGTTGGCCCCAACTACAACAACACCTTCCACTCTTAGCCCCAACTACAACAACAACTACCACTATTAGCCCCAACTACAACCACAACTTCCGCTGTTAGCCCCGACTACAACAACAACTTCCACTGCCTGCCCAACTACAACAAAAACCTCCACTGTTAGCCACAACTACAACAGCAATATTCTATTGTTAACCCCAGCTACAACAACAACTTCCAACGTTAGGCCCAACTGCAACAACAACTTCCATTGTTAACTCCAACTGCAATAACAACTTCCACTGCTAGCCCCAACTACAACAACAACTTTGACTGCTGGCCCCAACTACAACAACAACTTCCACCGTTAGCCCCAACTACAACAACAACTTCCACTGTTAACCCCAACTACAACAAAAACCTCCACTCTTCGCCCCAACTACAACAACAACATTCCATTGTTAACCCCAACTACAACAACAACTTCAAACGTTAGCCCCAACTACAACAACACCTTCCACTCTTAGCCCCAACTACAACAACAACTACCACTATTAGCCCCAACTACAACAACAACTTCCACTGCTAGCCGTAGCTACAACACCTTCAACTGTTAGCCCAAACTACAACAAAAACCTCCACTGTTAGCCACAACTACAACAACACCTTCCACTGTTAACCCCAACTACAACAACACCTTCCAGTGTTAACCCCAACTACAACAGCAACTACCACTGTTAGCCCCAACTACAACAACAAATTCCACTGTTCACCTCAACTACAACAACAATTTCCACAACCTCCCCAACTACAACAACAACTTCCACTGCTAGCCGTAGCTACAACAACACCTTCAACTGTTAGCCCCAACTACAATAAAAACCTCCACTGTTAGCCACAACTACAACAACACCTTCCACTGTTAACCCCAGCTACAACAACAACTTCCACTGTTAGCCCCAACTACAACAACAAATTCCACTGTTAATCTCAACTAAAACAACAACTTCCATTAGCTCCCTAACTACAACAACAACATCGAACGTTAGCCCTACTCCAACAACAACTTGCACTGTTAGCCCCTACTACAACAAAAACCTCCTCTGTTAGCCCCAACTACAACAACAACATTCCACTGTTAGCCACAACTACAACAACACCTTCCACTGTTAACCCCAACTACAACAACAACTTCCACCGTTAGCCCAACTACAACAACAACTTGCACTGTTAGCCCCTACTACAACAAAAACCTCCTCTGTTAGCCCCAACTACAACAACAACATTGCATTGTTAACCCCAACTACAACAACTTACACTATAAGCCCCAACTACAACAACAACTTCCACCGTTAGCCCCAACTACAACAGCAAGTCCCACTATTAGCCACAACTTCCACAACAACTTCTGCTGTTAGCCTCAACTACAACAACAATTGCCACTATTAGCCACAACTACAACAACAACTTCTGCTGTTAGCCCTGACTACAACAACAACGTCCACTGCCTGCCCAACTACAACAAAAACCTCCACTGTTAGCCCCAACGACAACAGCAATATTCTATTGTTAACCCCAGCTACAACAACAACTTCCAACGTTAGGCCCAACTACAAAAACAACTTCCATTGTTAACTCCAACTTCAGTAACAACTTCCACTGTTAGCCCCAACTACAACAACAACTTCAACTTCTGGCCCCAACTACAACAACAACTTCCACCGATAGCCCCAACTACAAAAACAACTTACACCGTTAGCCGCAACTACAACAACAACTTCCACTGTTAACCCCAACTACAACAAAAACCTCCACTCTTAGCCCCAACTACAACAACAACATTCCATTGTTAACCCCAACTACAACAACAACTTCCAACGTAAGCCCCAACTACAACAACAACTTCCACTGTTAACCCCAACTACAAGCACTTCTACTATTAGCCCCAAATACAAGAACAAATTCCATTGTTAGCTCCAACTGCAACAACAACTTCCACCGTGAGCCCCAACTACAACCACTTCTACTGCTAGTCGCAACTACAACAATAACTTGCACTGTTAGCCCCAACTACAACAACAACTTTCGCTGCTAGCCCCAACTACTTCCACTGTTAGCCCCAACTACAACAACAACTTTCGCTGCTAGCCCCAACAACTTCCACTGCTAACCCCAACTACAACAACAACTTCCACTGTTAGCCGCAACTACAACAACAAATTCCACTGTTAACCTCAACTACAACAACAACTTCCACTGTTAGCCCCAACTACAACAACAAATTCCACTGTTAACCTCAACTACAACAACAACTTCCATTAGCTCCTTAACTACAACAACAACTTCCACCGTTAGCCCAACTACAACAACAACTTGCACTGTTAGCCTCTACTACAACAGAAACCTCCTCTGTTGGCCACAGCTACAACAACATTCCATTGTTAATCCCAACTACAACAACAACTTCCTCTATAAGCCCCAAATACAACAACAAATTCCACTGTTAGCCCCAACTACAACAACAAATTCCACTGTTAACCTCAACTACAACAACAACTTCCATTAGCTCACTAACTACAACAACAACTTCCAACGTTAGCCCAACTCCAACAACAAATTGCACTGTTAGCCCCAACTAACACAAAAACCTCCTCTGTTAGCCCCAACTACAACAACAAGATTCCACTGTTAGCCACAACTACAACAACACGTTCCACTGTTAACCCCAACTACAACAAAAACTTCCACTGCTAGCCACCACTACAACAACAAATTCCACTGTTAACCTCAACTACAACAACAACTTCTGTTAGCTCCTTAACTACAACAACTTCCAACGTTAGCCCAACTCCAACAACAACTTGTACTGTTAGCCCCTACTACAACAAAAACCTCCTCTGTTGGCCACAACTACAACAACAACATTCCATTGTTAATATAAACTACAACAACAACTTCCTCTATAAGCCCCAAATACAACAACAAATTCCACTGTTAGCTGCAACTACAACAACAAATTCCACTGTTAACCTCAACTACAACAACAACTTCCATTAGCTCCCTAACTACAACAACAACTTCCAACGTTAGCCCAACTCCCACATCAACTTGCACTGTTAGCCCCAACTAACACAAAAACCTCCTCTGTTAGCCCTAACTACAACAACAACATTCCACTGTTAGCCACAACTACAACAACACGTTCCACTGTTAACCCCAACTACAACAAAAACTTCCACTGTTAGCCACCACTACAACAACAAATTCAACTGTAAACCTCAACTACAACAACAACTTCCGTTAGCTCCTTAACTACAACAACAACTTCCACCGTTAGCCCAACTACATCAACAACTTGCACTGTTAGCCCCTAGTACAACAAAAACCTCCTCTGTTAGCCCCAACTACAACAACAACATTCCATTGTTAACCCCAACTACAACAACAACTTCCTCTATAAGCCCCAACTACAACAACAAATTCCACTGTTAGCTCCAACTGCAACAACAACTTCCACTGTTAACCTCAACTACAACAACAACTTCCACCGTTAGCCCCAACTACAACAACAACTTCCACCGTTAGCCCCAACTACAACAGCAAGTCCCACTATTAGCCACAACTTCCACAACAACTTCTGCTGTTAGCCTCAACTACAACAACAATTGCCACTATTAGCCACAACTACAACAACAACTTCTGCTGTTAGCCCTGACTACAACAACAACGTCCACTGCCTGCCCAACTACAACAAAAATCTCCATTGTTAGCCCCAACGACAACAGCAATATTCTATTGTTAACCCCAGCTACAACAACAACTTCCAACGTTAGGCCCAACTACAAAAACAACTTCCATTGTTAACTCCAACTTCAATTAGAACTTCCACTGCTAGCCCCAACTACAACAACAACTTCAACTTCTGGCCCCAACTACAACAACAACTTCCACCGATAGCCCCAACTACAAAAACAACTTACACCGTTAGCCGCAACTACAACAACAACTTCCACTGTTAACCCCAACTACAACAAAAACCTCCACTCTTAGCCCCAACTACAACAACAACATTCCATTGTTAACCCCAACTACAACAACAACTTCCAACGTAAGCCCCAACTACAACAACAACTTCCACTGTTAACCCCAACTACAAGCACTTCTACTATTAGCCCCAAATACAAGAACAAATTCCATTGTTAGCTCCAACTGCAACAACAACTTCCACCGTGAGCCCCAACTACAACCACTTCTACTGCTAGTCGCAACTACAACAATAACTTGCACTGTTAGCCCCAACTACAACAACAACTTTCGCTGCTAGCCCCAACTACTTCCACTGTTAGCCCCAACTACAACAACAACTTTCGCTGCTAGCCCCAACAACTTCCACTGCTAACCCCAACTACAACAACAACTTCCACTGTTAGCCGCAACTACAACAACAAATTCCACTGTTAACCTCAACTACAACAACAACTTCCACTGTTAGCCCCAACTACAACAACAAATTCCACTGTTAACCTCAACTACAACAACAACTTCCATTAGCTCCTTAACTACAACAACAACTTCCACCGTTAGCCCAACTACAACAACAACTTGCACTGTTAGCCTCTACTACAACAGAAACCTCCTCTGTTGGCCACAGCTACAACAACATTCCATTGTTAATCCCAACTACAACAACAACTTCCTCTATAAGCCCCAAATACAACAACAAATTCCACTGTTAGCCCCAACTACAACAACAAATTCCACTGTTAACCTCAACTACAACAACAACTTCCATTAGCTCACTAACTACAACAACAACTTCCAACGTTAGCCCAACTCCAACAACAAATTGCACTGTTAGCCCCAACTAACACAAAAACCTCCTCTGTTAGCCCTAACTACAACAACAAGATTCCACTGTTAGCCACAACTACAACAACACGTTCCACTGTTAACCCCAACTACAACAAAAACTTCCACTGCTAGCCACCACTACAACAACAAATTCCACTGTTAACCTCAACTACAACAACAACTTCTGTTAGCTCCTTAACTACAACAACAACTTCCAACGTTAGCCCAACTCCAACAACAACTTGTACTGTTAGCCCCTACTACAACAAAAACCTCCTCTGTTGGCCACAACTACAACAACAACATTCCATTGTTAATATAAACTACAACAACAACTTCCTCTATAAGCCCCAAATACAACAACAAATTCCACTGTTAGCTGCAACTACAACAACAAATTCCACTGTTAACCTCAACTACAACAACAACTTCCATTAGCTCCCTAACTACAACAACAACTTCCAACGTTAGCCCAACTCCCACAACAACTTGCACTGTTAGCCCCAACTAACACAAAAACCTCCTCTGTTAGCCCTAACTACAACAACAACATTCCACTGTTAGCCACAACTACAACAACACGTTCCACTGTTAACCCCAACTACAACAAAAACTTCCACTGTTAGCCACCACTACAACAACAAATTCAACTGTAAACCTCAACTACAACAACAACTTCCGTTAGCTCCTTAACTACAACAACAACTTCCACCGTTAGCCCAACTACATCAACAACTTGCACTGTTAGCCCCTAGTACAACAAAAACCTCCTCTGTTAGCCCCAACTACAACAACAACATTCCATTGTTAACCCCAACTACAACAACAACTTCCTCTATAAGCCCCAACTACAACAACAAATTCCACTGTTAGCTCCAACTGCAACAACAACTTCCACTGTTAACCTCAACTACAACAACAACTTCCACCGTTAGCCCCAACTACAACAACAAATTCCACCGTTAGCCCCAAATACAACAACAGCTGCCACTAGTAGCCTCAAACACAACAACTTCCGCCGTTAGCCCCAACTACAGCAACAACTTCCATTGTTAGCCCCAACTACAACAACAACTTTTGCTCCTAGCCCCAACAACTTCCACTGCTAACACCAACTACAACAACTTCCACCATTAGCCCCAACTACAATAACAACGTCCACTGCTAGTCGCACTACAACAATAACTTGAACTGTTAGCCCTAACTACAACAACTACTTTCGCTGCTAGCCCCTACAACTTCCACTGCTAACCCCAACCACAACAACAACTTCCACCATTAGCCCCAACTACAACAACAACTTCCAACGTTAGCCGCAACTACAAAAACAAGTGCCCCTATTAGCACCAACTACAACAACAACTTCCACCGTTAGGCCCAACTGGAACAACTTCCACTGCTAGACCCAACTACAACAACAACTTCAACTGCTAGACCCAACTACAACAATAATTTCCACTATTAGCCCCAACTACAACAACAACTTCCGCTGTAAGCCCCAACTACAACAACAACTTCCACTGCCTGCCCAACTACAACAAAAACCTCCACTGTTAGCCCCAACTACAACAGCAACATTCCATTGATAACCCCTACTACAACAACAACTTCCAACGTTAGGCCCAACTGCAACAACAACTTCTATTGTTAACTCCATCTGCAATAACAACTTCCACTGCTAACCCCAACTACAACAACAACGTCCACTGCTAGTCGCAACTACAAGAATAACTTGCACTGTTAGCCCCAACTACAACAACTACTTTCGCTGCTAGTCCCAACAACTTCCTCTGCTAACCCCAACCACAACAATAACTTCCACCATTAGTCCCAACTACAACAACAACTTCCACTGCTAGCCCCAAATACAACAACAATTGCCACTATTAGCCACAACTACAACAACAACTTCCGCTGTTAGCCCCGACTACAACAACAACTTCCACTGCCTGCCCAACTACAACAAAAACCTCCACTCTTAGCCCCAACTACAACAACATCATCCCATTGTTAACCCCAAATACATCAACAACTTCCAACGTTAGCCCCAACTACAACAACAACTTCCACTGTTAACCCCAACTACAACCACTTCTACTATTAGCCCCAACTACAACAACAAATTCCACTGTTAGCTCCAACTGCAACAACAACTTCCACCGTTAGCCCCAACTACAACCACTTCTACTGCTAGTCGCAACTACTACAATAACTTGCACTGTTAGCCCCAACTACAACAACAACTTTCACTGCTAGCCCCAACAACTTCCACTGCTAACCCCAACTAAAACAACAACTTCCACTATTAGCCCCAACTACAACAACAACTTCCACTGTTAACCCCAACTACAACAACAACTTCCACTGTTAGCCCCAACTACAACAACAAATTCCACTGTTAACCTCAACTACAACAACAACTTCCGTTAGCTCCTTAACTACAACAACAACTTCCACTGTTAGCCCAACTACAACAACAACTTGCACTGTTAGCCCCTACTACAACAACAACATTCCATTGTTAACCACAACTACAACAACAGCTTCCTCTATAAGCCCCAACTACAACAACAAATTCCACTTTTAGCTCCAACTGCAACAACAACTTCCACTGTTAACCTCAACAACAACAACAACTTCCACCGTTAGCCCCAACTACAACAACAAATTCCACCCTTTGCCCCAAATACAACAACAGCTGCCACTATTAGCCTCAAACACAACAACTTATGCCGTTGGCCCCAACTACAACAAAAAATTCCACCATTAGAACCAACTACAACAACAAATTCCACACTTAGCCGCAACTACAACAACTACTTTCGCTGCTAGCCCCAACAACTTCCACTGCTAACCCCAACCACAACAACAACTTCCACCATTAGCCCCAACTACAATAACAACGTCCATTGCCAGTCGCACTACAACAATAACTTGCACTGTTAGCCCTACCTACAACAACTACTTTCGCTGCTAGCCCCAACAACTTCCACTGCTAACCCCAACCACAACAACAACTTCCACCATTAGCCCCAGCTACAACAACTTTCACCGTTAGCCGCAACTACAACAACAAGTGCCACTATTAGCCCCAACTACAACAACAACTTCCACCGTTAGGCCCAACTAGAACAACTTCCACGGCTAGACCCAACTACAACAACAACTTCCACTGCTAGCCCAAACTACAACAACAACTTCCACTGCTAGCCCCAACTACAACAACAATTGCCACTATTAGCCTCAACTACAACCACAACTTCCGCTGTTAGCCCCGACTACAACAACAACTTTCACTGCCTGCCCAACAACAACAAAAACCTCCACTGTTAGCCCCAGCTACAACAGCAATATTCTATTGTTAACCCCAGCTACAACAACAACTTCCAACGTTAGGCCCAACTGCAACAACAACTTCCATTGTTAACTCCAACTGCAATAACAACTTCCAATGCTAGCCCCAACTACAACAACAACTTTGACTGTTGGCCCCAACTACAACAACAACCTCCACCGTTAGCCCCAACCAGAACAACAACTTCCACTGTTAACCCCAACTACAACAAAAACCGCCACTCTTCGCCCCAACTACAACTTCATTCCATTGTTAACCCCAACTACAACAACAACTTCCAACGTTAGCCCCAACTACAACAACACCTTCCACTCTTAGCCCCAACTACATCAACAACTTCCACTATAAGCCCCAACTAAAACAACAACTTCTACTGTTAGCCCCAACTACAACAACAACATTCCATTGTTAATCCCAACTACAACAACAACTTCCTCTATTAGCCCCAACTACAACAACAAATTCCACTGTTAGCTCCAACTGCAACAACAACTTCCACTGTTAAGCTCAACTACAACAACAACTTACATGGCCTCCCTAACTACAACAACAACTTCCACCGTTAGCCTCAACTACAACAACTACTTTCGCTGCTAGCCCCAACAACTTCCACTGCTAACCTCAACCACAACAACTTCCTCCATTAGCCCCAACTACGACAACTTCTACTGCTAGCCCCAACTACAACAACAAGTCACACTGTTAGCCCCAACTACAACAACAGCTGCCACTACTAGCCCCAAACACAACAACTTCCGCCGTTAGCCCAAACTACAACAACAATATCCACTATTAGCCCCAACTACAACAACAAATTCCACTGTTAGCCCCAACTGCAACAACAACTTCCATCGTTAGCCCCAACTACAACCACTTCTACTGCTAGTCGCAACTACTACAATAACTTGCACTTTTAGCCCCAACTAGAACAACAACTTTCGCTGCTAGCCCCAACAACTTCCACTGCTAACCCCAACGACAACAACAACTTCCACTGCTAGTCGCAACTACAACAACAACTTCCACCGTTAGCCCCAACTACAATAGCTACTTTCGCTGCTAGCGCCAACAACTTCCACCGCTAACCCCAACTACAACAACACCTTCCACTGTTAACCCCAACTACAACAACAACTTCCACTGTTAGCCCCAACTACAACAACAAATTCCACTGTTAACCTCAACTACAACAACAACTTCCGTTAGCTCCTTAGCTACAACAACAACTTCCACCGTTAGCCCAACTACAACAACAACTTGCACTGTTAGCCCCTACTAACACAAAAACCTCCTCTGTTAGCCCAAACTACATCAACAACATTCCACTGTTAGCCACAACTACAACAACACCTTCCGCTGTTAACCCCAACTACAACAACAACTTCCACTGTTATTCGCAACTACAACAACAAATTCCACTGTTAACCTCAACTACAACAACAACTTCCGTTAGGTCCATAACTACAACAACAACTTCCACTGTTAGCCCAACTACAACAACAACTTGCACTGTTAGCCCCTACTAAAACAAAAACCTCCTCTGTTAGCCCCAACTACAACAACATTCCATTGTTAAAACCAACTACAACAACAACTTCCTCTATAAGCTCCAACTACAACAACAAATTCCACTGTTAGCTCCAACTGCAACAACAACTTCCACTGTTAACCTCAACTACAACAACAAATTCCACCGTTAGCCCCAACTACAACAACAAATTCCACACTTAGCCCCAACTACAGCAACAACTTCCATTATTAGCCCCAACTACAACAACAACTTTCGCTCCTAGCCCCAACAACTTCCACTGCTAACCCCAACTACAACAACAACTTCCACCATTAGCCCCAACTACAATCACAACGTCCACTGCTAGTCGCACTACAACAATAACTTGCACTGTAAGCCCTAACTACAACAACTACTTTCGCTGCTAGCCCCAACAACGTCCACTGCTAACCCCAACCACAACAACAACTTCCACCATTAGCCCCAACTACAACAACAACTTCCACCGTTAGCCGCAACTACAACAACAAGTGCCACTATTAGCCCCAACTACAACAACAACATCCACCGTTAGGCCCAACTAGAACAACTTCCACTGCTAAACCCAACTACAACAACAACTTCCACTGCTAGCCCCAACCACAAAAACAACTTCCACTGCCTGCCCAACTACAACAAAAACCTCCACTGTTAGCCCCAACTACAACAGCAACATTCCATTGTTAACCCCAACTATAACAACTTCCAATGTTAGGCCCAAGTGCAACAACAACTTCTATTGTTAACTCCATCTGCAATAACAACTTCCACTGCTAACCACAACCAGAACAACAACGTCCACTGCTAGTCGCAACTACAACAACAATTGCCACTATTAGCCCCAACTACAACAACAACATTCCATTGTTAACCCCAACTACAACAACAACTTCCTCTATTAGCCCCAACTACAACAACAAATTCCACTGTTAGCTCCAACTGCAACAACAACTTCCACTGTTAAGCTGAACTACAACAACAACTTGCACTGTTAGCCCCTACTAAAACAAAAACCTCCTCTGTTAGCCCCAACTACAACAACATTCCATTGTTAAACCCAACTACAACAACAACTTCCACTGTTAACCTCAACTACAACAACAAATTCCACTGTTAGCTCCAACTGCAGCAACAACTTCCACTGTTAACCTCAACTACAACAACAAATTCCACCGTTAGCCCCAACTACAACAACAACTTCCACTGTTAGCCCAACTACAACAACAACTTCCACTGTTAGCCCCTACTAAAACAAAAACCTCCTCTGTTAGCCCCAACTACAACAACATTCCATTGTTAAAACCAACTACAACAACAACTTCCTCTATAAGCTCCAACTACAACAACAAATTCCACTGTTAGCTCCAACTGCAACAACAACTTCCACTGTTAACCTCAACTACAACAACAAATTCCACCGTTAGCCCCAACTACAACAACAAATTCCACACTTAGCCCCAACTACAGCAACAACTTCCATTATTAGCCCCAACTACAGCAACAACTTCCATTATTAGCCCCAACTACAACAACAACTTTCGCTCCTAGCCCCAACAACTTCCACTGCTAACCCCAACTACAACAACAACTTCCACCATTAGCCCCAACTACAATCACAACGTCCACTGCTAGTCGCACTGCAACAATAACTTGCACTGTAAGCCCTAACTACAACAACTACTTTCGCTGCTAGCCCCAACAACGTCCACTGCTAACCCCAACCACAACAACAACTTCCACCATTAGCCCCAACTACAACAACAACTTCCACCGTTAGCCGCAACTACAACAACAAGTGCCACTATTAGCCCCAACTACAACAACAACATCCACCGTTAGGCCCAACTAGAACAACTTCCACTGCTAAACCCAACTACAACAACAACTTCCACTGCTAGCCCCAACCACAAAAACAACTTCCACTGCCTACCCAACTACAACAAAAACCTCCACTGTTAGCCCCAACTACAACAGCAACATTCCATTGTTAACCCCAACTATAACAACTTCCAACGTTAGGCCCAAGTGCAACAACAACTTCTATTGTTAACTCCATCTGCAATAACAACTTCCACTGCTAACCACAACCAGAACAACAACGTCCACTGCTAGTCGCAACTACAACAACAATTGCCACTATTAGCCCCAACTACAACAACAACATTCCATTGTTAACCCCAACTACAACAACAACTTCCTCTATTAGCCCCAACTACAACAACAAATTCCACTGTTAGCTCCAACTGCAACAACAACTTCCACTGTTAAGCTGAACTACAACAACAACTTGCACTGTTAGCCCCTACTAAAACAAAAACCTCCTCTGTTAGCCCCAACTACAACAACATTCCATTGTTAAAACCAACTACAACAACAACTTCCACTGTTAACCTCAACTACAACAACAAATTCCACCGTTAGCCCCAACTACAACAACAAATTCCACACTTAGCCCCAACTACAGCAACAACTTCCATTATTAGCCCCAACTACAACAACAACTTTCGCTCCTAGCCCCAACAACTTCCACTGCTAACCCCAACTACAACAACAACTTCCACCATTAGCCCCAACTACAATCACAACGTCCACTGCTAGTCGCACCACAACAATAACTTGCACTGTAAGCCCTAACTAAAACAACTACTTTCGCTGCTAGCCCCAACAACGTCCACTGCTAACCCCAACCACAACAACAACTTTCACCATTAGCCCCAACTACAACAACAACTTCCACCGTTAGCCGCAACTACAACAACAAGTGCCACTATTAGCCCCAACTACAACAACAACATCCACCGTTAGGCCCAACTAGAACAACTTCCACTGCTAAACCCAACTACAGCAACAACTTCCATTATTAGCCCCAACTACAACAACAACTTTCGCTCCTAGCCCCAACAACTTCCACTGCTAACCCCAACTACAACAACAACTTCCACCATTAGCCCCAACTACAATCACAACGTCCATTGCTAGTCGCACTACAACAATAACTTGCACTGTAAGCCCTAACTACAACAACTACTTTCGCTGCTAGCCCCAACAACGTCCACTGCTAACCCCAACCACAACAACAACTTCCACCATTAGCCCCAACTACAACAACAACTTCCACCGTTAGCCGCAACTACAACAACAAGTGCCACTATTAGCCCCAACTACAACAACAACATCCACCGTTAGGCCCAACTAGAACAACTTCCACTGCTAAACCCAACTACAACAACAACTTCCACTGCTAGCCCCAACCACAAAAACAACTTCCACTGCCTGCCCAACTACAACAAAAACCTCCACTGTTAGCCCCAACTACAACAGCAACATTCCATTGTTAACCCCAACTATAACAACTTCCAACGTTAGGCCCAAGTGCAACAACAACTTCTATTGTTAACTCCATCTGCAATAACAACTTCCACTGCTAACCACAACCAGAACAACAACGTCCACTGCTAGTCGCAACTACAACAACAATTGCCACTATTAGCCCCAACTACAACAACAACATTCCATTGTTAACCCCAACTACAACAACAACTTCCTCTATTAGCCCCAACTACAACAACAAATTCCACTGTTAGCTCCAACTGCAACAACAACTTCCACTGTTAAGCTGAACTACAACAACAACTTGCACTGTTAGCCCCTACTAAAACAAAAACCTCCTCTGTTAGCCCCAACGACAACAACATTCCATTGTTAAACCCAACTACAACAACAACTTCCACTGTTAACCTCAACTACAACAACAAATTCCACTGTTAGCTCCAACTGCAGCAACAACTTCCACTGTTAACCTCAACTACAACAACAAATTCCACCGTTAGCCCCAACTACAACAACAACTTCCACTGTTAGCCCAACTACAACAACAACTTGCACTGTTAGCCCCTACTAAAACAAAAACCTCCTCTGTTAGCCCCAACTACAACAACATTCCATTGTTAAAACCAACTACAACAACAACTTCCTCTATAAGCTCCAACTACAACAACAAATTCCACTGTTAGCTCCAACTGCAACAACAACTTCCACTGTTAACCTCAACTACAACAACAAATTCCACCGTTAGCCCCAACTACAACAACAAATTCCACACTTAGCCCCAACTACAGCAACAACTTCCATTATTAGCCCCAACTACAACAACAACTTTCGCTCCTAGCCCCAACAACTTCCACTGCTAACCCCAACTACAACAACAACTTCCACCATTAGCCCCAACTACAATCACAACGTCCACTGCTAGTCGCACTACAACAATAACTTGCACTGTAAGCCCTAACTACAACAACTACTTTCGCTGCTAGCCCCAACAACGTCCACTGCTAACCCCAACCACAACAACAACTTTCACCATTAGCCCCAACTACAACAACAACTTCCACCGTTAGCCGCAACTACAACAACAAGTGCCACTATTAGCCCCAACTACAACAACAACATCCACCGTTAGGCCCAACTAGAACAACTTCCACTGCTAAACCCAACTACAACAACAACTTCCACTGCTAGCCCCAACCACAAAAACAACTTCCACTGCCTGCCCAACTACAACAAAAACCTCCACTGTTAGCCCCAACTACAACAGCAACATTCCATTGTTAACCCCAACTATAACAACTTCCAACGTTAGGCCCAAGTGCAACAACAACTTCTATTGTTAACTCCATCTGCAATAACAACTTCCACTGCTAACCACAACCAGAACAACAACGTCCACTGCTAGTCGCAACTACAACAACAATTGCCACTATTAGCCCCAACTACAACAACAACATTCCATTGTTAACCCCAACTACAACAACAACTTCCTCTATTAGCCCCAACTACAACAACAAATTCCACTGTTAGCTCCAACTGCAACAACAACTTCCACTGTTAAGCTGAACTACAACAACAACTTGCACTGTTAGCCCCTACTAAAACAAAAACCTCCTCTGTTAGCCCCAACTACAACAACATTCCATTGTTAAACCCAACTACAACAACAACTTCCACTGTTAACCTCAACTACAACAACAAATTCCACTGTTAGCTCCAACTGCAACAACAACTTCCACTGTTAACCTCAACTACAACAACAAATTCCACCGTTAGCCCCAACTACAACAACAACTTCCACTGTTAGCCCAACTACAACAACAACTTGCACTGTTAGCCCCTACTAAAACAAAAACCTCCTCTGTTAGCCCCAACTACAACAACATTCCATTGTTAAAACCAACTACAACAACAACTTCCTCTATAAGCTCCAACTACAACAACAAATTCCACTGTTAGCTCCAACTGCAACAACAACTTCCACTGTTAACCTCAACTACAACAACAAATTCCACCGTTAGCCCCAACTACAACAACAAATTCCACACTTAGCCCCAACTACAGCAACAACTTCCATTATTAGCCCCAACTACAACAACAACTTTCGCTCCTAGCCCCAACAACTTCCACTGCTAACCCCAACTACAACAACAACTTCCACCATTAGCCCCAACTACAATCACAACGTCCACTGCTAGTTGCACTACAACAATAACTTGCACTGTAAGCCCTAACTACAACAACTACTTTCGCTGCTAGCCCCAACAACGTCCACTGCTAACCCCAACCACAACAACAACTTCCACCATTAGCCCCAACTACAACAACAACTTCCACCGTTAGCCGCAACTACAACAACAAGTGCCACTATTAGCCCCAACTACAACAACAACATCCACCGTTAGGCCCAACTAGAACAACTTCCACTGCTAAACCCAACTACAACAACAACTTCCACTGCTAGCCCCAACCACAAAAACAACTTCCACTGCCTGCCCAACTACAACAAAAACCTCCACTGTTAGCCCCAACTACAACAGCAACATTCCATTGTTAACCCCAACTATAACAACTTCCAACGTTAGGCCCAAGTGCAACAACAACTTCTATTGTTAACTCCATCTGCAATAACAACTTCCACTGCTAACCACAACCAGAACAACAACGTCCACTGCTAGTCGCAACTACAACAACAATTGCCACTATTAGCCCCAACTACAACAACAACATTCCATTGTTAACCCCAACTACAACAACAACTTCCTCTATTAGCCCCAACTACAACAACAAATTCCACTGTTAGCTCCAACTGCAACAACAACTTCCACTGTTAAGCTGAACTACAACAACAACTTGCACTGTTAGCCCCTACTAAAACAAAAACCTCCTCTGTTAGCCCCAACTACAACAACATTCCATTGTTAAACCCAACTACAACAACAACTTCCAATGTTAACCTCAACTACAACAACAAATTCCACTGTTAGCTCCAACTGCAATAACAACTTCCACTGTTAACCTCAACTACAACAACAAATTCCACCGTTAGCCCCAACTACAACAACAAATTCCACACTTAGCCCCAACTACAGCAACAACTTCCATTATTAGCCCCAACTACAACAACAACTTTCGCTCCTAGCCCCAACAACTTCCACTGCTAACCCCAACTACAACAACAACTTCCACCATTAGCCCCAACTACAATCACAACGTCCACTGCTAGTCGCACTACAACAATAACTTGCACTGTAAGCCCTAACTACAACAACTACTTTCGCTGCTAGCCCCAACAACGTCCACTGCCAACCCCAACCACAACAACAACTTCCATTATTAGCCCCAACTACAACAACAACTTTCGCTCCTAGCCCCAACAACTTCCACTGCTAACCCCAACTACAACAACAACTTCCACCATTAGCCCCAACTACAATAACAACGTCCACTGCTAGTCGCACTACAACAATAACTTGCACTGTAAGCCCTAACTACAACAACTACTTTCGCTGCTAGCCCCAACAACTTCCACTGCTAACCCCAACCACAACAACAACTTCCACCATTAGCCCCAACTACAACAATAACTTCCACTGTTAGCCGCAGCTACAACAACAAGTGCCACTATTAGCCCCAACTACAACAACAACATCCACCGTTAGGCCCAACTAGAACAACTTCCACTGCTAAACCCAACTACAACAACAACTTCCACTGCTAGCCCCAACTACAAAAACAACTTCCACTGCCTGCCCAACTACAACAATAACCTCCACTGTTAGCCCCAACTACAACAGCAACATTCCATTGTTAACCCCAACTATAACAACAACTTCCAACGTTAGGCCCAAGTGCAACAACAACTTCTATTGTTAACTCCATCTGCAATAACAACTTCCACTGCTAACCACAACTACAACAACAACGTCCACTGCTAGTCGCAACTACAACAACAATTGCCACTATTAGCCCCAACTACAACAACAACATTCCATTGTTAACCCCAACTACAACAACTTCCTCTATTAGCCCCAACTACAACAACAAATTCCACTGTTAGCTCCAACTGCAACAACAACTTCCACTGTTAAGCTCAACTACAACAACAACTTACACGGCCTCCCTAACTACAACAACAACTTCCACCGTTAGCCTCAACTACAACAACTACTTTCGCTGCTAGCCCCAACAACTTCCACTGCTAACCCCAACCATAACAACTTCCACCATTAGCCCCAACTACAACAACAACTTCTACTGCTAGCCCCAACTACAACAACAAGTCACACTTTTAGCCCCAACTACAACAACAGCTGCCACTACTAGCCCCAAACACAACAACTTCCGCCGTTAGCCCAAACTACAACAACAATATCCACTATTAGCCCCAAATACAACAACAACTTCCACTATTAGACCCAACTACAACAACAAATTCCACTGTTAGCTCCAACTGCAACAACAACTTCCACCGTTAGCCCCAGCTAGAACCACATCTACTGCTAGTCGCAACTACTACAATAACTTGCACTTTTAGCCCCAACTACAACAACAACTTTCGCTGCTAGCCCTAACAACTTCCACTGCTAACCCCAACTACAACAACAACTTCCACTGCTAGTCGCAACTACAACAACAACTTCCACCGTTAGCCCCAACTACAACAGCTACTTTCGTTGCTAGCCGCAACAACTTCCACTGCTAACCCCAACTAAAACAACAACTTCCACTATTAGCCCCAACTACAACAGCACCTCCCAATGTTAACCCCAACTACAACAACAACTTCCACTGTTAACCTCAACTACAACAACAACTTCCGTTAGCTCCTTAGCTACAACAACAACTTCCACCATTAGCCCAACTACAACAACAACTTGCACTGTTAGCCCCTACTACAATAAAAACCTCCTCTGTTGGCCCCAACTACAACATCAACATTCCATTGTTAACCCCAACTACAACAACAACTTCCTCTATAAGCCCCAACTACAACAACAAATTCCACTGTTAGCCCCAAATACAACAACGAATTCCACTGTTAACCTCAACTACAACAACAACTTCCATTAGCTCCCTAACTACAACAACAACTTCCAACGTTAGCCCAACTCCAATAACAACTTGCACTGTTAGCCCCTACTAACACAAAAACCTCCTCTGTTAGCCCCAACTACAACAACAACATTCCACTGTCAGCCACAACTACAACAACACCTTCTGCTGTTAACCCCAACTACAACAACAACTTCCACTGTTAGCCGCAACTACAACAACAAATTCCACTGTTAACCTCAACTACAACAACAACTTCCGTTAGCTCCTTAACTACAACAACAACTTGCACTGTTAGCCCCTACTACAACAAAACCTCCTCTGTTAGCCCCAACTACAACAACAACATTCCATTGTTAACTCCAACTACAACAACTTCCTCTATAAGCCCCAACTACAACAACAAATTCCACTGTTAGCTCCAACTGCAACAACAACTTCCACTGTTAACCTCAACTACAACAACAACTTCCACCGTTAGCCCCAACTACAACAACAAATTCCACCGTTAGCCCCAACTACAACAACAAATTACACACTTAGCCCCAACTACAGCAACAACTTCCATTGTTAGCCTCAACTACAGCAACAACTTTCGCTCCTAGCCCCAACAACTTCCACTGCTAACCCCAACTACAACAACAACTTCCACCATTAGCCCCAACTACAATAAAAATGTCCACTGCTAGTCGCACTACAACAATAACTTGCACTGTAAGCCCTAACTACAACAACTACTGACGCTGCTAGCCCCAACAACTTCCACTGCTAACCCCAACCACAACAACAACTTCCACCATTAGCCCCAACTACAACAACAACTTCCACCATTAGCCCCAACTACAATAAAAATGTCCACTGCTAGTCGCACTACAACAATAACTTGCACTGTAAGCCCTAACTACAACAACTACTGACGCTGCTAGCCCCAACAACTTCCTCTGCTAGCCCCAACTACAACAACAACTTCCACTGCTAGCCCCAACTACAACAACAATTGCCACTATTAGCCCCAACTACAACAACAACTTCCGCTGTTAGCCCCGACTGCAACAACAACTTCCACTGCCTGCCCAACTACGACAAATACCTCCACTGTTAGCCACAACTACAACAGCAATATTCCATTGTTAACCCCAGCTACAACAACAACTTCTAACGTTAGGCCCAACTGTAACAACAACTTCCATTGTTAACTCCAACTGCAATAACACCTTCCACTATTAACCCCAAGTACAACAACAACTTACACTGTTAGCCCCAACAGCAACAACAAATTCCACTGTTAACCTCAACTACAACAACAACTTCCGTTAGTTCCTTAACTACAACAACAACTTCCACCGTTAGCCCAACTACAACAACAACTTGCACTGTTAGCCCCTACTACAACAAAAACCTCCTCTGTTAGCCCCAACTACAACGACAACATTCCATTGTTAACCCCAACTACAACAACAACTTCCTCTATAAGCCCCAACTACAACAACAAATTCCACTGTTAGCTCTAACTACACCAACAACTTCCACCTTTAGCCCCAACTACAACAACAAATTCCACCGTTAGCCCCAAATACAACAACAGCTGCCACTATTAGCCTCAAACACAAAAACATCCGCCGTTAGCCCCAGCTACAACAACAAATTCCACCGTTAGCCCCAACTACAACAACAAATTCCACACTTAGCCCCAACTACAACAACAACTTCCATTATTAGCCCCAACTACAACAACAACGTCCACTGCTAGTCGCAACTACAACAACAACTTCCACCATTAGCCCCAACTACAACAACAACTTCCACCGTTAGGCCCAACTAGAACAACTTCCACTGCTAGCCCCAACTACAACAACAATTTCCACAATTAGCCCCAACTACAACAACAACTTCCGCTGTTAGCCCCAACTACAACAACAACTTCCACTGCCTGCCCAACTACAACAAAAACCTCCACTGTTAGCCCCAAGTACAACAGCAACATTCCATTGTTAACCCCAAGTACAACAACAACTTCCAACGTTAGGCCCAACTGCAACAACAACTTCTATTGTTAACTCCAACTGCAATAACAACTTCCACTCTAGCCCCAACTACAACAACAACTTCGACTGCTCGCCCCAATGACAACAACAATTTCCACCGATAGCCCCAACTACAACAACTTCCACTGTTAACCCCAACTACAACAACAACGTCCACTGCTAGTCGCAACTACAACAATAACTTGCACTGTTAGCCACAACTACAACAACTACTTTCGCTGCTAGCCCCAACAACTTCCACTGCTAACCCCAACCACAACAACAACTTCCACCATTAGTCTCAACTACAACAACAACTTCCACCATTAGCCCCAACTACAATAACAACGTCCATTGCCAGTCGCACTACAACAATAACTTGCAATGTTAGCCCTAACTACAACAACTACTTTCGCTGCTAGCCCCAACAACTTCCACTGCTCACCCCAACCACAACAACAACTTCCACCATTAGCCCCAACTACAACAACAACTTTCACCGTTAGCCGCAACTACAACAATAAGTGCCACTATTAGCCCCAACTACAACAACAACTTCCACCGTTAGGCCCAACTAGAACAACTTCCACGGCTAGACCCAACTACAACAACAACTTCCACTGCTAGCCCAAACTACAACAACAACTTCCACTGCTAGCCCCAACTACAGCAACAATTGCCACTATTAGCCTCAACTACAACCACAACTTCCGCTGTTAGCCCTGACTACAACAACAACTTTCACTGCCTGCCCAACAACAACAAAAACCTCCACTGTTAGCCCCAACTAGAACAGCTATATTCTATTGTTAACCCCAGCTACAACAACAACTTCCAACGTTAGGCCCAACTGCAACAACAACTTCCATTGTTAACTCCAACTGCAATAACAACTTCCACTGCTAGCCCCAACTACAACAACAACTTTGACTGCTGGCCCCAACTACAACAACAACCTCCACCGTTAGCCCCAACTACAACAGCAACTTTCACTGTTAACCCCAACTACAACAAAAACCGCCACTCTTCGCCCCAACTACAACAACTTCATTCCATTGTTAACCCCAACTACAACAACAACTTCCAACGTTAGCCCCAACTACCACAACACCTTCCACTCTTAGCCCCAACTACATCAACAACTTCCACTATAAGCCCCAACTAAAACAACAACTTCTACAGTTAGCCCCAACCACAACAACAACATTCCATTGTTAATCCCAACTACAACAACAACTTCCTCTATTAGCCCCAACTACAACAACAAATTCCACTGTTAGCTACAACTGCAACAACAACTTCCACTGTTAAGCTCAACTACAACAACAACTTACACGGCCTCCCTAACTACAACAACAACTTCCACCGTTAGCCTCAACTACAACAACTACTTTTGCTGCTAGCCCCAACAACTTCCACTGCTAACCTCAACCACAACAACTTCCACCATTAGCCCCAACTACAACAACAACTTCTACTGCTAGCCCCAACTACAACAACAAGTCACACTGTTAGCCCCAACTACAACAACAGCTGCCACTACTAGCCCCAAACACAACAACTTCCGCCGCTAGCCCAAACTACAACAATAATATCCACTATTAGCCCCAACTACAACAACAAATTCCACTGTTAGCTCCAACTGCAACAACAACTTCCACCGTTAGCCCCAACTACAACCACTTCTACTGCTAGTCGCAACTATTACAGTAACTTGCACTTTTAGACCCAACTACAACAACAACTTTCACTGCTAGCCCCAACAACTTCCACTGCTAACCCCAACTACAACAACAACTTCCACTGCTAGTCGCAACTACAACAACAACTTCCACCGTTAGCCCCAACTACAACAGCTACTTTCGCTGCTAGCGCCAACAACTTCCACCGCTAACCCCAACTACAACAACAACTTCCACTATTAGCACCAACTACAACAACACCTTCCACTGTTAACCCCAACTACAACAACAACTTCCAGTTAGCCCCAACTACAACAAATTCCACTGTTAACCTTAACTACAACAACAACTTCCGTTAGCTCCTTAGCTACAACAACAACTTCCACCGTTAGCCCTACTACAACAAAGACCTCCTCTGTTGGCCCCAACTACAACAACAACATTCCATTGTTAACCCCAACTACAACAACAACTTCCTCTATAAGCCCCAACTACAACAACAAATTCCACTGTTAGCCCCAAATACAACAACAAATTCCACTGATAACCTCAACTACAACAACTTCAATTAGCTCCCTAACTACAACAACAACCTCCAACGTTAGCCCAACTCCAACAACAACTTAGAATGTTAGCCCCTACTAACACAAAAACCTCCTCTGTTAGCCCTAACTACAACAACAACATTCCACTGTTAGCCACAACTACAACAACACCTTCCGCTGTTAACCCCAACTACAACAACAACTTCCACTGTTAGCCACAACTACAACAACAAATTCCACTATTAACCTCAACTACAACAACAACTTCCGTTAGCTCCATAACTACAACAACAACTTCCACTGTTAGCCCAACTACAACAACAACTTGCACTGTTAGCCCCTACTACAACAAAAACCTCCTCTGATTGCCCCAACTACAACAACATTCCATTGTTAAACCCAACTACAACAACAACTTCCTCTATAAGCTCCAACTACAACAACAAATTCCACTGTTAGCTCCAACTGCAACAACAACTTCCACTGTTAACCTCAACTCCAACAACAACTTCCACCGTTAGCCCCAACTACAACAACAAATTCCACCGTTAGCCCCAAATACAACAACAGCTGCCACTATCAGCCTCAAACACAACAACTTACGCCATTGGCACCAACTACAACAACAAATTCCACCGTTAGCCCCAACTACAACAACAAATTCCACACTTAGCCCCAACTACAGCAACAACTTCCATTATTAGCCCCAACTACAACAACAACTTTCACTCCTAGCCCCAACAACTTCCACTGCTAACCCCAACTACAACAACAACTTCCACCATTAGCCCCAACTACAATAACAACGTCCACTGCTAGTCGCACTACAACAATAACTTGCACTGTAAGCCCTAACTACAACAACTACTTTCGCTGCTAGCCCCAACATCTTCCACTGCTAACCCCAACCACAACAACAACTTCCACCATTAGCCCCAACTACAACAACAACTTCCACCGTTAGCCGCAACTACAACAACAAGTGCCACTATTAGCCCCAACTACAACAACAACATCCACCGTTAGGCCCAACTAGAACAACTTCCACTGCTAGACCCAACTACAACAACAACTTCCACTGCTAGCCTCAACTACAACTCAACTTCCACTGCCTACCCAACTACAACAAAAACCTCCACTGTTAGCCCCAACTACAACAGCAACATTCCATTGTTAACCCCAACTATAACAACAACTTCCAATGTTAGGCCCAAGTGCAACAACAACTTCTATTGTTAACTCCATCTGCAATAACAACTTCCACTGCTAACCCCAACTACAACAACAACGTTCACTGCTAGTCGCAACTACAACAACAATTGCCACTATTAGCCCCAACTACAACAACAACATTCCATTGTTAACCCCAACTACAACAACAGTTTCCACTATTAGCCCCAACTACAACAACAACTTCCACTATTAGCCCCAACTACAACAACAAATTCCACTGATAGCTCCAACTGCAACAACTACTTGCACCATTAGCCCCAACTACAATCACTTCTACTGTTAGTCGCAACTACTAGAATAACTTGCACTGTTAGCACCAACTACAACAACTTTCGCTGCTAGCCCAACAACTTTCACTGCTAACCCCAACTACAACAACAACTTCCTCTATTAGCCCCAACTACAACAACAAATTGCACTGTTAGCTCCAACTGCAACAACAACTTCCACTGTTAAGCTCAACTACAACAACAACTTCCACTGTTAAGCTCAACTACAACAACAACTTACACTGCCTCCCTAACTACAACAACAACTTCCACCGTTAGCCTCAACTACAACAACTACTTTCACTGCTACACCAAACAACTTCCACTGCTAGCCCCAACTACAACAACAACTTCCACTGCTAGCCCCAACTACAACAACAACTTCCACTGCTAGTCGCAACTACAACAATAACTTGCACTGTTAGCCCCAACTACAACAGCTACTTTCGCTGCTAGCCCCAACAACTTCCACTGCTAACCCCAACTACAACAACAACTTCCGCCGCTAGCCCAAACTACAACAACAATATCCACTATTAGCCCCAACTACAACAACAAATTCCACTGTTAGCTCCAACTGCAACAACAACTTCCACCGTTAGCCCCAACTACAACCACTTCTACTGCTAGTCGCAACTATTACAATAACTTGCACTTTTAGACCCAACTACAACAACAACTTTCACTGCTAGCCCCAACAACTTCCACTGCTAACCCCAACTACAACAACAACTTCCACTGCTAGTCACAACTACAACAACAACTTCCACCGTTAGCCCCAACTACAACAGCTACTTTCGCTGCTAGCGCCAACAACTTCCACCGCTAACCCCAACTACAACAACAACTTCCACTATTAGCACCAACTACAACAACACCTTCCACTGTTAACCCCAACTACAACAACAACTTCCAGTTAGCCCCAACTACAACAAATTCCACTGTTAACCTTAACTACAACAACAACTTCCGTTAGCTCCTTAGCTACAACAACAACTTCCACCGTTAGCCCTACTACAACAAAGACCTCCTCTGTTGGCCCCAACTACAACAACAACATTCCATTGTTAACCCCAACTACAACAACAACTTCCTCTATAAGCCCCAACTACAACAACAAATTCCACTGTTAGCCCCAAATACAACAACAAATTCCACTGATAACCTCAACTACAACAACTTCAATTAGCTCCCTAACTACAACAACAACTTCCAACGTTAGCCCAACTCCAACAACAACTTAGAATGTTAGCCCCTACTAACACAAAAACCTCCTCTGTTAGCCCTAACTGCAACAACAACATTCCACTGTTAGCCACAACTACAACAACACCTTCCGCTGTTAACCCCAACTACAACAACAACTTCCACTGTTAGCCGCAACTACAACAACAAATTCCACTGTTAACCTCAACTACAACAACAACTTCCGTTAGCTCCATAACTACAACAACAACTTCCACTGTTAGCCCAACTACAACAACAACTTGCACTGTTAGCCCCTACTACAACAAAAACCTCCTCTGATTGCCCCAACTACAACAACATTCCATTGTTAAACCCAACTACAACAACAACTTCCTCTATAAGCTCCAACTACAACAACAAATTCCACTGTTAGCTCCAACTGCAACAACAACTTCCACTGTTAACCTCAACTCCAACAACAACTTCCACCGTTAGCCCCAACTACAACAACAAATTCCACCGTTAGCCCCAAATACAACAACAGCTGCCACTATCAGCCTCAAACACAACAACTTACGCCATTGGCACCAACTACAACAACAAATTCCACCGTTAGCCCCAACTACAACAACAAATTCCACACTTAGCCCCAACTACAGCAACAACTTCCATTATTAGCCCCAACTACAACAACAACTTTCACTCCTAGCCCCAACAACTTCCACTGCTAACCCCAACTACAACAACAACTTCCACCATTAGCCCCAACTACAATAACAACGTCCACTGCTAGTCGCACTACAACAATAACTTGCACTGTAAGCCCTAACTACAACAACTACTTTCGCTGCTAGCCCCAACATCTTCCACTGCTAACCCCAACCACAACAACAACTTCCACCATTAGCCCCAACTACAACAACAACTTCCACCGTTAGCCGCAACTACAACAACAAGTGCCACTATTAGCCCCAACTACAACAACAACATCCACCGTTAGGCCCAATTAGAACAACTTCCACTGCTAGATCCAACTACAACAACAACTTCCACTGCTAGCCCCAACTACAACTCAACTTCCACTGCCTACCCAACTACAACAAAAACCTCCACTGTTAGCCCCAACTACAACAGCAACATTCCATTGTTAACCCCAACTATAACAACAACTTCCAATGTTAGGCCCAAGTGCAACAACAACTTCTATTGTTAACTCCATCTGCAATAACAACTTCCACTGCTAACCCCAACTACAACAACAACGTTCACTGCTAGTCGCAACTACAACAACAATTGCCACTATTAGCCCCAACTACAACAACAACATTCCATTGTTAACCCCAACTACAACAACAGTTTCCACTATTAGCCCCAACTACAACAACAACTTCCACTATTAGCCCCAACTACAACAACAAATTCCACTGATAGCTCCAACTGCAACAACTACTTGCACCATTAGCCCCAACTACAATCACTTCTACTGTTAGTCGCAACTACTAGAATAACTTGCACTGTTAGCACCAACTACAACAACTTTCGCTGCTAGCCCAACAACTTTCACTGCTAACCCCAACTACAACAACAACTTCCTCTATTAGCCCCAACTACAACAACAAATTGCACTGTTAGCTCCAACTGCAACAACAACTTCCACTGTTAAGCTCAACTACAACAACAACTTCCACTGTTAAGCTCAACTACAACAACAACTTACACTGCCTCCCTAACTACAACAACAACTTCCACCGTTAGCCTCAACTACAACAACTACTTTCACTGCTACACCAAACAACTTCCACTGCTAGCCCCAACTACAACAACAACTTCCACTGCTAGCCCCAACTACAACAACAACTTCCACTGCTAGTCGCAACTACAACAATAACTTGCACTGTTAGCCCCAACTACAACAGCTACTTTCGCTGCTAGCCCCAACAACTTCCACTGCTAACCCCAACTACAACAACAACTTCCACCGTTAGCCCCAACTACAACAACAAGTCCCACTATTAGCCCCAACTTCAACAACAACTTCCGCTGTTAGCCTCAACTACAACAGTAACTTCTACTGTTAGCCCCAACTACAACAAAAACCTCCACTGTTAGCCCCAACTTTAACAGCAACATTCCATTGTTAACCCCAACTACAACAACAACTTTCACTGTTAGCCCCAACTCCAACAACAACTTCATGTCAGTCTCAACTACAACAACAATTTGTACTGTTAGCTGCAGCTACAACAACAACCTGCACTGTTAACCATGACTACAACAACTGCCACTTTTGTCTCACCTGCAACAACAACTTCCACATTTAGCCTCCAATACAACATATTTCACTATTAGTGTCAACTGCAACAACTTCCTTTATTAGCACCAACTACAACAACAACTTCCACTGTCCGTCTCAACTACAACAACAGCTTCATGTCTCAACTACAACAACAACTTCCGCTGTTAGCCTCAACTAAAAGACAACTTCCACTGTTAGACCCAACTACAACAACAACTTCATGTCAGTTCCAACTACAACAACAACCTCCCCTGTCAGTCTCAACGAAAACAAGAACTTCCACTGTTCGCCTCAACTACAACAACTTCCACTGTTAGCCACAACTAAAAGATAACTTCCACTGTTAGACCTAACTACAACAACAACTTCATGTTAGTCCCAACTACAACAACAACTTGCCCTGTCAGTCTCAACAAAAACAAGAACTTCCACTATTAGCCCCAACTACAACAACAACTTCCACTGTTTGCCTCAACTACAACAACTTCCACTGTTAGACCCAACTACAACAACAACTTAATGTCAGTCCCAATTGCAACAACTTCACCTAACATTCTCAACGAAAACAAGAACTTCCACTATTTGCCTCAACTACAACAACTTCCACTGTTAGCCTCAACTACAACAACAACTTCCACTGTTAGCCACAACTGAAAGACAACTTCCACTGTTAGACCCAACTACAACAACAACTTCCACTGTTAGCCTCAACTACAACAAGAACTTCCACTATTTGCCTCAAGTACAACAACATCTTCCGCTGTTAACCTCAACTACAACAACTTCCACTGTTAGCCACAACTACAACAACATCTTCCGCTGTTTGCCTCAACTACAACTTCCACTGTTAGTCTCAACTAAAAGACAACTTCCACTGTTAGACCCAATTACAACAACAACTTCATGTTAGTCCCAAATACAAGAACAACTTCCCCTGTCAGTCTCAACTAAAACAACTTCCATTGTTAGTCTCAACTACAACAACAGCTTCCACTGTTAGCTGCAACTACAACAACTGCCACTGATCATCTCAACTACAACAACACTTCCACTTTTAGCCCCAATTGGAACAACAACTTCCACTGTTTTTCCAGACTACAGCAACAACTTCCACTGTTCGTCTCAGCTACAGCAACAACTTCCACTGTTAGCCTGAACTCCAACAACAACCTCCACTGTTAGCCCAAAGTACAACAGCTTCCACAATTCATCTCAACTACAACAACAACTTCCACTGTTTGTCTCAACAAAAACAACAACTTCCACTGTTAGTCCCAACTGCAACAATAACTTCCAACTTTAGCCTCAACTGCAACAACAACATCCACTTTTAGCCTCAAATGCAACAACTTTCACTATTAGTGTCAACTGCAATAACTTCCTTTATTAGCACCAACTACAACAACAACGTCCACTGTCCGTCTCAACTACAACAACAACTTCCGCTGTTAGCCTCAACTAAAAGACAACTTCCACTGTTAAACCCAACTACAACAACAACTTCACATCAGTCCCAACTACAAAAACAACTTCCCCTGTCAGTCTCAATGAAAACAAGAACTTCCACTGTTCGTCTCAACTACAACATCTTCCACTGTTAGCCTCAACTCCGACAACAACATCCACTGTTAGCCCCAACTACAACAACTTCCACTGTTAGCCACAACTAAAAGACAACTTCCACTGTTAGACCCAACTACAACAACAACTTCCACTGTTAGACCCAACTACAACAACAACTTCCCCAGTTAGCCTCAACTACAACAACATCTTCCGCTGTTAGCCTCAACTACAACAACAACTTCTCCTGTTAGCCTCAACTACAACAACATCTTCCGCTGTTAGCCTCAACTACAACAACAACTTCCACTGTTTGCCTCAACTACAACAACTTCCGCTGTTTGCCTCAACTGCAACAACAACATCCACTGTTTGCCTCAACTACAACAACTTCCACTGTTAGCCTCAACTAAAAGACAACTTCCACTGTTAGACCCAATTACAACAACAACTTCATGTCCGTCTCAACTACAACAACAGCTTCATGTCTCAACTACAACAACAACTTCCGCTGTTAGCCTCAACTAAAAGACAACTTCCACTGTTATACCCAATTACAACAACAACTTCATGTCAGTCCCAACTACAACAACAACTTCCCCTGTCAGTCTCAACTAAAACAACTTCCATTGTTAGTCTCAACTACAACAGCACTTCCACTTTTAGCCCCACTGGAACAACAACTTCCACTGTTTTTCCAGACTACAGCAACAACTTCCACTGTTCGTCTCAGCTACAGCAACAACTTCCACTGTTAGCCTGAACTCCAACAACAACCTCCACTGTTAGCTGCAACCACAACAACATATTCTGCTGTTAGCCTCAACTACAACACCTTCCACTGTTAGTCCAAAGTACAACAGCTTCCACAATTCGTCTCAACTACAACAACTTCCACTGTTTGTTTCAACTACAACAACAACTTCCTTTGTTAGCCTCAACTACAACAACAGCTTCCACTGTTAGCCTCAACAAAAACAACTTCCACTGTTAGTCCCAACGGCAACAATAACTTCCAACTTTAGCCTCAACTACAACAACAACTTCCACTATTAGTGTCAACTACAACAACAACTTACTTTATTAACCCCAACTACAACAACAACTTCCACTGTCATTCTCAACTACAACAACTTCGTGTCTCAACTACAACAACAACTTCCACTGTTAGCCCCAACTACAAAAACAACTTCATGTCACTCTGAACCACAACAACTTCCTCTGTCAGTCTCAACTACAACAACAACTTCCCTTGTCATTCTCAACTAAAACCACAACTTGCACTACTTGTCTCAACGACAAAAACAACTTCCACTGTTAGTCTCAACTACAACAACAACTTCCACTGTTAGCCCCAACTACAACAACAACTTCCACTGTTAGCCCCAACTACAACAACAATTTCCACTGTTAGTCTCAACTACAACAAGAACTTCCACTGATAGGCTCAACTACAACAACAACTTCCACTATTAGCCCCACCTAAAACAACAATTTCCACTGTTAGCCCCAACTACAACAACAACTTCCACTGTTAGCCCCAACTACAACAACAACCTCCACTGTTAGCCCCAACTACAACAACAACTTCCACTGTTAGCCCCAACTACAACAACAATTTCCACTGTTAACAGCAATCACAAGTTACATTCGTATAGCACATTTAACAAGTAAAGCATTCCAAGTACTTATAAAAGTGCTTGAAAAGGCTACATCTTGTTGAATGAACATAACAGAGTACTAACTTCAGAATAACTGCTCAATTGGAAATTAAGGAGACTTGGAAATATATCGCCGTTCCTTCACTATCACTGGGTGATAATCCTGGAACTCCCTCCCTAACAGCACTATGGGTGTACCTACATCACAGGGACTGCAGCGGTTCAAGAAGGGAGCTCACCACCACCTTCTCAAGGGCAACCATAGGGATGTGCAATAAATGCTAGCCCAGCTTGCGAAGCCCACATCCCGTGAATGAGTAAAAAAAGAACCTCAGTAGGTCAGGGTAGCTCATTTTATATTTTTCGGAATGTCAAGTTTCTCTACTTCAGGATCTGATGCCCATGGAAGGTGCGCTCATAGCGTGGCCAGACAATTTCATTATCAGCCTCTAAAACCTTCCAATATGCCTGATGGCAGACAGTAAGAGTGGGAGAGTTTCCTGGTCAGCCACACTGCAGAAGGCAATGGCAAACCACTGCAGTACTTTGCCAAGCATAATCATGGACCAATCCAATGGAAGTCCAAAGTCATTGTACCTAAAGGAGAAACTCAGAATTTAAATTAAAAATGGAGGGTCATGTTGTTTTAAGCTCTTGGTTTGATCTGTGTGAATACTTCAATGTGATTGGCTGTCCAGCAGCTTACTGCGATCACTGCTCCTGCAGCCAGGATATCCCATTGGCTTGGTGCCAGATTTAAACTGCAGTCTGGAAAGTTGGGGGTCATCCGAACACAGAGATCACTCAGTCTTTGTGAGCAGCTTTCTTCGAGGTTAGAAATGAGAGCCCCTCCCTTTGTCACTGACTACAATAAACTCTGCTTTCTCAAACAGGCGGTTTTTTTTCTAATAACAGCCTTTCCAGTAGCTGATTTGATTTTTTTATTTATAATAAATGACATGTAAAGAATACAACCTGCTGCTCCAGCTATACTCAAAGACACTCTGATAACAGAGAAAGCGGACTAGTACAAGAATTACCAACTTCTGACCCCCAGCTCCTGCCCTCCAGACCCTCCTTGGGGCTCCATTTACACTGACCCTTGAGAATGACGTGAAGTTAGAGGGGACCTGCTTCAGTTATCACCCTAACATACAACCTTGACCTGAGCTTATGTCAAACATAGTTTGTACATTTAGCTGAGGCCATATTTTTAGGCGTTTACGCAGCTTCTCAGCCTTTGTCTCTGTGTTACAAGCTCAGTTTATAGCACAGTAAATATTTATCGCTAACCTGAATGACCCCTATACCTGTTGTGCGTCTGTAGACAAGATCAAGAGTTCCCTTACTCTCTCAATTACTCTCCCACAAAAAGTTATACAAAAGAAAGGATTGACTTTTTAAATCATGTTAAAATATTCAGAGAGCGAAGTTATTGATGGGGGAGGGAGGGTCACATGTGAGCATGGTCCTCATGAGGCAGGAGGAGAGCAGCCATGGGGAGCTGAGGCATACAGTAAAGGCACAACCCCTTTGTTAGCAGGAGGGGGTGCAGCAGCATTCTTCGGGTGCTTTCCTTGTGCTGTGGGGGTCAGCACAACAGTCACAACTCCCAGAAAACATTGCAGGGCATCCATGCCAGCTGCTGACCTCACAATGCCACGCATGTTTGAAATGAATCACAATGAGGCCACAGCAACATCCCACAGATCATTGTGTTAGCTTCTTGAGACTTACTCCTTGATAGTTTTGAAGCAGCATTTGCCCAACTGCTCACGATAGTTCCAGCCTGATCTGCTTCTCTTTCCAGTAAGAACGTTTAAATCTATTTTTGTTTATATGACTCAGTTAAATGTGATGCTGTTGCTTTTTTCTCTCCTGCTTTCTACTACAGTGGACTTGGTGTTCATTCAAGTAGCAGAGTGAATGATGGAGCACTTTGCAGTTCAGGCACAAGAGATTCCAGGTGGGGGTAGAGAGTGGGTTATATTACACAGTAATGCTCCCTCTGCACTGTCACAGCAAGCACTCCCAACATTTGACCACAACATCCTTCTCCATTGTCCATCTTAATGGGACTGCACTCATCTTGTTCCATCCTTATGTATCCAATCATAGCCAACGAATCACCTACAAAGTCTTCTCTTCCACTCCTGCACCAATATTCTGGAGTTCCACAGGATCTATGCTTATCCCCTTCCTATTTCTCATCTACCTACTAGCCCCTGGCAGCATCATCCAAAACCAGTGTTGGGCTGTTTGTCCGAAATCCAGTGCTGGATGAGCAGAAATTTCCTCCAAATAAATATTGAGAAGACTGAAGCCGTTGTCTTCGGCCCAAGCTCCAAGCTCCGTTCCCTAGACATTGCCTTGTCCCCCGCCCCCCACCCCTCCAAGGCAATTATCTGAGGCTGAGTCAGACACTTTTCAATCTCAGTCCCATGTCTGACCCCAAGATAAGCTCCCGACGATGTATCCGTGCCCTTATTAAGACTGCCTATTTCTTATCTCTTATTAAGACTGCCTAAATAGAGAAAGACTGCAAAAAGCTGCTGCCCAGAGGGATTTGGGGGTCCTCATGCATGAATCTCAAAAAGCTAGCATACAAGTTCAACAGGTAATAGGGAAGACAATTGGAATGTTGACCTTTATTTCAAAGGGAATGGAGTATAAAGATAGGGACGTCTTGCTAAAAATATACAAGGCACTAGTTAGACCACACCTAGAATACTGTCAACAGTTTTGCTCCCCTTATCTAAGGAAAGATATACTGGCAATGGAGGCAGTCCAGGGAAGGTTCACTAGGTTGATCCTGGGTATGAAGGGATTTTCTTATGACGAGAGGTTGAGTAGGTTGGGCCATTTCTCATTGGAGTTTAGAAGAATGGGAGGTGATCTAATTGAAATATATAAGATTCTTAGGGGGCTTGACAGGGTAGATGCTGAGAGTTTGTTTCCCCTTGTGGGAGAGTCTAGGACCAGAGGGCATAATCTCAGAGTAAGGGGTCGCCCATTTAAGACAAAGATGAGGAGGAATTTCTTCTCTCAGAGGGTAGTGAATTTGTGGAATTCTTTACCTCAGAGGGCTGTAGAGGCTTGGTCGTTAAGTATATTCAAGGCTGAGATAGACAGATTTTTAATCAGTAAGAGAATCAAGGGTTATGGGGAAAAGGCAGGAAAGTGAAGTTGAGGATTATCAGGTCAGCCATGATCTCATTGAATGGTGGAGCAGACTCGATGGGCTGAACGTCCTACCTCTGCCCCTTTGTCTTATGGCCTTACTCCTCTGTTACATTGCTTAAATTTTCCACCCCTCCCCTCCCAGTTCATCAGTTGGGTTGAGATGAAAGATCACAACCTGAAACACTAACTTTGTTTCTCTCTCCGCAGATGCTGCCACCTGTTGAGTTTTTCCAGCATTTTCAGTCTTTATTTCACATTTCCACACTTCATAGCACTTTGCTTTTACACTGGCTCCCAGTTAAACAAGGGCTCCATTTTAAAATGCTCATCATTTCAAATCCCTCCATGGCTTTGCAGCTCTCCATTTCCATATTCTCCTCCAGCTCCAGAATCCTCCAAGATATCTGCGGTCCTTTAATCCTGGTCTCTTTGAGTGTGCCTGATCTTTATTTCCAAAAATGTATTTTATTCAGAAAATTTTCAAAAGTTCAATCCAAGACATTTCAACTTGAATATTACAGGAAGTGCAATAGAGTACAACTTTTCTCTAGTCAGCATGTTCCGCTTTCAGGTACCTCAACACAATTGCAATACTCTTGATATTTACAATACACATTCCATGTCAGGCGTACAGTTTTACCCAGTTTACAGCTCCTCGGTTGCTATGACTGAAAGGCGTTAGATGGTGACCTTTCCCCATTGCTCCTCTGCGGCGGCTGCCCCAAGCTGTAGTGCGTCCCTCCGCACGGAGACCCGGATTTTGGAATGTTCCAGTCTGTAACACTCGGTTATGGACAACTTTTTGCACTGGAAGACCAGCAGCTGTCGGGCAGATCAAAGAGCTTCTTTCACCAAGTTGGTGGCCCTCCAGGAGCAGCTGATGATTACCTTGGTGTGAATCAGTCCCACGTCAAGGAGCTGTTTGGGATAAACCTCGACAAAAACCACCGCATCTCTTTCCAGATCATCTTTGCAAAGGTGCTTTCCAGGAGGAGGTGAAGGACAATCTCTTCCCCACCACAGCCACCCAAAGGCAATGTGTGCAACGGGTGAGGCTCTGGGCATGCACAAAGCTTCTTGCAGAGAGGGCATGTCTCACTAACAGCCAAGCTACATCTCGATCATGCCCTACTTTAATAATTCCATCAGTGGTGAATTCATGTTCAGCTGTCAAGGCACAAAGCTCTGGACTACAAACTTCTCTGCCTCTCCAGTTCCATTGAGAGGTTCTTTAAATCAAGCCTCTTTGACCAAGCTTTTCATCCTTGGCCTGAATACCTCTTTAATGGCTCGTTGTTTTATAATTTTCTTTCACAATGATCGTTGGACAATTTACCATGTTTAATTCACAAAATAAACACAAATTGTCTGATTGTTATTGAAAGTATAGCATAGGTTAGAGTAAATCTCCCTCTCAACTGTCCCCATCAAACACTCCCAGGACAGGAACAGCACGCGGTTAGATACAGAGTAAAGCTCCCTCTCAACTGTCCCCATCAAACACTCCCAGGACAGGAACAGCACGCGGTTAGATACAGAGTAAAGCTCCCTCTACACTGTCCCCATCAAACACTCCAAGGGCAGGTACAGCACGGGGTTAGATATAGAGTAAAGCTCGCTCTACACTGTCCCCATCAAACACTCACAGGACAGGTACAGCACGGGGTTAGATAGAGAGTAAAGCTCCCTCTACACTTTACCCATCAAACACTCACAGGACAGGTACAGCACGGGGTTAGATACAGAGTAAAGCTCCCTCTACACTGTCCCCATCAAACACTCCCACAACAGGACAGGTACAGCACGGGGTTAGATACAGAGTAAAGCTCCCTCTACACTTTACCCATCAAACACTCCCAGGACAGATACAGCACGGGGTTAGATACAGAGTAAAGCTCCCTCTACACTTTACCCATCAAACACTCCCAGGACAGGTACAGCACGGGGTCAGATACAGAGTAAAGCTCCCTCTACACCGTCCACATCAAACACTCCCAGGACAGGTACAGCACGGGGTTAGATACAGAATAAATCTCCCTCTACACTGTCCCCATCAAACATTCCCAGGACAGATACAGCATGGGGTTAGGTACAGAATAAATCTCCCTCTACACCATCCCCATCAAACACTCCCAGGACAGGAACAGCACGGGGTTAGACACAGAGTAAAGTTCCCTCTACACCGTCCCCATCAAACACTCCCAGGACAGGAACAGCACAGGGTTAGATACAGAGTAAAGATCCCTTTACACTGTCCCCATCAAACACTCATAGAAAAGTTCAATAAAAACGGCCAAATTCATGGGCCTGAGCTTTAGTTTCGGAGGCTGGAGCCTGAATGTTAGAAGATGTCTTGGGGAGGGGTCAAAAATGTGGCAAACTGCCTGACTCAGTCTCAGGCAATGTCAGTGAGAGAGTGGGTGGCAAAGTCTATGTCCCAGTGTGAGTGTCAGTGAGAGAGTGCCACACAGAGTCTATGTCCCAGTGTGAGTGTCAGGGAGAGAGTGGAGGCAGAGTCTATGTCCCAATGTGAGTGTCAGGGAGAGAGTGCTACACAGAGTCTATGTCCCAATGTGAGTGTCAGGGAGAGAGTGGGAGGCTGAATCTATGTCCCAGTGTGAGTGTCAGGGAGAGAGTGCCACACAGAGCCTATGTCCCAGTGTGTGTGTCAGGGAGAGAGTGCCACACAGAGTCTATGTCCCAGTGTGAGTGTTAGGGAGAGAGTGGAGGCAGAGTCTATGTCCCAGTGTGAGTGTCAGGGAGAGAGTGCCACACAGAGTCTATGTCCCAGTGTGAGTGTCAGGGAGAGAGTGCCACACAGAGTCTATGTCCCAGTGTGAGTGTCAGGGAGAGAGTGGGAGGCAGAGTCTATGTCCCAGTGTGAGTGTCAGGGACAGAATGCCACACAGAGTCTATGTCCCAGTGTGAGTGTCAGGGAGAGAGTGGCACACAGAGTCTATGCCCCAGTGTGAGTGTCAGGGAGAGAGTGGGAGGCAGAGTTTATGTCCCAATGTGAGTGTCAGGGAGAGAGTGGGAGGCTGAATCTATGTCCCAGTGTGAGGGTCAGGGAGAGAGTGGGAGGCAGAGTCTATGTCCCAGTGTGAGTGTCAGGGAGAGAGTGCCACACAGATTCTATGTCCCAGTGTGAGTGTCAGGGAGAGAGTGGGAGGCAGAGTCTATATCCCAGTGTGAGTGTCAGGGAGAGAGTGGGAGGCAGAGTCTATGTCCCAGTGTGAGTGTCAGGGCGCGAGTGACACACAGAGTCTATGTCCAAGTGTGAGTGTCAAAGAGAGGGTGCCACACAGAGTCTATGTCCCAGTGTGAGTGTCAGGGACAGAATGCCATACAGAGTCTATGCCCCAGTGTGAGTGTCAGGGAGAGTGGGCGGCAAAGTCTATGTCCCAGTGTGAGTGTCAGGGAGAGAGTGCCACACAGAGTCTATGTCCCAGTGTGAGTGTCAGGGAGAGAGTGGCACACAGAGTCTATGCCCCAGTGTGAGTGTCAGGGAGAGAGTGGGAGGCAGAGTTTATGTCCCAGTGTGAGTGTCAGGGAGAGAGTGGGAGGCTGAATCTATGTCCCAGTGTGAGGGTCAGGGAGAGAGTGGGAGGCAGAGGCTATGTCCCAGTGTGAGTGTCAGGGAGAGAGTGCCACACAGATTCTATGTCCCAGTGTGAGTGTCAGGGAGAGAGTGGAGGCAGAGTCTATGTCCCACTGTGAGTGTCAGGGAGAGTGCTACACAGAGTCTATGTCCCAGTGTGAATGTCAGGGACAGAGTGCCACACAGAGTCTATGTCCCAGTGTGAGTGTCAGGGAGAGAGTGGGAGGCAGAGTCTATGTCCCAGTGTGAGTGTCAGGGAGAGAGTGGGAGGCAGAGTCTGTGTCCCAGTGTGAGTGTCAGGGAGAGAGTGCCACACAGATTCTATGTCCCAGTGTGAGTGTCAGGGAGAGAGTGGAGGCAGAGTCTATGTCCCAGTGTGAGTGTCAGGGAGAGAGTGGGAGGCAGAGTCTGTGTCCCAGTGTGAGTGTCAGGGAGAGAGTGCCACACAGATTCTATGTCCCAGTGTGAGTGTCAGGGAGAGAGTGGAGGCAGAGTCTATGTCCCACTGTGAGTGTCAGGGAGAGAGTGCCACACAGAGTCTATGTCCCAGTGTGAGTGTCAGGGAGAGAGTGGGAGGCTGAATCTATGTCCCAGTGTGAGTGTCAGGGAGAGAGTGGGAGGCAGAGCCTATGTCCGAGTATCAGTGTCAGGAACAGTGTGTGAGGAAGCATCTGTGACACAGTGTCAACATCAGCGAGAGAGTGTGGGGCAGTGTCAAGGCCCAGTGACACTGTCAGGGAGAGAGTGGGAGGCAGAGTCTAGGGCTAAGTTTCAATGCCGGGGGAGAGTGGGAGGCAGAGTCTATGGCTCTGAGTCAATGTCGGGGGTAGAGTGGGAGGCAGAGTCTTTGGCCCTGAATCAATGTCAGGTGGAGTCTATCTCACAGGGTCAACGTCATAGAAAAGTGGAAGCCAGAGTCAATTGTCCAGTATCAATTTTGGGATGCGGTGGTGTAGTGATATTGTCACTGGACTGGTAATCCAGAGACCCAGGGTAATGCTCTAGGGACCTGGATTCGAATCCCACCGTGGTGGAAATTCAATTCAATAAAATCTGGAATTAGAAGTCTAATGATGACCGTGAAACCACTGTCAATTGTAAAAACCCATCTGGTTCACACATGTCCTTTGGGCAGGAAATCTGCTGTCCTTACCTGGTCTGGCCTACATGTGTCTCCAGACCCACAGCAATGTGGTTGACTCTTAAATGCCCTCTGAACAAGGGCAATAAACACTGGCCTAGCTAGCAACACCCACATCCCGTGAATGAATAAAATAAAAATGTCATGGAGAAAGTGGAAGGCAGGTTCTATGGCCCAGTGTCAGTGTCGGTAGATAAAGGGACGCAGATTCCATGCCCCAGTGTCAATGTCAGGTACAGTGTGTGAGGCAGGGTCTGAGACACAGTACTGACATCAGGGAGAGAGCGTGAGGCTGTGACAATGCAAGTGAATATCTAAATACTTCTTAAATGTCACCGGAGTTTCTGACTCAACCACCCTTTCAGGCAGTGAGTTCCAGCCTCCCACCAGCTGCTGGGTGAAAAATTTTCTCCTCACTCCCCTCTTAGCCTTCTACCTCTTTCCTTAAATCTATGCCCCCTGGTTATTGACCCCTTTACTAATGGAAAAAGTGCCTTCTTATCCACCCTATCTATGCTCCTCATAATCTTATACACCTCTATCAGGTCCCCTCTCAACCTTCACTGCTCCAAGGAAAACAACCCCAGCCTATCCAATTAGTCCTCGTAGCTCAGACCCTCCAGCCCAGGCAGCATCCTGGTAAATTTCCTCTGCACTCTCTCCAGTGCAATCACATCCTTCCTATAATGTGGTGACCAGAACTGCACGCAGTACTACAGTTGTGACCTAACCAGCGTTTTATACAGTTCCAGCATAACCTCCCTGATCTGTATTCTATGCCTCAGCTAATAAAGGCAAGTATCCCATATGCCTTCTTAACCATTTTATTTACCAGCCCTGCTACCTCCAGGGATCTATGGATATGCACACCAAGGTCCCTCTGATCTTCAGTACTTTCCAGGGTCCTACCCTTCATAGCGTAATCCCTTGCCATGTTAGCCCTCCCCAAGTGCATTACCTCACACTTTTCTGGGTTGAATTCCATTTGCTACTGCTCTGCCCACTTGACCAGTCCATTGATATCCTCCTGCAGTTTATGGCTACCCTCCTCACTATTTACCACCCTACCAATTTTCGTGCCATCTGTGAACTTCTTGTTCATACCCCCTATATTTAAATCCAAATCATTTATGTACACCACAGACAGCAATGGCCCCAACACCGAGCCTTGTGGAACCCCACTGGAAACAGACTTCCAGTCACGGAAACATCCCTCTACCATCACCCTCCGCTTCCTGCCTCTCAGCCAATTTTGGATCCAACGTGCCACTTTGCCTTGGACCCCATGAACTCTTACTTTCTGCCATGAGGGATCTTATAAAAAGCCTTGCTAAAGTCCACGTAGACCACATCAAATGCATTATCCTCATCAACACTCCTGGTTACCTCCTCAAAAAATTTGATCAAATTTGTCAAACACAACCTCCCCTTAATCAATCCATGCTGATTAATCCATGTCTCTCCAAAAGCAGATATATTCTGCCCCTCAGAATTCTTTCTAGTAACTTCCCCACCGCCGAGGTTAGACTGACTAGCCTGTAATTTCCTGGTTTATCCCTTCCTCCCTTTTTTAATAATGGGACAACGTTCGCAGTCCTCACCTGTGGCCAGAGAGGATTTGAAAATTACTGCCAGGGCCCCTGGTATCTGTTCCCTTGCCTCCCTCAACAGCCTGGGATACATCCCATCCGGGCCTACAGATTTATCCACTTTTAAGGCCGCTAAACCCGCTATTACCTCCTCTCTCCCTATGTTAATTTCCTCCACCCTGATATCGATACCTGTGTTATATATTTCCATTGTGAATTTCATTGAGGACTGTACCCATGTCTTCCGGTCTATGGGCCAGAGCCATTGACAAGGAGAGATTGGGAGGCAGAGTCTAAGACCCAGTGTCAATGTCAGCGAGATTGTGGGAAGCAGAGTCTATGGCCCAGTGTGAATGTCAGAGAGGGTGTAGGAGGCAGAGTCTATTGCCCAGTGTCAGAGACAGGGAGAATGTGGGAAGCAGAATCTATGACCCATTGTCAGTGTCTGGGAGAGTGTGTGATGCAGAGTCTATGACCCAGTGTCAAAGTCAGGGAGTGAGTGGGAGGCAGAATCTATGGAGCAGTCTCATTGTCAGGGAGAGAGTGGAAGGCAGAGTCTATGGCCCAGTATCAGTGTCAGGGAGAGAGTCGGAAGCAGAGTCCAAATCCCAGTGCCAATGTCAGGGTGTCAGTGTGGGACAGAGTCTATGGCCCAGTGTCAGTGTGGGGCAGAGTCTATGGCCCAGTGTCAGCGTGGGGCAGAGTCTATGGCCCAGTGTCAGCGTGGGGCAGAGTCTATGGCCCAGTGTCAGCGTGGGACAGAGTCTATGGCCCAGTGTCAGCGTGGGGCAGAGTCTATGGCTCAGTGTCAGCGTGGGGCAGAGTCTATGGCCCAGTGTCAGCGTGGGGCAGAGTCTATGGCCCAGTGTCAGCGTGGGGCAGAGTCTATGGCCCAGTGTCAGCGTGGGGCAGAGTCTATGGCCCAGTGTCAGTGCGGAGCAGAGTCTATGGCCCAGTGTCAGTGTGGGGCAGAGTCTATGGCCCAGTGTCAGCGTGGGACAGAGTCTATGGCCCAGCGTCAGTGTGGGGCAGAGTCTATGGCCCAGTGTCAGTGTGGGGCAGAGTCTATGGCCCAGCGTCAGTGTGGGACAGAGTCTATGGCCCAGTGTCAGCATGGGACAGAGTCTATGGCCCAGTGTCAGCGTGGGGCAGAGTCTATGGCCCAGTGTCAGCGTGGGACAGTGTCTATGGCCCAGCGTCAGTGTGGGGCAGAGTCTATGGCCCAGTGTCAGTGTGGGGCAGAGTCTATGGCCCAGTGTCAGCATGGGGCAGAGTCTATTGCCCAGTGTCAGTGTGGGGCAGAGTCTATGGCCCAGTGTCAGCGTGGGGCAGAGTCTATGGCCCAGTGTCAGTGTGCGGCAGAGTCTATGGCCCAGTGTCAGTATGGAGCAGAGTCTATGGCCCAATGTCAGTGCGGAGCAGAGTTAATGGCCCAGTCTCAATACCGGGAACAGTGTGGTAAAGTGGAGTGCTCAGGTACCTTTAACAGATTGTAGTTAGTTGACCATGTGACTGTATTGACCAATCGCTACAAGGTGCGGGAATCTTTGGTAACTGTAAGTCTGGAGCTGAAGGTGATTGAAGAAGCACACATTGTGTTAGTGTCCTGACCTTAGTTCCGATAAACTTCCAGCATTTGTTCAGTTAATCAGTCTCCCTACCTGTATTGTATCAAGCACCAACAAATATGTTAATATCAAGCTTGAGTTTGCCATACAAAGCAAACCAGATAACCAGAAACATAAACCTGGTGACGAGGATAAACCAGATCAACTGACGGCAATGAAGAAAGCCGCAGTAAGCCAGCTACGTTACCTCACCACTACCTTGAAAGCTGTTTGGAAGCGCAGTCTCCTTAGTCATCGAGTATGCTGCAGTTTGGGCATCTTGAACCATTTGACCCCGTTTCCGGTGACTGGTCTCATTGCGTTGAACGTCTAGTGTTCTTCTTTACTGCTAACAACATCAGGGGGAGGACAAGAAGAGGGTGATTCTTTTGTCCACATGTGGGAGCAAAACGTATGGGCTGATCCGCAGCCTCACGTCACCTAACACCCCCGATACGAAGACTTTCGACGAGTTAGTAAATATTGTCAAAAACCACCTGAAGCCAAAGCCCTCAGTCACTATGCAGCGTTTTAAATTAAATTTGGGGAATAGGCTTCCAGGAGAGACAATCGCTGGCTATGTAGTTGCTTTAAAGGAATTTTTTTGGAACTTCAATTAATGATATATTGAGAGACTGATTGAAATGCAGAATCAGGGATGATGCTATTCAAAAGTGATTGCTATCTGAAACTAATCTAGATTTCAGTAAGGCATTAGAATTGGCCACAGCCATGGAGAGGCTGTTAGAGACTCAGAGCCAATAAAAGATACACAAAATGGCACCGTCCATCTTGTAGGGCGGGAAGGGCCGGATAACAAAAGGAACAAAAACGTCGGACTCCACAGAAAGGCGGAAAACGCCCACAATGTACAGACGATTGAAGAACAACAGGACAACACTGAAAACCCACAACATTAATGATAGAAATGCATACAGGCAGCCTGCAGGCAAACAACAGTTCAGAAATATCGAATGCTTTTTCTGCCACTGCAATGGTCACATAATGCGGCTCTGTCAAGATTGGCTGAGACAGCATTTTAAAAACAAAGGTAGAAATCACAAAATCTGTCTCGTTGAAGGACCAGAGGAAGCAGAATCTGACATCTATTCATTATACAGCCTGAAAGTGGGTCGAACTGAGCCAAGCCAGGTAGTCATTAGAGTCAATGAACAACCCATCAAGATAGAGGTCGATACTGGGGCATCAAAGTCTGTAACAGGAGAACATACGTTCAGATACTTGAATAAAGGAGTCCGTCCCTTAAGTTGGGAAGAACCAGACACTCGATTAAAAACACATATGGGCAAAGAAATAAGAGTGAAAGGGATATGTCCAGTTCTGGTGCAGTATAGGGATCAGTCTGCAAATTTACCCCTTATAGTAGTAGCTGGGGTGGGCCCCAGTTTAATTGGTCGCAACTGGCTCAAAAAGATTAAATTGCTGAGATTTTTCAAATCAGAATGAGAAACTTACAGGAATTGTTACAAAATTACACTTCCATTTTCAGTGACGAGCTCGGAATGTTTCGTGGGCTACAAGCCAAAATCCACGTAGACCCTAATGCAACCCCTAGATTTATCAGAGCCAGACCAGTCCCTTATGCTCTATGGGACAAGGTTGAGACCAAGATAAACAGGCTGGAAAAGTTGGGAATCTTACAACTGGTGCAATTTTCTGAGTGGGCAGCACCCAGGGTACCCGTATGAAGCCAGACCAAAGTGTGCACTTATGCATCCAGAGATGGGCACTGATATTGGCTGCTTACGAACACACTTTTATTCACCGATCAGGGAGCCAGGTCACACATGCTGATGCGCTGAGCCGCCTCCCCCTGTCAGATAGCAACGTGAAGGTTCCAATTCCCCAGGAACTTGTCTTAGTGCTAAATTTTTTGGATTCCTCCCCTGTCCAGACCAAACAAATCCATGAGTGGACAAGCCGAGATCCACTTTTACCTCACGTCCGGGAGCAGGTCTTGAATGGATGGTCAGGCGAGCCAAAATCTGATAACATGAAGCCTTATCTCAATCATAGATATGAGCTCACCTGTCAGGATGGCAGATTGCTCTGGGGAGCAAGGGTTATTGTGCCCTCGAGAGGGTGAAGGCCATTACTGGCGAATTACATAGTGTTCACTCTGGCATTAGTAGGATGACGATACTCATGCGCAGCTACTTGTGGTGGCCAGGGATGGACGCGGGCATTGAAACCCGAGTCAGAAGTTGTCTTCAAAGGCAGCAGGTACAAAAGCTATCCCGCTTAGCTCCATTGCACCCCTGGGAATGGCTGGGGCGGCCATGGGTACGCCTCCACGTCGACTACATGGGGCCCAATGTTCCTCTTACTAATAGACGTCCTCTCCAAGTGGATGGATGTCTATGAAGTCCGGTCACCCACGTCTGCCGCCACCATAGACGGTTTGCAACAGAGTTTTGCAGTGCATGGGTTACCAGAAGTGCTCGTGTCAGACAACGGGACTGCACTTACCAGTGGGGAGTTCCACAGGTTTATAACCCTCAACGGAATAATTCATATCAAAACCTCGTCTTACCACCCCGGCCCTAATGGTTTGGGTGAGCGGGCGGTCCAAACTTTTAAGTCTGGGATGAAAAAACTGGACGGGGTTTCCATCAGCACCAGATTGTCACAGTTCCTGTTCGCATACCGGACAATGCCACACACAACCACCGGTATTGCCCCCGCTGAATTACTAATGAAGAGACGTCCCTGCACCCGTCTAACTCTTATCAGGCCAAATTTAGCGGGGAGGGTGGAGAGAAGCCAAGAGCCTGAGAAGACCAGGCATAACGGCCATAATCATGAAAGAAATTTCACGATGGGAGACACAGTTCTCGTGAAGAACTTTGGAGATGGGCCCCATTGGCTATTAGACGAAGTGAGTGCCGTGACAGGACCTCTTTCCTATAATGTCTCGGTAAACGGCTGAATAATTAGTTGACACGTGGATCATCTTCGGAGAAGAGAGACAGTCCCGCAAGAAGGAATGCCGTCATCGTTTGCGTTTGAGTCTGCACCACACGTGGAAGAAATGTCACATGATTTGGAAGTACCGGTGGGGCCTGTTGGACCCGAGAGGGTCGAAGACACAGACTTTCCCATTTCCACCGGAGAGCCTGGTGGGCAGTTGGGCCCTGAGAAGGGGTCTCGGAAAAACCAGCCAAGGCCGTTGAGCTATGATGCTCGACAAGTCCGAGGAAGCCCCCTGAGAGACTTGACTTGTAAATAGTTATTCATGTAAATAATTGGAATGTTATGATAAGACCATAAGACGTAGGAGCAGAAATTAGGCCATTCGGCCCATCAGGTCTGCTTCGCCATTCAATCATGGCTGATACGTTTCTCAACCCCATTCTCCCGCTTTCTCCCCGTAACCTTTGATCCCCTTACCAATCAAGAACCTATCTATCTTGGTCTTAAATACACTCAATGACCTGGCCTCCACAGCCTTCTGTGGCAATGAATTCCATAGATTCACCACTCTCTGGCTAAAGAAGTTTCTCCTCATCTCTGTTCTAAAAGGTCTTCCCTTTACTCTGAGGCTGTGCCCTCGGGTCCTAGTCTCTCCTACTAATGGAAACATCTTCCCCACGTCCACTCTATCCAGGCCTTTCAGTATTCTGTAAGTTTCAATCAGATCCCCCCTCATCCTTCTAAACTCCATCGAGTATAGATCCAGAGTCCTCAAACGTTCCTCATATGTTAAGCCTTTCATTCCTTGGATCATTATCGTGAACATCCTCTGGACCCTCTCCAGGGCCAGCACATCCTTCCTGAGATACGGGGCCCAAAATTGCTCACAATATTCTAAATGTGGTCTGACCAGAGCCTTATAAAGCCTCAGCAGCACATCCCTGCTTTTATATTCTAGTCGTCTTGAAATAAATGCCAACATTGCATTTGCCTTCCTAACTACTGCGTCAACCTGCAAGTTAACCTTAAGAGAATCCTGGACTAGGACTCCCAAGTCCCGTTGCACTCCAGATTTCTGAATTCTCTCCCCATTTAGAAAATAGTCCATGCCTCTATTCTTTCTACCAAAGTGCATGACCTCACAATTCCCCACGTTGTATTCCATCTGCCACTTCTTTGCCCATTCTCCTAACCTGTCCAAAGCATTCTGCAGCCTCCCCGCCTCCTCAATACTACCTGTCCCTCCACTTATCTTTGTATCATCTGCAAACTTAGCCAGGTTGCCTTCAGTTCCTTCATCTAGATCATTAATATATAAAGTGAAAAGTTGTGGTCCCAACACTGACCTCTGCGGAACTCCACTAGTCACCGGCTGCCATCCTGAGAAGGACCCCCTTATCCCCACTCTCTGCCTCCTGCCAGACAGCCAATCTTCTATCCATGCTAGTACCTTGCCTCTAACACCATGGGCTCTTATCTTACTGAGCAGCCTCCTGTGCGGCACCTTGTCAAAGGCCTTCTGGAAGTCCAAGTAGATAACATCCATTTGGCTCTCCTTTGTCTAACCTACTCGTTACCTCTTCAAAGAATTCTAACAGATTTGTCAGGCATGACCTTCCCTTGATGAAACCATGCTGACTTTGCCCTATTTTACCATGCACTTCCAAGTAATCTGAAATCTCATCCTTAATAATGGACTCTAAAATCTTACCAACGACCGAGGTCAGGCTAATTGGCCTGTAATTTCCTGTCTTTTGCCTCACTCCCTTCTTAAACAGGGGGGTTACATTAGCGATTTTCCAGTCCTCTGGGACCCTCCCTGACTCCAGTGATTCCTGAAAGATCACCACTAACGCCTCCACTATCTCTTCAGCTATCTCCTTCAGAACTCTGGGGTGTAATCCATCTGGTCCAGGTGATTTATTCGCCTTCAGACCTTTCAGTTTTCCTAGCACCTTCCATTGGTAATGGCCACCATACTCACCTCTGCCCCTCGACTCTCTTGAACTTTGGGGATGTCACTCATGTCTTCCACTGTGAAGACTGATGCAAAGTGCCTATTCAGTTCCTCCGCCATTTCTTTGTTCCCCACTACTACTTCTCCAGCGTCATTTTCCAGCGGCCCAAAGTCCACCTTTGCCTCTCTTACCCTTTATATATCTAAAAAACTCTTGCAATCTTCTTTTATATTACTGGTTTGTTTACCCTCATATTTAATCTTCTCCCTTCTTATTTCTTTTTTAGTTGTCCTCTGTTGGTCTTTGTAGGCTTCCCAATCCCACTGCTCTTCGCCGCATTGTATGCTTTCTCTTTAGTTTTTATGCTGTCCCTGACTTCCCTTGTCAGCCATGGTTGCCTCGTCCTCCCTTTAGTATGCTTCTTCTTCCTAGGGATGAATTTTTTCTGTGTCTCCCAAATTACTCCCAGAAACTCCTGCCATTGCTGTTCCACTGTCTTCCCTGCTAGGCTCATCTCCCAGTCCATTCTGGCCAACTCCTCCCTCATGCCTCTGTAGTTGCCTTTATTCAACTGTAATACCGTTACATCTGATTCCAGCTTTTTCCTCTCAAATTGCAGGGTAAATTCTATCATATTATGGTCACTTCCTCCTAAGGGTTCCTTCACCTTAAGCTCCCTTATCAAATCTGCCTCATTACACATCACTAAATCTAGAATTGCCTGTTCCCTAGTGGGCTCCACCACAAGCTGCTCCAAAAAGCCATCTCGTAGACATTCCACAAATTCCTTTTCTTGGGATCCACTACCAACCTGATCTTCCTAGTCTACCTGCATATTGAAATCCCCCATGATCACTGTAACCTTGCCTTTCTTACACACCTTTTCTATCTCCTGGTGTATCTTGTGCCCCACATCCTGACTACTGTTCAGAGGCCTGTACATAACTCCCATTATGGTTTTTTAACCTTTGCGGTTCCTCAACTCTACCCACACAGATTCTACATCATCTGACCCACATCATTTCTTGCTATCGATTTAATTTCATTTCTTACTAACAAAGCAACCCCACCCCCTCTGACAACCTGCCTATCTTTTCGATAGGATGTATATTCTTGGATATTTAGCTCCCAGTCCTGATCCCCTTGCAGCCATGTCTCTGTAATGCCCACCACATCATACCTGCCAATTTCAATCCGCGCCACAAGCTCATTTACCTTATTTTGTATACTGCGTGCATTCGGATACAACACCTTCAGTCCTGTATTTCCCGTCCCCTTTCTCATTGTCGTCCCTTTATCCGATGTGCTTGAAGTTAGATTCCTAGCCCTTTCCAAACACTCTGTCCTATTTTGTGTTCTGGAGCCTCTCCTGGGCTCTCCTTTCTTTTCAGTTTTTTCATAATTTTCCATGAAGTTGAATCCACCCCCCCAAACGCTAACCTGCTGCTTTGTTTCCCATTAGTCATACTTCTTGGAGTTTTACCCTTCCCTCCACCCCCCCCACTTTCTCGTTTAAAGTCCTGTTGACCACCCTATTTACCCTTTACTGATACTTGTCAATTATACTTTTGAGTCGAGGGGGAGGGATGTGGTAAAGTGGAGTGCTCTGTACCTTTAACAGATTGCAGTTAGTTGACCATGTGACTGTATTGACCAATTGCTACACAGTGCAAGCGTCTTTGGTAACTGTAAGTGTAGAAATGGAGGTCTGTTCTTAGTGGTTAGTGCTCTGTTCTTAGTTCCAATAAACCACCAGTGTTTGTTCAGTTAATCAGTCTATCCGCCTGTATTGTTTCAAGCACCAATTAAAGTGTGAACATCAAGAGTGCAGTTAGCATTCACCGGACAAAGCGAACCTGATATCCAAAAGCAAAAAAGAGAGTGTAAGGCAGATTCTATAGCCCAGTGTCAATGTCAGGGAGAGAGTGGGGGCCAGAGTCTATGACCCGGTGTCAAAGCCAGGGAGCGAATGGGTGGCAGAATGTATGACCCACTGTCTGTGTCAGGCAGGGATTGTGATTCAGAGTCTATGGCCCAGTGTCAACATCAGGGAGAGAGTGTTAAGCAAAGACTATGGCCCAGTGTCAGTGTCAGGGAGAATGTGGGAGGAAGAGTGAATGGCCCCGAGTCAATTTCAGGGAGAGTGTGAGAGGCTGAGTTTGTGGCCCAAAGTCTCTGTCAAGCAGAGATTGGGAGGCTGAGCCAATGGTCCAGTGTCAGTGTCAGGGAAAGAGTGGGAGGCAGAGTCTAAGATCCAGTGTCAATGTCAGCGAGTGAGTGGGTGGCAGAGTGTATGACCCACTGTCAGTGTCAGGCAGAGACTACACTATAAAGCCTATGAACCTGTGTCAATGTCAGGAAGAGAGCGTTGGACAGAGGCTATGGCCCAGTGTCAGTGTCAGTCAGAATCAGGGAGGCAGAGTCTATGGCCAAGAATCAATGTCAGGGAGAGAGTGGGAGGCAGAGTGTATGACCCACTGTGAGTTTCAGGCAGGGAGTGTGTTTCAGAGCCTATGGCCCAGGATCAATGTCAAAGAGAGACTGTGAGGCAGAGTCTATGGCCCAATGTCAATGTCAGGGAGAGTGAGAGACACAGATTCTATGCCAAGTTTCGGGGAGAAACTGTGAGGCAAAGTCTCTGGCCCACTTTCAGTGTCAGCGAGAAAGAGGGAGTCAGAGTCTATGATACAGTGACAGTTTCAGGGAGAGAGTGGGAAGCAGAGCCTATGGCCCAGTGTCAATGTCAGGAAGAATGTAGCGTCATGACTCACTGGGGATAGTGCACTGCAATATCAACCCCCAATGCTCTACCAGCTGTGACAAACTGTAAAAAGTTTCAGCAACCCACCTAACCTAAATTGTTTAATTTAGGTTAACAGTAAATAACTGTTTGTTGAACAACTTGTCTTTAACCAGTGGCAAAAGAAAGAAATATGAACTGCTAATTTCTAACTCTATAAAACCTAAATTCTACCCCTTCTTACCCTCTACACACACATACAAAACACATAAGACACACAAAAACATGGACTTTAAGGGTGGTAGAGAACAGTTCAATAGCACCAATTCCTGAGTACAGGATTCGATGGGTTGATTTTGATCGATGTCTTCCAAATTCCTTTCAGTTCTTTGTTGATGACATGAGGTGGCCTTCCAGCACTTTCAGTCTTTAGTTCACTGTTTGAGCACTTGCCTTTCAATGGCTCTAACAATGATTTTCCCCTTTGCCTCTTGATGGGGGTTTTCAGAGAGAGAACAGGTCATAGAGATAGGAGAAGAAAAAGCCAGCTAGCTATTATTGTGGAATTACTGGAATCTTACACACACAGGAGAGAGAGGTTTTAGGTCTTTTTCCTTTCAGGCTAGGAGCTATTCTACTGCACTGCTCTCACACAAAACCCTGGCCACCTGGTCAGGAGCCACTTAAAATGTTGTTGCCAGGCAGTTCCCCATTAGACCAGACTCCTTCTAGGTACCATCCTGTCTTTCATGTCACACTCTGTTCTAGGACAACAACATTGTATATATCCCTTGCACTGTTTCAGTAAACATGTCATTCAAACTGTAGCCATTGTAATTTTGGTCCACAGTCTAACAGAAATAAAAAGATATCTTCTTTACATGCCTCCACCCTTAAAAGATATGAAACGACATTTCAAAAATGTGTTTCATCACAAGGTATGAGATACATGGACAACAAAACACGAGACTTACTTCCATTCATCCTTCCTCCTCCTTATCCATCTTATACAATCTTCAGCATTTCTTACGCATTTAATTTAATTTAGTATTTTACACCCAGGACAATGCATCTGCGATCACATTATCTTTGCCAGCAATGTGAATAATCTTTACATTGAATGGTTGAAACAATAGACTCTACCTAAACAATCTCGCATTTTGAGTTTTAAACTTTCCAATGAATGGCAGCAGAATATGGTCAGTGTTGATTAATGTTTCTTTGTTATCATGTTGGATATAAACTTCAAAGTGTTGAAGAGACAACAACAACAAGAGTTTCTTTTTCTACTGTAGAGTACTTCCTCTGATATTGATTTAGTTTCTTGGAAAAGTACCCCACCAGCTTCTCTATCCCTAATTGATCATCTTGTAATAGGACTGTACCTATCCCCAAGTGGCTAGCATTGATTACCATTTTAAAAGGTTTGGTAAAGCCAGGCGCAGCCAACACTAGTTAATTAATTAAGATTGCCTTCAGCTCTTCAAAGGCCGCTTGGCATTCTGCTGACCATACCACTTTTGCCTGTTTTCTTAACAAATTGGTATGAGAAACAGTTATTGTGCTGAAGTTAGGCACAAACTTCCTATAAAATCCACACATTCCCAAACACCTCATAATTTCTTCTTTAGTTTTAGGAATGGGGAATTCTATTAGAGTGTTCACTTTTACTGTTCTTGGCAACACCTGCCCTTGTCCTACAATGTGACGTAGGTAAGTTACCCTTGCTTTTGTAAATTCGCTTTGGCCAGATTTATGACTAAGCCAGCCAACTGCAATTGCTTAAACAGGTCCTCTAATTGCTTCACATGTTCTCGCCACATGTTACTATATATTACAACATTGCCTAAATAAACCACACAGTTATGTAGTTCAGCTACTTTACATGCTCCTGTGAGTCTTTCCAAAAACATGGACATGTAATCCAACATGGAAGATTCATCTTTCTGCTTTAGGGACTTTTCCTTAATAACTTTTAATGGGCCTCTTATTTCATGATCATAGATCAATTCAAATTGACTAAATCCAATAGATTAATTTGGAGAATCTCTGGTAGCAAATAATAAGAAATGTAATCCGTTGTCCCAATCCTTTGGGTATTCATGGCAATAGGTCTTAATCATGGTTTTGAGAGTCTGATGATATCTCCCTAAAGCTCCCTGTGTCTGTGGGTGATAGGTGGTAGACTTTATTTATTTGATACCCAAACTGCTGATTATGTCCTGGAAAATTTTAGCATGAAGTTAGAACCTTGGTCAGATTGTATTTCAATTGGTAGGTCATAATGATTGAAAAACTGAGTTAACTTTTCCACTACCACCTTAGCTATAATGGTCCTTAAAGGAATAGATTCTGGAAATTAGGTTGTCATATCCATGACTGTAAGGATATATTGATGACCTCCTTTCATTTTGGATAATGGTCCTACACAATCTGCTAATACCCAACTGAATGGCTCTTCAAAACTGGCACGGGTATTAAAGGAGCTGGTTTGATTACATGTTGAGGTTTACCTACTACCTGACATGTATGGCACGTTTTACAAAATTGCACTACGTTCTTATGAAGACTTGGCCAGGTAAAATGCCTGTTTATCGATGCTTGGTTTTCCCATATTCTTACATGTCCTGCCATAGGAATTTCATGTGCTACTTGCAATATCTCCTTATGATATTTGGGAGGTACCACTATCTGATGAACAATCATCCATTCCTCATTCACAGGTCTGTGAGGGTGTCTCCACTACCTCATCAGAGCTCCATTTTAAAGGTAATAGCACTCCTGAACTCCTTCCACCTCAGCTTCAATGTGAACTGACTGTGCTAACTTGTTTAACTCTGGATCTTCTTCCTGAGCCTCAATTAATGAAGACATGCCAAGCACTTCGTTTGAATTATCCTCATCCTTAAAGAAACTTTCAGTTACTCTAACATCTGCTCGTGGTATTACTTTGACCTCTGGTGATGGACTTTGTTCAGCCATTGCTCTGGTCACCACACACGATGGATAAATACCAGGAACTTGTTCTTGTAACTGCTGCATCTCTTTAGCCTCTCTCGGACTTTCCATAATTATGAGCAAAGCTATAACCTTCACTCCTGCCAAATCATTCCCCACGAATAAATCAGCTCCATACATGGGTAATTTCTTAACCACTCCTACAACCACCGATCCAGACAACAAGTCACACTCCAATTGCACTTTGTACAATGGAACCGGGATATACTCTCCACTTATCCCATTTACCAATACTTTAGCTTTGATTGAACTCTCTGGAGGGAAAACTAGGTCCTTCTCGAGCAAAAGTAGCTCCTCTGTCCCTTAATATAGTTATGGGTTTCGTTGCATCATTTGATGAAAAAGGGGTTATCTTTCCCTCAGACAAAAATCCTTTATATCTCTCATCTACCTTATTCACTTCACCTGTATTCACAGGAGTGTTTACCTTCTGTCCCTTATTTGTAGTTAAAGCTACAACTTGATCCATGGCATTTTCTTTTTTAGTTCCCTTTTTGGGCTCAATCTTACTAACTCCAATAAGTCCCATGGGCTTCCCTCGCAACTTCCAGCATTCTGAATGAATGTGTCCCACTTTATTACAATGGAAACACTTAGGTCTTCGATTTCGCCTCTGCCCTCAGGACCTTCCTTCCTGATCTGGGGAGAAGATCTCAAGGTATTCCCAGCTATCCACTCTTTATGCTGGCTACTTGCCTTCCTTTCACTCTCCCACTTTATCCTTTTCAAATTTATGGGGGTGATGGAATAAAAGTTTAGTTTTATGTATCAGCTCATAATAGTCAACCCTTACTGCTGCCTGTCTAGCAGTTGCAACCCTTTGGTCTTCAAAATGGGTTCTTATTACAGATGGTAGGGTGTTTTTAAATTCTTCCAAGAGAATGTTCTCTGGGAACCTTATAGGTAGTTTCAACTCCTAATGATCATGCCCATCTGTCAAAACTACTTTGCTTAATTCTTTCAAATTCAATGTAAGTTTGTCCAGGCTGTTTCCTTAAATTTCAAAATTTTTGTCTGGATGCTTCAGGGAGCAACTCATTCACTCAAAATGGCTTTATTCACTACATCATCATCCCTAGAAACCTCCTCTGACAATGAAGCATAGATTTCCTGTGCTCTACCTGTCAATTTGCTCTGCATGGGCAATGTCTAGTTTTCCTTTGGCCAGTTCATCTGTTTAGCTATCTTCTCAAATGAAACAAAGAATGCTTCAACATCCCTTTCCTCAAATTTTGAAAAGGTGGTACAAATTTAAACATCTCCCCACTGGGTTCTGATCTGGAAATAACTCCTGCCTCATCTGCTGGTGTCTCTTTTCTAAGCTGGAATTCTCTGTCTTTCTCTTCTTCTTTTTCTGTTTTTTCCTGTTCAAGTGTATGTTTCTCCATTTCTAGCCTCGCCATTTCTAATTACCTTCGGAATTCTCTCTCTCTTTCCTTTTCATTTTTTTTTTCTCTGCCCTTTCTTTTTCTGCTGCCTCTAGCTCAAGTTTTTTCATTTCCTCTGCTTGTTCAAAGTCAAGCTTCTTCATTTCTAACTGAAGTCTCACTACCTCCAGCTGCAACTCACTAGTGTCAAGTATCACTTCCAATTTCAAATGTTCTGCCATCTCTTCAATTACCTCTGCCTTCCTAGCTTTGGCAGGCAATCCTACTCTTTACTTACCAATTAGATTAACCCGGCTTTTGGGATCCCTTATAAAATTGTCAGGGACGTCTCTTCCACTTGCAGGAAAGCCTTAGCAGTTTCCAGTGCCATCTTAATTTTGACAGTACAAATCTGGTGTTTCCTTTTATCTTTTATTACTTACTAAATCTAAACCTAAATCGTCATTGTCCTTTGTTCCAAAATATCTCAGTCGAGCCCCCAAACTTTGTCACGACTCACTGGGGATTGTGCACTGCAATACCAAAACCCACTGTTCCCCGAGCCGCGACAAACTGTATAAAGTTTCAACAACCCACCTAACTCTTTAATTTAGGTTAACAGAATACAAACTCCAGGTTTGTAAACTTAATAAATAAATAACTGTTTGATGAACAAATTGTCTTTAACCAGTGGCAAAAGAAAGAAATATGAACTGCTAATTTCTAACTCTATAACCTAAACTCTACCCCTTCTTAAATCCCTATATACACACATACAAGACACATAAGACACACAAAAACATGGATGTTAAGGATGGGATAAAACAGTTCAATAGCACCAATTCCAGAGTACAGGATTCGATGAGTTGATTTTGATCGACGTCTGCCAAATTCTTTCAGTTTCTTATTGATGACATGAGGTGGTCTTCCAGCACTTTCAGTCTTTAGTTCGCTGGTTGAGCACTTGCCTTTCAAAGCCCCTAACAGTAGTTTTCCCCTTTGCCTCTTGACAGAGGTTTTCAGAGAGAGCGCAAGTTATAGAGATAGGAGGAGAAAAAGCCAGCTAGCTATTATTGTAGAATTACTAGAATATTACACACACAGGAGAGAGAGGTTCTAAAGTCTTTTTCCTTTCAGGCTAGGAGCTATTCTGCTGCACTGCTTTCACACAAAGCCCTAGTCACCTGGTCAGGAGCCAATTAAAACATTGTTGTGAGGCAGTTCACCATTAGACCATACTCCTCCTTGGCACCATCCTATTTTTCATGGTACATTCTGTTCCAGGACAGCAACATTGTATATTTCCCTCACACTGTTTCAGTAGGCATGTCTTTCAAACAACAGCTATTGTAATTTAAGTCCACAGTCCAACAGAAATAAAATGATATGTTCTTTATAGTAGGAGGCAGAGTCTATGTCCCAGTGTCAATGTCAGGGAAAAAGTGTGAGGCAGATTCTACAGCTGAGAGACAGTGACAGAGAGGCTGTGTGAGGCACAGTCTATTGCCCAGTGTCAGTGTCAGGGAGAGAGTGTGAGGCAGTCTATGGCCCATTGTCAATACCAGGGAGAATGTGGGAGGCAGATCCTACGACCCAGCATCTATGTCAGGTAGAGATTGGGAGGCAGGGTCTATGGCCCAGTTTTGGTCTCAGGGAGAGAGTGGGAGGCGAACTGTATGGCCCAATGTCACTGTCACGGAGAGAGTGGGAGGGGGGTGTTAAATGAATACTTCGCATCTGTTTTTACCTGTGAGGCAGATGCTGCCCAGGCCATGGTGACAGAAGAGGAAACTCAGTAACTAGAAGGGTTTAAAATTGATAAGGAGGAGATATTGGATAAGCTGTCAGCACTTAAGGCTGATAAGGTACCAGGACTGGATCAGATGCATCCAAGAATATTGAAGGAAGTGAGAATAGAAATTTCAGTGGCACTGGCAATAATTTTTCAATGTTCCTTGGATTCGGGCGAGATGCCAGAGGACTGGAGAATCTCAAACATTATGCCCTTGTTCAAAAAAGGTTGTAAAGGTTTGCCCTGCAATTACAGACCAGTCAGTTTAACTTCGCTGGTGGGGAAACTTCTAGAAACAATTTTTCGGGATAGAATTAATAGTCACATGGAAAAATGTGGATTGATTCGGAAGAGTCAGCATGGATTTGTTAAAGGAAAATTGTGTCTAACTAACTTGCTGGAGTTTTTTGAAGAGGAAACAGAGAAGGTTGTTGAGGGTAATGCTGTTGATGTGGTGTATATTGGGTTCCATAAGGCATTCGATACAGTGCCACACAACAGACTTGTGAGGGAAGTTACAGGTCATGGAATATAAAGGACAATAGCAACGTGGATATAAAATTTACCTGAGGGATAGGAAACAGGGAGTAATGGTTAATGGGTATTTTTCAGGCTGGAAGAAGGTTTGTAGTGGAGTTCCCCAGGGGTCGGTATTGGGGCCCTTGCTTTTCCTGATATATATTAATGATCTAGATCTTGGTGTGCAGGGGACAATTTCAAAGTTTGCGGCTGACACAAAACTTGGGAGAATTGTAAACTGTGACGAGGACAGTGTAGAACTTCAGAAGGACATTGACACATTGGTGGAGTGGGCAGATAGATGGCAGATGAAGTTCAATGCGGAGAAGTGTGAGGTGATACACTTCGGTCCAAAGAACGTGGACAGTATAAAATAAGGGATACTATTCTAAAGGGTGTGCAGGAGCAGAGAGACCTGGGTGTATATGTACATAAGTCATTAATGGTGGCAGGATAGGTAGGGAGAGCTGTTTTTAAAGCATACAGTATTCCAGGCTTCATTAATAAGAGCATAGGGTATAAGAGCAGGGAGGTTATGATATCATGTGGAGTGAATCGAATTGGCTGAAGACTAGCATCTGTGATGCTGGGAACCTCTGGAAGAGGCTGAGATGGATCATCCACTCGGCACTTCTGGCTGAAGATGGTTGCAAATGCTTCAACCTTGTATTTTGCACTAATGTGCTGGGCTCCTCCATCATTGGGGATGAGGATATTTGTGGAGCCTTCTCCTCCAGTGAGTTGCTTAATTGTCCACCACCATTCATGACTGGATAGAGCAGGACTGTAGAGCTTAGATCTGATCCACTGGCTGTGGAATCGCTGAGCTCTGTCTATCACTTGCTGCTTCCTCTATTTGACATGCAAGTAGTCCTGTGTTGTAGCTTCACCAGGTTGACACCTCAGTTTTAGGTATGCCTGGTGCTGCTCCTCGCATGCCCTCCTGCACTCTTCATTGAACCAGGGTTGATCCCTTGGTTTAGCGGTAATGGTAGAGTGGGGGATATGCTGGGCCATGAGGTTACAGATTGTGGTTGAATACAATTCTGCTGCTCTTGCTGCCTAGTTTTGAGTTGTTAGATCTTTCAAAATATATCCCATTTCGTACAGTGGTAGTGCCACACAACATGTATCCACGATACGACAGTCTTGCCCGATTGAATGCATCTCCCTAGCAATGGATTCGTTGTAAAATAGGCGTTTGTAGCCATGGGGAATGGTAATATAGGATTAAGATGATTTAATACTAAAATAGACATCAAAATGTCAAAGAGAAGCTTCAAATTCATGTATGGCAAGAGAAATATGGTTAATTAAAGAAAGATATTAATTATTCTAAAATGGAAAGGTAAAGAGGGTTGGAATGGGACCAGTGAAATGGGATCAGCTGACAACAGTGAAACCACACAGGCTTCAAAAACACAACAGTTTGCCTGACTTTTACAAAGAGAGGGACAGGTGACATTAAATCTGGAAACCAGAGGGTGTTACAGAGGTAAATTGTGACACTATTCTCCATTTATTATTGCATGTTTCCTGAACAGCTGTAATAGCTGATGGTGTCTAAATCTGAGGGGCTGGATAAAACACATCCCAGGATCATCAGGAAATTGTAGGAATGCTGCTACAAATCTTCAGAAATCACTGAATCCTGGAGAGGGACCTGAAACCTGCAGGAAGGGAGATGTTACCCTTCATTTTTAAAAAGGAAGTAAAGGTGACCCAGTCAGAGACAATCAATCATAGTCAATGTTCCTATTAGTCAGTGAGTCTGTAAGTCAGTATCTCTGTCACTGAGTTTCTCTGTTAGTGCCTCTGTTAGTCTGTCTCTGTCAGTGTCTCCATCAGTCAGTGCGTCTTTCAGTCAGTGTCTCTGTCAGTCAGAGTCTCTGTCAGTGTCTGTCAGTTTCTCTATCAGTCAGTGCCTCTTTCAGTGTCTCAGTCAGTGTCTCTATCAGTCAGTGCCTCTTTCAGTGTCTCTGTCAGTCAGTTTCTCTATCAGTCAGTGCCTCTTTCAGTGTCTCAGTCAGTGTCTCTATCAGTCAGTGCCTCTTTCAGTGTCTCTGTCAGTCAGAGTCCCTGTGAGTGTCTCCATCAGTCAGTGCCTCAGCCAGTCAGTGTCTCTATCAGTGTCTCTGTCAGTCAGTGGGCTGAATTTTCCCGGAATTGCACTAGGTGCAGTAGCGGGCGGGTAAAATGGATTCCTACCCTCCGATGAAAATGATGGGTTTTCACACGGTATTGACCCGAGACCACCTCATTATATATTCACTCCCGCGAAACAGGTAATTTCCATGGCGGGCGGGCTCTGACTTGCCTGCCCATCATCACCCGCTGTTGCATCACACTGGCCGCCACCTTTAAAAGGCAGCCGCCAACAAAGCGCTCATTACCACCAGCTCACCACCACTGCCCGGAGACATGGCCTGTAAAGGCAAAAAGACAGCCGCCCCCACTTCAATGACAGGTCCCTTGGGCGACTATTAGATGATGTGGAGGCCTTCCGGAATGTGCTCTATCCCAACTCTGGCCGCAGGATGGGTAGCAATGTCACCAACCAGGCTTGGGAGGCGGTGGCAGCGGTGGTCAGCACCAACGCCCTACAGAAGAGGACAGCCACCAAGTGCCGCAAAAGGATGAATGATCTTCTCCGTTCCACCAGGGTAAGTCCGTCTTTTCATCACTCCCAACTCACACACTCACAAATCCATCACACACCCACAGGGATCTCATTCACTGCCAGTGCAAGGGACATCACCATTCACTCTCTCACACACACTGTCATTGTCCTCATCCCATCGATGGGACCACTCACCACCCACACAGGCCAGGCATACTTATCATCTGGCCCGGCAGGCATTCTGATACACTCTCTCTATCTCTATCCATGCAGAACAAACTAGCTCACAACAGGAGGGAATTTGAAAACAGAGCCATCCAGCTGGCCGGCGATGACCGGGACCGGTCCTGTGCTGATGGTGAGGTCGGTGCTGCTCTACCAAGTGAGGATTCAGCAGTGTAACATCCATCAGACAAACATGCTGTGAGTGATGTGCCCTTTTTCACAGGCCACTGCCATGCACTAATTATCTCCCCTTGCTTTCACAGGCACATCTGGGAAGCAGTCGACAGAGTCCATGACCCAGGGCCTCCAATCAAGCCCCGAAGAAACCTCTGAAGAGGAATCTGAAGGCACCTCCCCTGAAGTCCCGTCACAGCGCTCACCCACACCCTCCACCAGCGCAGAGACACACACCTCGGTGGGACCCAGCTCTAGAGTAGCATCAGGATCACAATTTGGTGAGTACATTACACTGTCTGATCCACAGCAGGCAGAGGCAGGGACTTCCCAGGTCCCCGGCACTCGGAGGACTGCTGGAGGCCAGAACACTGCTGAGTCCGAGTCAGATGATGAGCCTCTGGACTCGGTCATGTCACAGTTGCTGGAGCTGCAAAGGCAAGCTCGGGATCATCAGGAAGGGATGTGCGCTGCACTCCTCAGATTGCAAGGCATGATGGAGGAGCCCATCCATCTTCAGGCTGAGGTGATAGCGCCGGCATTGCAACGCACCAAGGTCAACACTGGTAGGATGGCGGCTGCCATGGAGACCTTGGCCCAGGATGTCACTCCTACACTGCTGCGCGGGTTTAAGTCCATCGTTGACGCCATAGTTGGCCTCCAACAGTGTGTTCGCGAGAGGGGTGCTGGGCAGCTTGATCTCACTCCAGCTTCCCCTTCTCCTCATGGAGTCAGCCAGGGGCCCTCAGGCACCCCTAGGGAGGAGGATCAGCAGGTGCACACTCCGGGGCCATTCACCCAGCTGACTCTGGGAGTGACCAGCCCATCCGAATCCCCTCTCCCTGTGACCCCAGCAGCTCCACAGGCCGAGGAGGGTGTCACTGCCACACAGCAGGACCCCAAAAGCAGGCCGGGGCCCTCCAAGTCTCAGCCCTCCAGAGGACGCCCGCCGAAGTCACCACAGACAGGGTGTCACAGTCAGCAGGCTGCCTCCACCTCTGCTGTGGATGTCCGGGGAGCACCAAGATGTAGCGGCAGGGTTAGGACAGTTAAGGAGAATTAGTTGCACAGCCTGGGCACGGGGGTTAATCACTTGTACAGAATGTTCACTATTGTCAATAATCTCCCAAGAATGTCTCCCGCCTGTGGCTCCTTGTTCTGATGAGCAGTGTTCTTGTCACTCAGATGTGAACCCTTTCTGCACAAGATAAAGGCAGGTGTCTCAGTCCAGGGCCTCTTCCCTGTGCTCTGTGCAGCCTTCAGACCACAGTGATGGTCCGGCCTCACACTCCCTGGAAACATTACTGATACCTGCACCTTGGCGGTGCTGGTCATCGCTGCCAGAGTGTAGTGGGCAGGTGCCACAGAGTTCCCTCATTCTCTCCGTGTGCTCTCAGCACCTTTAAGGTGGGACTGGCCCCCATCACACCAGCACCTGTGACCAGTGATGCTGTGCACCAGCTCCTGAAGGGCTGAGGTGCTGAAGGCGGACATAGCATCAGATGTATCTAAAGGTTCATGGCTGCGTCTCTGTGAAGGCCCTGATCATGGAGCGCAAGCGAGCTGCCCTCAGCCAGACAGGAGTCAGACATTCTCAGAGGTTATGTGAAGATCTATGGAGTGTCCTCACTACATGTCATCATCGTCCGCCTGGAATCAAGGGACCATTAGGGCCTCCACTGCATCTCCGTGACAGGAACATTCTCACAGAGGGTATTGGCGCTGCCATAAGCCAGACTGGAGTCAAACATTCACAACTGCGATGTGAGGATCTATGAGACACCTCACTGCATCTCATCATCATCCTCCACAAATCTGGCAGCTATGAGGACCTCCTGAGCGCGCCTGCCTTGTCTAGCCAGTGCGAGGACCTCATCCCCATCATCGTCGTCATTGAGGACTCCCTCACCCTCATCCCCGTTGGCGTCCTCCTCATCGGAGGAGACCTCCAGCTCCTCAGCCAGCTCTTCTCCCCATTGCAGCGCCAGGTTGTAAAGGGCGCAGCAGGTGATGATGATGTGTGACACCCTCTGTGGACTGTATTGCAGGGGTCCACCAGATCGGTCCAGGCACTGGAACCACATCTTCAGCATCCCGATGGTTTGCTGCACCAAGTTGTGAGTTGCAGCATGAGCCTCGTTATACCGTCGCTCTGCTGCAGTCTGAGGCCGCCACACGGGTGTCATCAGCCACTGCCTCTGCGGGTAGCCCTTGTCTCCAAGGAGCCATCTCTGCAACCTCTGTGGACCCTGGAAGACTGCAGGGATCTGCGAGCGACTCAGGATGTAGGAGTCATGCACACTCCCTGGAAACCGTGCACAGACCTGCAGGATATGTTTCTGGTGGTTGCACACCAGCTGCACGTTCAGTGAGTGGAAGCCCTTGTGGTTGATGAAGTCCACCGAGTGTAGCGATGGAGACCTGAGCGTCACATGGGTGCTGTCAATCGCACCCTGTACCTGTGGGAATCCCGAGATCAGGGCGAATCCAATGGCCCTTGCATCCTGGCTGTCCTGGTCCCGGGCGAAATGCACAAAGTTGTGTGCCATGGAGAAGATGGCATCCGTGACCTCATGGATGCATTTGTGGGTGGCGGATTGTGAAATCCCACAGGGGTCACCTGTGGAGCCCTGAAAGGAGCCACTGGCATAGAAATTGAGCGCCATGGTCACTTTCACAGCCACTGGCAGTGGATGCCCTCCATGTCCCCTTGGCGCCAAGACCTGCAGTAAGTGGCAGATGTGAGCCACCAGGTCCCTAGACATGTGCAGTCATGGAGTGCTTGGTGGCCCTTTGGTGCCTCCGTGTTGCTGGCATGGTCGGGCAGGCTCGGAGCCTGACCCCAATCATATCACTGTGGCTGTGCCTGATCTGTCTCAGTTGCAGAGACATGGTCAGTTTATACAGGTGTCCCTAATGTGTGTCCACTTCCCTCGCCTACCCTGCCTCCCACCTCCATTGCCTGTGCGCAGGATGCAGCGCCAGGGCAGCCCTTGACCCACCCCTCATCAGTCACCTCTGAGGCTGGCCAGCACTTGCCCCCAGGCACCCCCCCACCCCTCAACAGTCGCCTCTGGGGCCAGGCATCAGTTGCCCCCACCCCCCAGTGCCCCTGAGGCCTGTAAACAATGGAGGAGCTGTGGTGAACGTTGCTGCTCACTCACCTCAGTTCCCCCAAAGTGAAGCCGCCAAGTGCACGTGGCCTGTGTGCTGTTGTGAAACACATCAGTGTGCTTTCCCGCCGATGTGGATGGACAATATGGCAGGATTCCAAGAGCCTGGCGGGATGGCCTTTTAATTATATGCTGATGTATTACAATTAGCTCCCTGCTGACCGATGGTGGGAAACGCGGCTGCCATCGGCGATCTCAGCGGAAAATCGTGACCTGCCTTCACGCTGTCATGAAGTGGGCCCCACCATATTTTCCGCACATGCCAACGATCACACCCGCTGCTGGGGTCTCAGAAAATTCCACCCAGTGTCTTTGTCAGTGTCTCTGTCAGTCTGTATCTCTATCAGTCAGTGTCTGTCAATCATTGTCTGTCAGCCAGTGTCTCTGTCGGTCATTGTCTCTGTCAGTCAATATCTTTGTCATTGTGCCTGCCAGTCAGTGTATCTGTCAGTCAGTGTCTCAGTCAGTGTCTCTGCCAGTCAGTGTATCTGTCAGTCAGTGTCTCAGTCAGTGTCTCTATCAGTGTCTCTGTCAGTCAGTGTATCTGTCAGTCAGTGTATCTGTCAGTCAGTGTCTCAGTCAGTGCCTCTATCAGTGTCTCTGCCAGTCAGTGTCTCAGTCAGTGTCTCTATCAGTGTCTCTGTCAGTCAGTGTATCTGTCAGTCAGTGTCTCAGTCAGTGTCTCTATCAGTGTCTCTGTCAGTCAGTGTCTCAGTCAGTGTCTCTATCAGTGTCTCTGTCAGTCAGTGTATCTGTCAGTCAGTGTATCAATCAGTCAGTACCTAATCAGTGTCTCTGTCAGCCAGTCTCTGTCAGTTAGTGTATCAATCAGTCAGTGTATCAGTCAGTGTCTCTGTCAGTCAGTGTTTTCTGTCAGTTATTGACTCTATCACTCCGGGCTGGTTCTATGTTTGCAATGTGCTGGGAGTGATGAGTTCAGCAGCGATTGGAAAACCCCAAGTGAGTGAAGTGCGTCTGTCAGTAGCTTTTAAACCAGCCACCCCATTACCATATCAGTTCCAGCTTCCCCCACCAGTTTACATCAGTGGGCTTAATGGTGATTCACGTGGAGTGATTTTGCTTCCATTGTTTAAAGGGAAACTCCAGACAGAGAGAGAAAAATGAGTCTCACTTTGGAAGGTTGTCGGTCAAAGACTGCATCTGTTTCAATGACACTCCCTTGAACGTGCTGCTGGGGTTGTGCGGACCTGGATTAGACTGTTCTCTAGTGACAGTGTGAAGGAGCTGGCTGAGCTACCAAGTGGGCATGGTTGGAGGTGGCACTAGAGGTCAACAGCAGATGTGTGGTGCCAAGCTCCTGAATGGAAGGCAGGCAGTGGCTCAATGAGCTAAGTAGAGCAGGAAAGGTGAGGGAAGTGGCATGTTCACCTATATCTGGACATGTGTGTGTGTATCACGCCCATCCCCCACACCCATTCTGCCTTTTCAACCGCCCTCTTCACACCAACTTATCCTGCCGGTACACCCATCTCTCTCTGTCTGTATATGCCTCACATCCACAAATGTCCATCCATCACTGAACCCTCAGCTTTCTCCAATCACATCTCTGCCTCATGATCATCCTCAACAAATATTTTCCACTCATCTGTTCGACAAAAACCATTACTCACACTCCTAGATCCCTGCAGAGGAACAGTGTAATGAGCACCAGGGAAAGGCAGATACACTGCAGCCATTTAACAGCCAACCAGTACAGAGGAGTGGGGCTGGGGGGGAGCAGTGTAGTTGTGTGATGGCTGCACAGGTGGAGTGTAATGAGTGCGCACCAGATCGGAGCAGGAATGTGCACCACTGATGGTGCATTAGACCCCATCTCCTTCCATTTCCTTCCCACCTCTTCCTCCTCCTCGGAATCATCCAAAGAGGCTCTGCTCCGTCCGCCGTGTCCTCCAAAGCTCCAAACCTGCTGCTATGCAAAGTTATGCAGAGGGCAGACCCTGCTGCTGTGCAATGTTGTGCAGAGGGCAGACCCTGCTGCTGTGCAATGTTGTGCAGAGGGCAGACCCTGTTGCTGTGCAAAGTTGTGCAGAGGGCAGACCCTGCTGCTGTGTATTGTTGTGCAGAGAGCAGATCCTGTTGCTGTGCAATGTTGTGCAATGGGCAGACCCTGCTGCTGTGTATTGTTGTGCAGAGGGCAGACCCTGCTGCTGTGCAATGTTGTGCAGAGGGCAGACCCTGCTGCTGTGCAATGTTGTGCAGAGGGCAGACCCTGCTGCTGTGCAATGTTGTGCAGAGGGCAGACCCTGCTTCTCTACAATGTTGTGCAGAGGGCAGACCCTGCTGCTGTGCAATGTTGTGCAGAGGGCAGACCCTGTTGCTGTGCAATGTTGTGCAATGGGCAGACCCTGCTGCTGTGCAGTGTTGTGCAGAGGGTAGACCCTGCTGCTGTGCAATGTTGTGCAGAGGGCAGACCCTGTTGCTGTGCAATGTTGTGCAGAGGGCAGACCCTGTTGCTGTGCAATGTTGTGCAGAGGGCAGACCCTGTTGCTTGCAATGTTGTGCAGAGGGCAGACCCTGTTGCTTGCAATGTTGTGCAGAGGGCAGATCCTGTTGCTGTGCAATATTGTGCAGAGGGCAGACTATGCTGCTGTGCAATGTTGTGCAGAGGGCAGACTATGCTGCTGTGCAATGTTGTGCAGAGGGCAGACCCTGCTGCTTTGTAATGTTGTGCTGAGGGCAGACCCTGCTGCTGTGTGTTGTAGGGAAAGTCCAAATATGTCCATGCACCTGAAGTAAACCTTGAGCATGTTGATGATGTGTTTAATCACACATCTACTGGTGATATGGCATTGATGAAAACACACTTGGGACATCACATGAAACTCTGCTTCTAGCTGCAAGGACAACAGGCAGTGCGGACTGCTGTTGGTCAAGAGCATCATACCAACCAGGCTGAAACCTTGTCCAAACCTGCACCAACATATTTGAGGCTGCACCTATCTGCACTTTGACAGATTGGAAGCCATTCACTTGGTAAACACTCCTGGGTGATCTGGAGTTCCTGAATGCCATGGGTGTTGTCAATGATGCCCATTACCTGTGTGACACCAGCTGCAAACCCGAGTGCCCACTCATTCTGACTCCCATCATTTAAGTGAACTTCACATAATTGGTGCGCTGGCAAAGGAGCAATCATTCAGCTGTCTTTTAGACTCCTGGGCCACTGCCTTTCAGCTCCCAAGAACATCACAAACAGAACTCTGGGAGATGCAGGGATAAAAAGGTTGAGGGTGGTGATGAGGTTGACAAGCACTGACAGCTGCTCCCGATCCTGCTCCTGCTGCGCCTGCTCCTACGGCGCATGCTCCTGGTCCTACTCCTTCTCCTGCTCCGCTTGTCCCTCCTGCCCCAGCTCCTCCTGCCCTGCTCCTGCTCCTCCACCTGCTCCTCTACCTGCTCCTGCTCCAGCTCCTGCTCCTCCACCTGCTCCTCCACCTGCTCCTCCACCTGCTCCTGCTCCTGCTCCTCCACCTGCTCCTCCACCTGCTCCTCCACCTGCTCCTCTACCTGCTCCTCCACCTGCTCCTCCACCTGCTCCTCCGCCTGCTGCTCCGCTTGCTCCTCTACCTGCTCCTCCACCTGCTCCTCCACCTGCTCCTCTACCTGCTCCTCCACCTGCTCCTCCACCTGCTCCTCCACCTGCTCCTGCTCCAACTGCTACTCTACCTGCTCCTCCACCTGCTCCTTCACCTGCTCCTGCTCCGCTTGCTCCTCTACCTGCTCCTCCACCTGCTCCTCTACCTGCTCCTCTACCTGCTCCTCCACATGCTCCTCTACCTGCTCCTCCACCTGCTCCTCCATCTGCTCCTCCACCTGCTCCTCTACCTGCTCCTGCTCCAACTGCTACTCTACCTGCTCCTCCACCTGCTCCTTCACCTGCTCCTGCTCCAACTGCTCCTCTACCTGCTCCTCCACCTGCTCCTCCACCTGCTCCTCCACCTGCTCCTTCACCTGCTCCTGCTCCAACTGCTCCTCTACCTGCTCCTCCACCTGCTCCTCTACCTGCTCCTCCATCTGCTCCTGCTCCAACTGCTCCTCTACCTGCTCCTCCACCTGCTCCTCCACCTGCTCCTCTATCTGCTCCTCCACCTGCTCCTCTACCTGCTCCTCCACCTGCTCCTCCACCTGCTCCTCCACCTGCTCCTGCTCCAACTGCACCTCTACCTGCTCCTCCACCTGCTCCTCCACCTGCTCCTTCACCTGCTCCTCCACCTCCTCCTCCACCTGATTCTCCACCTGCTCCTCCATCTGCTCCTCTACCTGCTCCTCCACCTGCTCCTCCACCTGCTCCTCCACCTGCTCCTCCACCTGCTCCTGCTCCAACTGCACCTCTACCTGCTCCTCCACCTCCTCCTCCACCTGATTCTCCACCTGCTCCTCTACCTGCCCCTGCTCCAACTGCTCCTGCTCCTTCTCCTACTCCTGCTCCTGCTCCTCCTACTCCTGCTCCTGCTGCTCCAGCTCCTGTTGCTCCTGCTCCAGCTCCTGTTGCTCCTGCTCCTGTTGCTCCTGCTCCTCCTGCTCCTGTTACTCCTGCTCCTCCTGCTCCTGTTGCTCCTGCTCCTCCTGCTCCTGTTGCTCCTGCTCCTCCTGCTCCTGTTGCTCCTGCTCCTCCTGCTCCTGTTGCTCCTGCTCCTGCACCTCTTGTTTCCTGGTTCTAAGTTCTAAATTTGCACGGTGTAAATGCCTCCCCTTGCTGCTGTGCATGTCAAAGCTGCAAAGTGCAACTCTGACCTCTGAACCTCCAAAGGGCAGATGACTCCTCTAAGCTGTAACATAAACTCTTAGCACAAGTATAGTGAAAATAAAACGTTTTAATGCAGCTGGTAAAAGCTGCTGTGAATACTGATAATTTATTGGCATTTCCCAGTCATGGCTTCAGCTCCTCAGTTGTCACTGCCTTCTCAGTTTGTCTTCACTATCCATTTGCTGGAAATACAGGAGAGCCATGAAGCCTAAGTTCAACTGTGAAATCCATGTTAAAGTCACTCTGAGTGATTAATAGATTTAATTTTACAATCCATCTCTCCCAATGAGGTTGCGCATACACAGCTGAATACACCGGAGTGAAGTGTAGAATATGATGCATCGCTGCTGTCTCACTGTCTTGTACAGCCCCAGCTGCGCCCAGGTCCACACACTCTCCCTTTGTAAAATTCCCCTGTCTCTATCAATCAGAACCTTTGACAGTCCATGTCTCTGTCATTCAATCTCTCTGTCAGGAGGAGGAGGGAGGGGACGAGGAAGGTGAGAGTCACTGGGAGATCACCAGAGAGTCCTGGGTAGATGGCCTACACCAAGGAGGAACCCAGGTCACCATCGAATTGAAGACCACTTCTGAGAGACATCTGCACCATCAGACATTGCAGCACTGCTACCGCACCTTCAAAATGGAGGGTCCATCACACAGTCCAGCATCTGCACTCAATCCTGTTAACCCTTTCCCCATATATATCACAATGAAAACCATTGATTGTACCCACTACCCAATTACCATCATCACTCTCTATATACATACAAACTATGTAACAAAACATTTACAAACATTAAACTGTTTGGCCCACGCACTGACCCTTAGTGACTATCTAAAAGTGCTCTTGCCTAGTCCGGTGTTTCTACAAAGTGCAGCACCAGTCACAGCAGCAGCTCAGATGGGTGGCCTGCTGAGAATCTGAAGAGTCCTCCTCCTGGGATCTCCTCGAGAGGCCCTGGGCTGTGGTAGTCCCTTCTCAGACTGCACCAGCATGGGCTTCAGCAGCCTGGTCACCCAGCTGACAGGCAATAGAGGGGGATGGAGGGGGTGGAAGGAGCAGGAATGCTGCCATCCTGAGAGACCATGAGGTGCCAGCTCCATGATTCCCACACCATGACCTCGGGGCCTCTGTTTAGCCAGGCCCGTGATCTGCTGGAGGACAGATGTGTGGGAATTGGAGACACTCTTTCAGCCCCTTTGAATGGAGGATGCCAGCTCCAGCATGGTAGCTCCCTGAGCTTATACTGCAGATGCTCACCGATCCATGGAAGCTGCATTGACTGGAAACTGCACCAGACGCTGCACCATGTCAGGTTCAACGGTCACAGGCCGGACTCGAGCAGCCTCTCCTGCTTAAAAGGGGGGATTCCAGGTCAGCCACAGGCCACGGGGGAAGCAGGTCCTCCATCCTCCTCGACCCGACCCCCCATCCTCCTCAACCCTCTATCCTCCGACTCAACCCTCCATCCTCCTCTACACTGCCCTCCATCCTCCTCAACCTGACTCTCCATCCTCCTCAACCCTCTATCCCCTGATACAACCCTCCATCCTCCTCTACACTACCCTCCATCCTCCTCAACCCAACCCTCCATCCTCCTCGACCCTCCATCCTCCTCGACCCTCCAATGTCCTCAATGCTCCATCCTCCGACTCAGCCCTCCATCCTCCTCTACACTACCCTCCATCCTCCTTGACCCAACCCTCCATCCTCATCAACCCTCCACCCTCCTTGACCCTCCATTCTCCATCCTCCTCAACCCTCAATCCTCCTCAGCCCTCCATCCTCCTGAACCCTCCATCCTCCTCAACATTCTCCTTGACCCTCTATCCTCTTCAACACAACCCTCCATCCTCGTCAGATTTCAGGCAGACTCTCCACTGCAGCAAGCATTCAGTTTAAGGCACCTATCCCCACCTTCTTCTGAAGCTTGGTTCTGCGAGGTTCTCACCTGATTCCTCTACAGGACCACTATGATGCCTTGCCATCTGGTTAGATGGCTCCTGTGGTGTCCCTACTACTTTGTGTGGCTGCTGACCACAAGGTGCATTCCACTGTGTGGACGCTGTTCTAAGCTAATCTCTAATTGTGTATGTTGCTCTCTGTGCTGGATCCTGTGGCAGTGGGAGTCATTGACACACCCTCCCTCCCCTCCTCTTCTTCCTCTGGTTGGGGTGGGGGGAGGGGGAGGCGAAGTGGCTGTTGCTCTTCCTGAACCTGTTTCACAGGACGAGGTGTATCTTCCTCCTGGGAAGATGTGATGCGGACCCCCAGGTGGGGAGGGGGAGCGGGGAGGGGGGATGAGCAGGATTTAGGGTGAAACACATGTACCTCCTGAGGAGATGGAGTGTAATGAGACCATATGGAGCTTGGAAGTGAGGAGAGGTTGGGACATTAGGGATCAGGAATAGTTGTGACTCTGCCAGGAAGCTCCAATGGCCTCATATCTTCAATGAGATGCCCCTGGCTCTGCCTGTGGCCACAGGGTCTCCAGCTACCCTCCTAATTGTGGCCAGCCCTACCCCCCACAAGACAGCTCCTGCTGCCACTCGTTATGTGCTATCTTTTCCTGGAAATGAAAGAGTGGTGATTGTAAATGAAGTTCTTGGTAGACGTGTTTATGTAATTGTGTGTGTCTGTGTGTGGGTGTGTGTGTGCAAGTGGGTGTGTGTGTGTGTGTGTGTGTGTGTATGTGGATGGGTGTGTGTATATGTATGTGAATGTGTGTGTGTGTGGGTGTGTGTCTGTGCATGAGCGCGTGTGTGTATGTGGGTGTGGGCGTGTGTGTATATGGGTATGTGGGTGTGTGTGTGTGGGGGGGTGTGGGCGTGTGTGTATATATGGGTATATGTGTGTGTGTGTGTGTGTGTGTGTGTGTGTGTCTGTGCATGAGCGCGTGTGTGTATGTGGGTGTGGGCGTGTGTGTATATGGGTATGTGGGTGTGTGTGTGTGGGGGGGTGTGGGCGTGTGTGTATATATGGGTATGTGTGTGTGTGTGTGTGTGTGTGTGTGGGTGTGGGGGTGTGTGGGGGGTGTGGGTGTGTGGGTATGTGGATGTGTGTGTGTGTGGGTGTGGGTGTGTGTCTGTGCGTGAGCGCGTGTGTGTATGTGGGTGTGGGCGTGTGTGTGTGTATGGGTATGTGGGTGTGTGTGTGTGGGGGGTGTGGGTGTGTGGGTATGTGGGTGTGTGTGTGTGGGGGGGTGTGGGCGTGTGTGTGTATATGGGTATGTGGGTGTGTGTGTGTGTGGGGGGGTGTGTGTGGGGGGTGTGGGTGTGTGGGTATGTGGATGTGTGTGGGGGTGTGTGTGGGGGGTGTGGGTGTGTGGGTATGTGGGTGTGTGTGTGGGTGTGGGGGTGTGTGTGTATATGGGTATGTGGGTGTGTGTGTGTGTGTGGGGGGGGTGTGTGTGGGGGGTGTGGGTGTGTGGGTATGTGGATGTGTGTGGGGGTGTGGGGGTGTGTGTGGGGGGTGCGGGTGTGTGGGTATGTGGGTGTGTGTGTGGGGGTGTGTGGGGGTGTGTGTGGGGGGTGTGGGTGTGTGGGTGTGTGTGGGGGTGTGGGCGTGTGTGTATATATGGGTATGTGGGTGTGTGTGTGTGTGTGGGTGTGGGGGTGTGTGTGGGGGGGTGTGGGTGTGGGTGTGTGTGGGGGTGTGGGCGTGTGTGTATATATGGGTATGTGGGTGTGTGTGTGTGTGGGTGTGGGGGTGTGTGTGGGGGGTGTGGGCGTGTGTGTGTATATGGGTATGTGGGTGTGTGTGTGGGCGTGTGTGTGTATATGGGTATGTGGGTGTATGTGGGGGTTTGGGTATGTGGGTATGTGGGTATGTGTGTGTGTGGGTGTGTGGGTGGGGGAGTGTGTGTGTGTTTTGCTTCATTGGGGTGAAGAATCTGTGAGATGTGCCTGAGGTGTGAGGAATGATCGGGATGGATTCAGTAATGTAGTTTGTGGTTTTTCCATTCCTGTGGAGTTCAATAACGTCAAAAATTGAAATTTCAAATGACCTCAAGCGAAGAAACTGAGTGACACGATTTCACTTTAAAAAAACATTTGATGTAACAAGTTAACTAACATTGAGATAAATTATACATGAATTAACAGACAAATTGTACCCAGTAGAAACCATAAACTACTGTTTGAAGGGGGTAAATCTCCCGCGTTTCTCAGGTAACAGTCCTAGGTTAACGCAGCACCACATGCAGAGCTCAAACCTCTCCGATGGTGTTCAACCACTTTTCGTTACACGGGGTCTAATTTTCAAGTAGCCTCCGACAACCACATTGCTGCCTCTGAGGTCCATAGACACAGTTACCTCTAACATGCCGCACTTCCCTGGAGCTTCTCCCTCTGGGTCACCACAGACCTGATGACAGATCTTTCCAAAGTCCCCTTCCTCTGATCCACCTAGTCACACCAGTACATGGTATGGTCGGCTCTGGTAGAAACCACTCAGCTCTACAGAACCTGTTCACGCAGCTTTACAACTTCAGACCTTTCAGCTCGCTCGCCCACAGCTTCACACCCCAGTCCAGTACTGAAACTGCTCCTGCTCTCATTGAGTTTAACTGACCACAGGCTGAAACCCAACATCCAGCCTGTTTCCTCTTCCTAACTTACTCCCGTCCGAAGGTTCAGCTACATTTCTCAGTGGGTCTGATGTCAATGCCAGGAAAACCAATCAAGAAAAATCCCCCTCTGAAACATGGACCTGGTCTCAAAATACAGGCTTGAAATTATTTCATGACAGTGTGAAAGTCAGTGTATAGTAGAAGGGGGATGTAGGGTGTATGAATGTCAGTGTATATGAAATGAGGGATGTAGGGTGTGCCATTTTCAGGGTATAATAGATGGGGGATGTATGGTGTGTGAATGTCAGTGCATATTATTTGGGATGGCGTAGGGTGTGCGACTGTCAGTGTATATTAGATGGGGAATGAAGGGCGAGTAAATGTCAGTGTACATTAGATAGGGGGTGTAGAGTGTGTGAATGTCATTTCATATTAGATGGGAGATGTAGGGTCAGTAAAAGTCAGTGTATATTAGATGGGGGGTGTAAAGTGTGAATGTCAGTGTATATAAGATGGGGCATGTAGGGTGTGAGAATGTCAGTACATATGACGTGGGGGATCTGTGTGTGTGAATGCCAGTGAATAGCAGATGGAATATGTAGGGTGTATGAATGTCTGTGTACATTAAACAGAGGATGTAGGGTGTTTCAATGTCAGTGAATGTTAAATGGAGGATGTAGAATATGTGAATTTCAGCTTAGACTAGATGAGGGTGTGTGAATGTCAGTGTATATTAGATGGGGGAAGTAGGCAGTGTGACTGTCAGTGTATATTAGATGGGGGAAGTAGGCAGTGTGACTGTCAGTGTATATTAAGGGGGGGTGTATTGTGTATGAATGTCAGTGTATATGAAATGGGGGATATAGCAGGTGTGAATATCAGTGTATATTAAATAGGAGGATGTACAGTGTGAGAATATAAGTGTATATTAAATGGGGTATGTAACCTGTGTGAATATCAATGTATATTAGATGGGAGGTTGTATGGTGTGAATTTCAGTGTATGTTAGATGAGGGATGAGTGTGTGTGAATGTCAGTGTATTAAACAAGGGGGATGTAGGTTGTGTGAATGTCAGTGTATATGAAATGGGGCATGTACGGTGTGCCAACGTTAATGTATATTAGATGCCAGGTTGTAGGATGTGTGAATGACAGTGTATGTTAGATTAGGGATGTATGGTGTGTGAAAATCGGTCAATATTGGACTGAGAATGTACGGTGTGTGAATGTCACTGTATATTAGATGAGGGATATAGCATCTGTGAATGTCAGTGTATCTTTGATGGGGGATGTAGAGTGTGTGAATGTCAGTGTATATTAATTTGGGGGTGTATTGTGTGTGAATGTCAGTGTATATGAAATGGGGAATGTAGCATGTATGAATTTCAGTTTATATTAGATGGGGAATGTCGGCTGTGTGAATATGAGTGTATATTAGATGAAGGTTGTAGGGTGTGTGTGAATGTCAGTCTGTATTAGATGGTGGATGAAGGGTGAGTGAATGTCAGTGTATATTAGATGGGAAGGCCTACCATGTGTGAATGACAGTGTATTTGAAATGGAGGATGTAGGGTGTGTGAATGTCAGTGTATATTACATGGGTCATGGAATGTGTGTGAATGTCACTGTAAATTCAATATGGATGTAGGGTTTATGCATGTCAGTGTTTATTAGATGGGGAAGTAGGCTTGTGAATGTCAGTCTATATTAGATGGGGGATGTAGTGTGTTAGAATGTCAGTAGGGTGTCAGTGTATATTAGATGCAGGGTGTAGGGGTTATGAATGTCAGTGTATATTAGTTGGGGCATGTAGGGTGTGTGAATGTCACTGTTTACTAAATGCACCATGTCGGCTGTGTCTGAATGTCAGTGTATATTAGATGAGGGATGTAGGAGGCATGAATGTCAGTTTATATTACATGGGGAAAGTAGGGTGTGTGAATGTCAGTGTATATTAGATGAGGGATGTAGGAGGCATGAATGTCAGTCTATATTACATGGGGAAAGTAGGGTGTGTGAATGTCAGTGTATATTAGATGGGAAATGTAGCATGTGTGAATGTCAGTCTATATTTGATGTGGGTGTAGTGTGTGTGAATGTCAGTGTTTATTCAATATGGATGTAGGGTTTATGAATGTCAGTGTATATTAAATTGAGCATGCAGGTTGTGTGTGAATGCCCCATTTAATATACCTTGACACTGACACACCGTATTTGATTGGGTATGTAGTGTGTATGAATGTCACTGTATTTTGGATGGGGGATGTAGGGTGTGTGAATGTCAGTGTCTATTAAATGGGGGATGTAGGGCTTCTGAATGTCATTGTACATTAGATGGGGCATGTAGGGTGTGGGAATGTACGTGTATATTAAATGGCGTATGTAGGGTGTGTGAATGTCAGTTTATATTAGATGGTGGGGTGTAGGGTTTTTAATGTCAGTGTCGATCAGACGGTGGATGTAGGGCTTGTGAATGTTAGTCAATATTAGGTGGGGTGTGTAGGGGTTGTTAATGTTAATGTATAACAGATGGGAGATGTAGTCTGTGTGAATTTCCATGTGTATTAAATGGAAGATGTTGGGTGTTTGAATGTCAGCGTATATTAGGGGGCCTATGTATGGTGTGTGAATGTCAGTGTATATTACATGGGGAATGTAGTGTGTGTGAATGTCAGTGTATATTACATGGGGAATGTAGTGTGTGTGAAAGTCAGTGTATATTAGATGGGGGATGTAGGGTATGAGGATGTCAGTGTGTATTAAATGGGGGTGCAGGGAATGTGAAAGTCAGTGTATATTACATGTGGGATGTCGAGTGTGTGAATGTCAGTGTATATGAGTTGGGGATATAATGTGTGTGGATGTCAGTGCATTTTGGATAGGAGATGCAGGGTTTCTGAACATCAGTGTCTATTAAATGGGAGATGTAGGGTGTGCTAATGTCAGTGTATAATAGATGGGGGATGTATGTTTTGTGAATGTCAGTGTATATTAAATTATGTATGTAGCTTGTGTGAATGTCAGATGATAGTACATGGGGAATGTCGGGTGTGACTGTCAGTGTATATTACATGGGAGATGTAGGGTGTGTGAATGTCAGTATATGTTAAATTGATCATGCAAATTGTGTGTGAATGTCAGTGTATATTTGATTGAGTATGTAGTGTGTATGAATGCCACTGTATATTAGATGGGGGATGTACGGTGTGTGAATGTCAGTGTTTATTAAATGCGTCATGTTGGTTGTGTGTGAATGTCAGTGTATATTAAATGTGGGATGTACGGTGTGTCAGTGTCAAGGTATATTAAATGGGGCAGGTAGAGTGTGTTTGAATGTCAGTCTATATTAGATGGGGCATATAGGGTGTGTGAATGCCACTGTATATCAGATGGGGGATGTCGGGTGTGTGAATGTCAGTGTATATTAGATGGGGGATATAGGGTTTGTGATTGCCAGTGTATATTACCTGGAGGATGTTGCATGTGTGTATGTCAGTGAATATTAAATGGATCGTTTAATGTTGGGTGTGAGTGAGTGTCAGTGTATATTACAGGGCTTATATATGGTGTGTGAATGTCAGTGTATATTACGGGGCTTACATGTGGTGTGTGAATGCCAGTGTATATTAAAGGAGGGGTTATGTAGGAGTTATGAATGTCAGTGTATATTAGGTGGGGATGTAGGTGTGTATGAATGTCAGAGTCTAGTAAATGGGGGATGTAGAGTGCGTGAATGTTAGTTTATATTAGATTGGGTACGTAGAGTGTTTGAATGTCAGTGTATATTAGATGGGGAATGTAGGGGTTGTGAATATCAGTTTATATTAGATGGGGGATGTACGGTGTTTGAATGTCAGTGTATATTAGACTGGGAAGGTAGGGTGTGTGAATGTCAGTGTATATTAGATGGGAAATGTCAGTCTGTGTCAGCCAGTCATTGTCCTGTCTGCCTTTGCCTATGTCAATGTTTCTAGCAATCCATTTCTATCTATCAGCGTTTCTCACTGTTATTCAATGTAACTGCCAATCTGTTTCTGTAATTCTGTCCCTCTGTCAGTCTGTATCTCCATCAGTCAGTGTGCCTGTCAATTAGTGTCCGTCAGTCAGTGTGCCTATTAACCAGAGTTTCTGTCAGTTGATTTCCATCAGTCAGTATCTTTTTCGGTCAAATTTGACTAGTCAGTATCACTGAAAGTGTGTCTGTCCCTGTCAGTCATTTCCTCTGTCAGTCAATTTCACTGTCAGTCAGCGTTTCCGTCTGTTCTCTGTCAGTGTATCGATTGGTGTCTTGTTTGGTCAGTGACTCTGTTAATTGCTATCAGTGTCTCTATCAATTATTGTGTCTATCAGCCTGTGTCTGTCTCTGTCAGTGTCCCTATCACTCTGTGTCTGCCTCTGTCAGTGTCCCTATCAGCCAATGTCTGCCTCTGTCAGTGTCCGTATCATCTGTGCCTCTGTCAATCAATGCCTCTCTCAGTAAGTTTCTCTGTCAGTGAGTTTCTCTGTCCATCAGTAATTGTCTGTCCGAGTAACTGGCTCTCTATGAACCAATTGCTCTATAAATCACTATCAGGCAATGTCTGTCAGTCAATTTCTTTGTTTTGTCATTATCTATGTCAGTCAGTGTTTATCAGTGTCCCTGCAAATACTGTCTCTGTCAGTCAGCATCACTGTCAGACAGTGTTGCTGTCAGTGACTCTGTCAGTCATGTCTCTGTTTTTCAGTGTCTGTCAGTCAATGTCTTAGCTAATCCATTCCTCCATCAGACACTGTCTCTATCAATCAATGTGCCTATGTTAATCAGTGCCTGTGACAGTCTGTGTTTCTGTCAGTCTATGCAGATTACACAAACTCTGCAGTCATTTTCTCTGTCAATCCATGCAATGTTAGCGTCATGTTCAGGTGGTCTTTCTGTCAGTCAGTGTCTCTGTCAGTCAGTCTGCCAGTCAGTTTGTCAGTCAGTGTCTCTGCCAATCAGTGTGTCTGTGAGTCAGTCTGTCATTCAGTGTGTCTGTCAGTCAGTCTGTCAGTTTGTCAGTCAGTGTCTCTGCCAGTCAGTGTGTCTGTCATTCAGACTGTCAGTCAGTGTGGTATCTGTCAGTCAATTTGTCAGTCAGTGTGGTGCCTGTCAGTCAGTCTGTCAGTCAATGGCCCTGTTAGCCAATGTCTATCAGTTGGAGTCCCTGTTATTCAGTGTTTTTGTCAAATAACAGTGTCTCTGTCAGTCATGTTCAATCAGTCAATGGACTAATTTTATGGGCACCCACTGGGTGGGTTTGTAAGGAGGGGCCTTGCCCCAATTGAGACCCTTTAATGCTGCTAAGGGCTGCTTCCTGCAAGTGGGAGGTGGTCAGGGACAGTGGGGGAGGGGAAGCCCAGCAGAATTTAAAAAATTTGTTCTTGGGATGTGGGCATCGCTGGCTAGACAACCTGGTGGAAAGGTTTCACGCCGTCATAAAACCAATCGTCCATCTGCCTGTCAATAGCGGGCTGCATTTCCCGCTGCCGGGTGTCAGAAACTTCATTGTAATATATCTGCATATCATTATAAACCCAGCTCACTGGAATCACACTCACGTTGGATCATCCAGGCACGTTGATGTGATTGCACACCAACGTGTTTCACCACAGCATTTATAAGGCGTGCACCTGACAAGCTGCACTTTGAGGGGGTGTTGGAGGTGAGTGCACAGTAACGGTGTGCAGCCCTTGCGAAGGTTGCCCGATCGACTCCAAGGTTGAGGCGCTGCGCATTCAGACGAGGCTAGTCACTTTTTCCCAGCTGGCTGATAATGCGGTGCTGGGGCACGGGCTGCCCTGTGTCTGAGGCAAGGTGGGGGGGGGCAAGGCATACCGGCCTGATGGTGGTGCACAAGCACATGCAGGGGTGGAGCGAGGGGGTGGTGGGGGTGGGGAGGGAAGCGGCCACACATTAGAGAACCCCCTGTATAAAGTGACCATTCCCCCGCAGCTGAGACAGTTCAGTTGCAGCCACATTGACATGCTTACAGTTGGGCCTCTAGCTTATCCGCCCACTCAAGCAACACAGAGGCATGAAAGTGCCACCAAATGCTCCAGAGCTTTTCACCCCTCGGGCACAGACTACAAACTAATGAGTGTTTTAGTGGACTGCAGAGCAATTGGACGACTGGGCACATTGTACAATCTCCTTGCTAAAGCTGGTCATGGAGCAGTCACTGGTGGAGGTGCTCACAGCCCCTTGCAATGTCAGCATCCTGGCTTGGACCAATCTCCCCCATGGTTCAAGCTAACAGTGCAGCCTTGTAGTGTGGGTTAGGAGAATGGCTGTGCCTGAGCTGAGAGCACAGCATGCAGTCCAATGAGCAAAGCTGCTGCCAATCGGTCAGGTGGAATGAGGCGGAGGAGGGTGGGGTTTCGGGCAGCCATGCAGCGCACTAAACTCTGGTCATTCAAGTGGTGGCCAGCACTCTCCGTGATATGTTAAGGGGCCTTCAGACTTAACCAAGAGAGGTTCTTAGTGCACCCAAACTAACACACACATCTCCCTCTTTCATCCTGCAGGAGGAGTACGTCAGGAGCATGAAGCCTGCTGACCCAGCTGTGCGCCTCATGGCTTACAGAGAGCGGAGATGAAGGAGAAGAGAGTGACTGAGGTGGCTGGCTGGGCAGAGGGAGGAGCAGCACCCTCAGGAAGAAGGGGCAGCTAGGTCTCGGGTGCACAGCTGAAGAGCCACAGCGAGCCGTCGCTGGTCGGTGCCTAGTTAGACCCAGGGTCCGTAGACAGCTCTTGTCATTTCTGCAGATAACTGAGAATCAGTGTCGCCAAAGGCAGTACACGTCCAGGGAACTGGTCAGTCACATCTGCCAGCTGCTGCAGGATTTGGCGCCATGGGGACATGGAGAGCATCCACTGCCAGTGACAGCGGTGCTCAATTTTTAAGCCAGTGGCTACTTTCAGGGCTCCACAGGTGACCTCTGTGGGAAATCACAAGCCTCCACCCACAAATGCATCCATGATGTCACGGATGCCATCTTTGCGAGGACACAAACTTTGTGCATTTTGCCTGGGACCCGGAACGTCAGGAAGCAAGAGCGCTGGGATTTGCCCAGATCTCAGGTTTCCCACAGGGGCAGGGAGCCATCGACTGCACTCGCGTGGTGCTTAAATCTCCATGGCAACAGGCAGTCAACTACATCAACTACAACAAGGGCTTCCATTCACTGAATGTTCAGCTGATGCAGCAAACGCATCCTACAGGTCTGCGCACGGTTCCCAGGGAGTGTCCACAACTCCTACATTCTCAGTCGGTCACATTTCCCAGGCATCTTCCAGGGTCCACAGAGGCTGCAGGGATGGCTCCTCAGGGACAAGGGCTACTCACAGAGGATGTAGTTGATGACACCCCTGTGGCGGCCTCAGACTGCAGCAGAGTAAAGGTACAACGAGGCTCATGCTGCAACTCACAGCTTGGTGCAGCAAATCATCGGGATGTTCAAAATGCCTTTATCTTGTGTAGAAATGTTTCACATCTGAGTGACACTGACACATCTGAATGACTCAGATGTGAAACACTCTGCTCATCAGAATAAGGAGCTATAGGCAAGGAGATATTCTTGGGTGTTTATTAATGAAGTGAACATTATGTACAAGTGATTAACATCCATGCCCAGCCTGTGCAACTGCATCTTCTTAACCTTCTAACCCTGCCATTATATCTTAGTGCTCCCCCGACATCCACAGTGGAGGTGGAGGCAGCCTGCTGACTGCTACACCTTGTCTGCGATGATCTTGGCAGGCGTCCTCTGGAGGGCAAAGACCTGGAGTGGCGCAGCCTGCTTTCAGGGTCCTGCTGTGTGGCAGTGACACCCTCCTCAGCCTGTGGAGCTGGAGCTGCTGGGATCACAGGGAGGGGATTTGGATGGACCGGATGCTCCCGGAGTCACTAGTGTGGATGGGCCCTGGAGCGTGCCCCTGCCGATCCTCCTCCCCCTCGGTGCCTGGCTGACTCCTTGAGAAGGGGAAGCTGGAGTGAGATCGAGCTGACCTACACCCCTCTTGCGTACACACTGTTGCAGGCCAACTATGGTGTCAGCGATGGAGTTCAGCCCGCGCAGGAGCGGTGTCCTGGACCAAGGTCTCCATGGCAGACGACATCCTGCCAGTGTTGACCTTGGTGCGTTGGCATAATCACCTCGGATTGAAGGCGGATGGACTCCTCCATCGCGCCTTGCAATCTGAGGAGTGCAGCGGACATCCCTTCCTGATGTTCCCGTGATTGTCACTGCAGGTCCAACTGATTGAGGACCAAGTCCAGAGGCTCATCATTGACTGGGACTCAGCAGACCCCTTGCCTCCAGCAGTCCTCCCAGGGCCAGTGACCTCAGGTGTCCCTGCCTCTGCCTGTTGTGGAGCAGATTGCGTGCTATGCTCACCAGATAGTGAACCCGAGCCTGCTGCACATGTAGGTCCCATCGAGGTGTGTGTCGTTGCCCTGGTGGAGGGTGTGGGTGGGTGCAGTGATAGGCCTTCAAGGGTGCTGCCCTGAGGGTCATCATCCGATGTGCTGTCGGTGCTGGAGTTGGGGCCAAGGTTGTCTCAGATTGATGTGGCAGATGCGCCTATTGGAGAAAGTGGGGATTATTAGTACACAGTTGCCGCGGTACACAGAACAGTGGACTCACAGTTGAGTTGCCAGAGAGGTGATCTGGTGCATGATCCTCACTTGGATGCTTGGCACCAACCTCGCCGTCGCCACAGGAATGGTCCATGTCCTCTCTGGACAGCTCTATCATGCATCTTCAAAGGGAGTGAGGAACTTGATGTCCAGCATGCCACCCTCACCTCCTGCTAGATCTGGGGCCTGTCCCTTTTATTGTGTGCGATCTTTTCCTGCATAAAGACAGGTGGAGAGAGTGTGAGCATGGCACATGCCCGACCAAATGAGAAGGATGCCAGATGTGCATGTGTGTGTGATGAGTGAAGACATGGACAGGATAAGAAGGCAGTCTCCAGAGGAGATGAGGCCGGTGGAGATATGAGGGTGTGTGAGAGAGTGAGTGGTGATGCCCCTTGAGTTGGCAGTGAGTGAGATGCCAATGAATGGGTGATGGGTTTGTGAGTGTGTGAGTTTAGAGTGATCAGATGGTTGCCTTACCCTGGCAGTATGGATGAGATCATTCACTCTCTTTCTGCATTGGATGGCCCACCTCTTCTGTGCAGCATTGGCACTGATCACCACTGCCAGCGCCTCTCAGGCTGGGTTGGTAATCTTGCTGCCCTCCTGTGGTCACAGTGGAGATAGAGGACATCACGGCGGGCTTCCATGGCATCCAAAAGGTGTTCCAGGGATGCATCACCGAATTGAAGGGCTTCTTGCCTTTCAGGGCCATGTCTTCTGTGCAGCAGCTCTGGGCTGGAAGCACTGAGAGTTGTGAGCGCGGCTGCACTTTAAATATGGTGCCCGGCGTGAGGAAGTGGCGAGGTGATGGCGTGGCGGGAGAATTGGACACCGCCTGCCAGCAAAACGACGTGTTTCCCGGGAATGCACGGTTAATGAGGCAGGATTGGGACAATACCACACAAAAACCCGCCATTGCGGCCAGCGGGTAAAACATCTTTTTCCCGCCCGGTACCGCACTTAACGCAAAGCTGGGATAATTACACCCACTGTCTCAATGAGCCAATGTCTTTTTATTATTCTTTACTGGGATATGGTCATCACTGTCCAGCATTTCTTGCCCATCCCTAATTGCCCTTGAGAAGTTGGCGGTGAGCCGCCTTCATTTTAGCAGCTGTTTGGCTTGCTAGGACCTTTCAGAGGGCAGTTCAGTGTCAACCACATTGTGCCTCTGTGAATCAATGCCCCTGTTATTCAAAGCCTCTGTCAGTTAGCTTCTCTGTCAGTCATTGTGCCTCATTGTCAATGTCTGCCTGTCACTTCCTATCAGTCAGTATCATTGTCAGTCATTGTCCCTGTTGTTCCATGTCTATGACAATGTCTGATGTCGGTCACTATCAGTCAGTGTTACTGTCAAGTCATTGGTAATGTCAGGCAGTATCTATCAGTCAGCGTCATTGTTTGTCAGCATTTCTGACAGTCTGTGTTTCGTTCAGTCAATTTCAGTCTGTCAGTGTCTCTGTCAGTATACCTGCCATTCATCCCTTTTGATTTTGTCACTTCATGTCTAAGTGAGTGTATCTGTCAGTCAGTGTCCCTGGCAATCAGAGTTCTATGAGTCAGTGTCTTTCTTATTTATGACCTTTGTCTCTGTCCATCAATTTCTATCAATTTGTGTCTCTGTCAGTCAATTTCTATCCATTATTAAATCCGTCAGTCAATTTCCGTCAGTTAGAGTCTGTCAGTCAGTGCACCTGTCATTCAGCATTTATATCAGTGTCAATCAGTAAGAGCCAATGACTCTATCAGTCACTGTCACTCTCAGATAGTGTTACTGTCAGGTTAACAGCCTGTCACTTTCTCTGTCAGAGTCAATCAATGACGATTAGTGTTTATGTCAGACATTGTATTGTCGGGTAGTGATTCTGTCAGTCATTGACTCAGTCAGTCAGTGTCAATTGTTATGAATGCAAGACTTTATGGCACAGTTATGTTTTAAATGGTCTTCTTTAACTTAAGTTGAAATAGAGTGAGGGAGGACAGTGATCAGACGAATTTTGTACAGGCTCATGTGATCTGTAACCAAAACCTATTGAAAATCAAGTGAAAGTTTTACACCGGGGACAGCTTTTTAATAAAGCACAGAGACGTAGAGGGACACAGGATTTACTGCTGTGAGACAGAAACATCTGCAGCTGTGAAGAGCTGGAAAAGATAGTTCTTGTGCTAGCATCCAAGCAGGACGCTGGTGAGAACAGGTTCTCTGTATGAAGACACTAAACTTGTGGAGAATAAAGGAATAAGGAGTCACCAGGGTGGACCTTGATGCTGTAAGCCACTTCAGGGATAGTCAGAAAGCTGGGTGGAATGATTTTCAAAAGATGCTGGAAGACTCGCTCTGGAGTGGCAGGGAGAAGGGAGCCTGCTGGAAAGCCAGGAGGGGTTTGAAACTGAATGTTTAAGGCTACATATCTGCTGGAAGCATTCTTTGGTTGCATTACTTTTCTTTGGTTTGGTACATTCGTTGCCTATTAAGTAATGTTTAGCATATGTTAATTTTAGTTTGTTTGTTACAGTAAAAGTCTTATTCCGTGAAATCTTGTCCTTCAGTTCTTTCCGTCAGTTTCTGGGGAACTAAGTTATCGGTCTCTACAAGGGTCATACATGTTGGGGGTTCATCTGGGGTACAAATCCAGAGGTTGTAAAATGAGTGCACTGGAATTTTCCAGAGTTGAAACAAACAGGTTTTCACATTTACTTCTGCTGTAATCAGTGAAAAGTTAACTTGGCTACTTTCAATACTCAAACCTTTCAGGAGAGAGATATTTCAATGCCTTGCAACAGCTAACAAAGGTTAATTTGAAGATTGTGGTAGAGAAATTAGAAGTCATCGCGAAAGTTGGGGTTAAAAAAGCAGATGTTGTTGAAGAATTGGCTCAACAATTCAACCTTTAGGAGGAAAAGGGTGATCCTGATAGTGCTCAGGTTGAGTTAGCTTGAATTCAATTACAAATTAAACAACTTGAAACCGAGAAAGAAAGAAAGATGCAAAAATTTGAATTAGAATTTCAGAGAAAAAAACCAAGAAAATTAGATCTGAACAGAGAAAGGTTTGGATTATGTGAACATTATGTGTGGCAGTAAAACTTGAGGATAACTCAGAATTAACTCGTGGTTTGATTTGGCAAGGCTTATTCGCCTAGTGCCTAAATCAAGTGAAGAAGGTGTTGAAATGTATTTTGTCTCATTTGAAAAAATTACCATGAAACTGCAATGGTCAAATGAAAGTTGGGCTATTTTATTGCGGAGTGTGTTCATAGGAAAAGCTTTGGTATGTATTCATCTCTCTCAGGCATACGGTGGAATTTTCCAGTCCTGCCCGCTGGTGGGATTTACCAGTGCCACGGCAGTCAATGGACTTTTGGCTGGCCTGCTGCATCCGCTATGGCAGGACCCGGCACACTGGGGCCGGAAAATTCTGAATGTATAGTCTGGTGGCTATGATACAGTGAAAACTGCTTTTCTCAATGCCTATGAAATAGTGCCAGAGGCTTACAGACAGAAATATAGGGCAGAATTTGGAGTTCGGTGGGCGGGCACAGTTGGCAGGCCCATGAGCAGCTGGAAAACAGGCCACCGCCAACGATCGTACCCCGACCGCGATTTCATGCTGGCGGGCCAATTAAGGCCCATCCAGCAGGAAACACGGCTCCCCACTGGTCAAGAAGGGCCAAGCATGGGTGGGGACTTGTCAGCCCCAAACCTAGAGTATCCACTGATCATTGAAAGATGATGGCACCGTGATACAGATCTCCGTTGTCTCACCAGGGTGCCTGGCATGCACAGTGGCAGTGTGATGACTTTAACTAAAGACAGGTTCCTGTTCTCCCTTTAAGGTTTGTCAGCAGGCACTCGGTCTCTGGACCCCGAAGGGCCACCCCTGATGCCGGAGGACCACCGGGCTTCGCTTGCACCTGAGTCACACCCACTCTCTGAAGCAGGCACCAGCTCAGCTACCAGTATGTGGTGGGTATTAGATCAGCAGCTAGAATGTCAGTGCACATTGGCGAGGGCACTTCACACTTGCTTGAGGTGTGGGCGGAGGCAGAGACTGCCTAGGGCGCTGGCAGTTGGAGGACTGCTGGGGACCAGGACGAGGCTGATGATGAGCCTCTAGAGTCATCCATTAGGCAGCAGATGCTGGATGCCCAACGGGATGTGCAGTAGGATCTGGTGGGGATCCATGAGGATATGTGTGCCATGGTCTCTGTTGTGGAGGAGTCCATGCAGAGCATGAGCACAGTGTTGACCCTCATCCCTCATGGCTGAGCACACTGCCTCCTCTATTGAGAGAGTGGCAATTCTCATGGAGAGGCAGCTCCAGGAACAGAATCAGGGGTTCTTGGGGTTGTGCTTGGACCTGCAAGCCCTCACACAGGCAATGACCTCAGGTGGTCAGTGCCAGTGTGGGAGATGGATGAGGCACCCAGTATACCAGCTAGGTGCCCGTCCCTCAATGGTGAGCAGGGAGGTCCACAGCGACCTTACGTTGGAGCACGAGCTGCTTGTTGTCCCTGTGGACTCCTCTCAGGGCGCTCTGATGATGGCAGCAGCTCCTCCGCCCCTCTGCCAGTGACCATGGCATCTGATGAGGCTACGGCGACTGGGGAGATGCCAGCCGTGGCACTGGCCACTCCCTCCCAGGCGGGACCAGCACAGGCTCCATTGGCCAGAGGACGATCGCCAAGGTCACCAGGGCCAACAAGACAGCAGAGTGAACAGCCTGTCTCCAGAGCTGGTGACAGTGAGAGAGGAGCACCTAGATGTAGCACTCAGAAAAGTAAGTTAAAGGCACCATGAGCACAAGAGGGACAGTTCACGGGTGATTTTCTATTCATTTTTGTTTGGTTTATATCTCTGCTGGTGTGGACATCAACACCAGTAATGGTAATGTCATTATGCATTCAATGTGACAATAACATTCAATTTGCTTTGGTTCTGATGGCCTGAGTATGCTTCACCTTTTCTCTTTCTGGTGCAGGGTATGCCAGTCTGTAATGCTGGACGCGAGTGACTGGACACTTTATTGCACAGGCATTGAGTGGACTTTGGATGCAAATGAAAGTGTAATTTCAGTCATCTGGAATGGAGGCGGCAGCCCTGGCATGAGATGGAAGCAGATCTGTGGCAGCCTAGCTGAAGGAGCGTTGGATCAAGGCGTCCCTGGTGTCCCTGCCTCCCTGGAGGTTACAGAGATCTGCCTCCATGCTGTCAGCATTCTCCTGTCCTCTTCTGACTCACTATTGGATCCATCCTCTGTGGCCTGTGGAGCTGCCTCAAGATCCTCTTCCTCCAGTGGGTCCCCCCTTGCCAGTGCCAGATTGTGGAGAGTACAGCATGCAACCACTATCAGTGACACCCACTCTGGGGTATTGTAGTGCTCTCTCTGAACAGTCCAGGCATCGGAAATGCACCTTGAGAAGACCTATGGCTCTCACTACCACAACCCTTGTGGAGGCGTGGCTCCTATTGTGCTGCTGCTCAGCCTCTGTTCTTGGGTGGCAGAGAGGCGTCATAAACCACCTTCTGAGGAGATAGCCCTTGTCACCTAGCAGCCATCCATCCAGTCGGTCTGGAGCACTGAAGAGCCTCAGCACCTGAGAGTGTCTCAGGATCTACGCATCATGGGAGTTGTGCCCTTGCACAGATTTGCAGAATCTGCATCCTGTGGTCACACACTATCTGCACGTTCATGGAGTGGAAGCCCTTCCTGTTGATAAAGGCTCTCGGCTGACCCACTGGTGCCTTGATGACCACATGTGTGCAGTCTATTGCACCCTGGATGTGGGAGAACCCAGCAATCGCTGCGAAGCCTCTGGCTCACTCAGCCTGGCTGGCCTCGTCCATATGGAAATAAATGAAAGTCAATACAAACCTGGACAGAGCGCCTGTCACCAGCTTGATGCAGCTGTGGACAGCTGATTGGGAGACTCCACACAGATCCCTCACTGATCCCTGGAAAGAGCCGGAAGCATAGAAGTTGAGGCCCACTGTGACCTTCAGAACCACTGGCATGGGGTGTCCACCCACACAGTCGGAGCTGATCTCAGGGCCGATCCTCTGACAAATGGAGATCACGGTCTCTCTGGAGAGGTGGAGCCTCCTTCGGCATTGCACCTCGGACATATTGAGGCAGCTGCATCGCCACCTGTAAACCCTGGCAGCAGGATAGTGGTGTCTTCTGCAGCTCCTTCCACCTTGGACTTCCTGCTGGCCCTGCGCCCCTTGTGCCTGCACCTCTCTTCCCACAGGTCCCTCCCCTAGAAGCTGCATAGGGACACCTGAACTCCTCTCCCTTCTGCCCCTCTCTTCCTCCTCAGAGGAGGTGCCTCCAGCGGAGACTACGATCCACATTCCCAGGGTAAGGGAAGGCTGGCTGATATCTGGAAGGGTCCACGTGGTCTGAATCCTCCGGGGGACTTGGAGATGCCTATGAGTCCTGAAATGAAGCCTGGAAATGCTAACAATGAAGCCCTGAACAGAGATGAATCTGCCAAGTACCAATAAGCACCTTTTTATCCCGCCAGTGGATGAGGTTTAGCAAATTTTCGGCTACCGCCTGTCTGTTTTGCCCATGCGATGAGCACGAAATCGCACGGGCAATGGAAAATCCAGCTTGATTACCTTTTTAATGGCCTTAACTGGTCTCGTAATTGATGGTGCCCACCGACCGAAATATGGCGTGATTGCGTGATGATGTCGGGACACTCACCCGATGTAGGAGGGTGGTGGGGGTGGGGGGAGCATGCCTGCTGAGAGTCACACCACCAGTTCTAAAGAAGCTAAAAACCTCTTGATTCTGGTGGACTGTTTACAAAAAGGGGTCACATGACGGTTTATGGCTTTGAAAAAAACCATATCTGGAAAACTGTGTTTAAAAGCTGGTTTTGGTTTTGCTTTGGGAGAAGAAGAAGGATCAACTGCTTGTGTAAAGAAGACCACAGCTCTTTACAGTCCACAGACAGCCAGAAGTGAATAGAAGCTGTTCTGGAATTGAGTATCTGCAAGTGCTCTTCATACCCACATCCAACCCCCTCACTCACGACCCCCTCCATGCAACCCCTAACCTGGCCCATTTACTTGTCTCCAAGGATCCAGTGACAATTCTTGCTGAAGGCTGCAGTGTATTAGTAGTAGTAGCCACCACTCAATGTCTCAAAGTGTCTCTGTCAGTCAGTGTCTCTGTCAGTGTTTCTGTCAGTCAGTGTCTCTGTCAGTGTCTCTGTCGGTCAGTGTCTCTGTCGGTCAGTGTCTCTGTCAGTCAGTGTCTCTGTCAGTGTTTCTGTCAGTCAGTGTCTCTGTTGGTGTCTCTGTCAGTCAGTGTCTCTGTCAGTGTTTCTGATGGTCAGTGTGTCTGTCAGTCCGTGTCTCTGTCAGTGTTTCTGTCAGTTAGTGTCTCTGTCAGTGTCTCTGTCGGTCACTGTCTCTGTCGGTCAGTGTCTCTGTCAGTGTTTCTGTCAATCAGTGTCTCTGTCAGTATCTCTGTTGGTCACTGTCTCTGTCGGTCAGTGTTTCTGTCAGTCAATGTCTCTGTCGGTGTCTCTGTCGGTCAGTGTCTCTGTCGGTCAATTTCCCTGTCAGTCAGTGTCTCTGTCAATGTTTCTGTCTGTTAGTGTCTCTGTCAGTTTCTCTGTCGGTCAATATCTCTGCCAGCATCTCTGTCGGTCAGTGTCTCTGTCAGTCAGTGTCTCTGTCAGTGTTTCTGTCAGTCAGTGTCTCTGTCAGTGTTTCTGTCAATGTTTCTGTCAGTCAGTGTCTCTGTCAGTGTCTCTATCGGTCAGTGTCTCTGTCAGTGTCTCTGTCAGTCAGTGTCTCTGTCAGTCAGTGTCCCTGTCAGTGTTTCTGTCTGTCAGTGTCTCTGTCATTCAGTGGCTCTGTCAGTCAGTGTCTCTGTCAGCGTCTCTGTCAGTCAGTGTCTCTGTCAGTCAGTGTCTCTGTCAGCGTTTCTGTCAGTCAGTGTCTCTGTCAGTGTCTCTGTCGATCAGTGTCTCTGTCGGTCATTGTCTCTGTCCATCAGTGTCTCTGTCAGTGTCTCTTGTCAGTCATTCTGTCAATCTGTGTTGATGTTAGTGTCTGTGTCAGTCAGTGTCCATGTGAGTCGTTGTATCTGTCAGTCAGTGTCCTTATTAATTAGTATCTCTGTGAATCAGGGTCTCTGTTATCCATGGCCTCTTTGTATATGTCCATCGATTTCTATCACTCAGTGTCTCTGTCTTTTCTATTTCTATCTGTAAATCAATCTGCCAGTAAATTTCAATTAGTCAGCATTGTCAGTCAGTCTCTCATTAGTGCCTGAGTTTGGTCAGTGACAGGTTATCTCAGTTTTGACAACTGGAGAGAAGTATTGACTTTGCTTGATTGACATCCTTAATTGGTTATAATAAATTGTTCTTTCTGTGATCACTTTTGTCAGTATATCAATGTTTATTTGCAAGATTGAGAGGCAGAAGGCGTTTGAAGCCTCTTATTGATATTGTCATGAGTGCTTTGGTCACAGAAAATGGTTCATCTTCAAGAGCTAAGAACATTCTGGGAGAATTTGTGTTTTATAAAATGACACTGTCTCTTAAAGGGTCGTTGCAAGGACTCTGGTTGCTGCTGTTCCTGGAAAAGACAGCATTTTACAAGAAAAGGTAATTAAGCAGTTTTAAAGAAGCTGGAAACCTCTTGACCCCAATGGGCTGTTTACCAAAAGGGGTCACATGACAGTTTATGGCTTTGAAAAAAACCATACCTGGAAAACTGTGTTTAAAAGCTAGTTTTGGTTTTGCTTTGGGAGAAAAAGAAGGATCAACTGCTTGTGTAAAGAAGACCACAGCTCTTTACAGTCCACAGACAGCCAGAAGTGAATAGAAGCTGTTCTGAAGTTGCTCTACGTGCTGGAATTGAGTATCCGCAAGTGTTCCTCATGTCTGCCTGAAAGGCAGTGCAAGAGTCATCGATTGTTTTGCAGACCAGCGCCAAGAACCAACCGTATTACTATATAACTAATAAACCATTTCAAGGACCCAACCATCTATCCTTTTCACTTGAACCATTGACTTTTAATCTTTTGGCAGAATTCCTCTTTATTTTATTATTTCTTTTTGGTGTGTGTGTGTGTGTGTGTGTGTGTGTGTGTGTGCGTGCGCGCGTGTGTGTGCGTGTGAGTGCATGCGTGTGAGTTAGGATATTTAGAAAGACTAATTATTATATTTTAATATCTCATACTGTGTGTTAATAAGCTTTGCCTTTCTACTTGACAAGTCTGGTTTTATAGTAAACTTTTGTTTATTGAAGAAAGCTGGATATTGAGTAGTCATTCTGAGATTAATAGGTAAAGCACATATTTGGCTATATAGATAGCTGGAAAATCATTTAAATATATTGTGACCTGTGGGGAAGTGGAACTGGAGACAGACGGTGCACTCCTTCCATCTTGGTCGTAACAACATTTCAATGATCTGTCTGATTGGCACAATTATAAGGCTGTAGAAATAGCAGTTTTTTTCCAAAGGAAAATTGATGAATGGGTGTTTCTTTTCTCTGAAAAGTTCCACACATGCCATTGTTACTATATGGCACATTGGCTCTGTACATAATGTATACAGAGTGATTGGGCTAGGCAAGGCCATGAGTTGGCATGGTGGGCATGAAGGGCCATGCCCACCATGCCATGAATTAGCATGAGTTGACATGTGGGTGTGAGGGGTGAAGGCCAAAGGAACCAACAAATTTTAAAACAACTGGGACAGACCTGCTTCTGGGGTCAGTGGGCCAGACTCCATAATGCTTCCAGCTTCCCGGAGTGAAATTCAAGAAATTGGGGGCCTTTCCACTGAGGCAGGTCCAGTGAGTTAGGAAATTTCCCAATTTAAGCTTTTCACTTCAGTAGTGAAATTCAGGGCCACTGTCTCTTAAGTGGACACTTCATTCTTCAGGAACCAGTCCAAAGTAATCCTTAGCTCCCTAAGGCTTGCTTCTTATTTTCATTTCCCAGCCAGGCAACTCCTAATCCTAGAACTGACTTTCATGGTCAGGGGCAAATTGGAGGTTCTTCCCTTTAGGCAAGCTCAGCAAATCTTCCAGTCTTGTTTAAATCCTCTCAAACTAGGCCTCTTCAATCTGAGTGTGACCTCCCACCCGCGCTTTGTGTGGTTATCGACAGGACCAGCATTTTCTCTGTTTAACCTGCAGGGCGAGTTGTCTCTATCTTTCCCTGCTCTGTCTCCATCTGTATGTGTCTCTCTCTTTCTCTCTCTTTCTCTCCCTCAGATTCTCATAGACTGACCTGTCTGTGAGGTTCTAGAGTGGGTTAAGAAAAATCCTGTAACCCAATTCCACAATCACTTGCTATGGACTCTTCCCTTCTCAAAGCCCAACTCCATGGCAACATGAATCACATGGGCCTTGTATATAGGTAGAATAGCTAAGTAGCCATCCTTTAGACACCCAGCTCCATTCAGTCTTGAGATTAAATAGACAGTTTAAAGTATAACCATTCACAAAGTCTGACATTCCTAACCTCCCTGTGACTTGGAGACTAAGGGCCAGATTTTCATTGAGTCAGGAAGGCGCCACAGACCTTTAAAAATGGCAGACATGACCTAGATGCCAAGTCCCACCACCTTTCCGACAGATCTAATATTTACTGCTGGGGAAAGGGAGCTCTCATTACTTAGAACTCAGTACATGAGTTCAAACAGATTCCATTTTTACTGTTGCAGGGACCTTAATCTGCAGTGTTGGAGACAAGAACCCATGGAACAGACGTAAATGCTCTTGAAGGGTGGATAAGGTCTGTATAACTGTCATGTTCTGAAGTTTGTTTTAAATCCCCTGCTCTTTAAATGTTAAATAAACAGGCTGCAGATTTCAAAGAGAGTTTGAAAAAAAAAATCCTCTGCATGATTGCTTTGATTGTCAGGCCATCTGCTGTAGGCTAGAAAAAAAGTAGCATCTGTTCATGCAGTTTCAACAGAGTTCTTTGTTGACAGCTCCACAAGGGCTATTATTAAGTCATTATGAATGTTTTGTTGAGTTTCAAAAAGCTACAATTATCTCAGCAGGGTGTTCTGAGTTCACAGTTGGATTGATAGCATAAAGAGCCTATTAAAGGATCTTTGAAGTATGGCTTGAACAGAAGTTTGTTTGTTTTTGTAAGAGATTAACCACTTGGGGAGATTTAAAACCTTTGAACAGGTTTTATGAATGGGAGTTTATTTCACAATTAAGTGTACTGTGAGAGCTGTATTAAGTGTACTGGAGTGAGAGCTGTATTAAGTGTACTGGAGTGAGAGCTGTATTAAGTGTACTGTGAGAGCTGTATTAAGTGTACTAGAGTGAGAGCTGTATTAAGTGTACTGTGAGAGCTGTATTAAGTGTACTGGAGTGAGAGCTGTATTAAGTGTACTGTGAGAGCTGTATTAAGTGTACTGGAGTGAGAGCTGTATTACGTGTACTGTGAGAGCTGTATTAAGTGTACTGGAGTGAGAGCTGTATTAAGTGTACTGGAGTGAGAGCTGTATTAAGTGTACTGTGAGAGCTGTATTAAGTGTACTGGAGTGAGAGCTGTATTAAGTGTACTGGAGTGAGAGCTGTATTAAGTGTACTGGAGTGAGAGCTGTATTAGATTGTTAGAACTTTATTTTTTCATCTCCACATGGCTCTGATGTCTGCCTATGGTGGATTATGGATAAGTGACTATGGAGTTGGCATAGGCGGGTATGGGGGGCCATAGGGAGTGGGTGATGGGTTGTGTGGGGCGAGGGCTAAAGGGTCTAACAATTTCTAAAACAACGGCAACAAAATCCTGGAGAACTAAGGCTAACCAGCCTGCCTTGGTACTCACCTGCCCCTGTAGCCATCAACAATCTGCTTCCAGATCAGTAGGCCTGAATCTATCCCTCACCCACCCCACCTCCAGAGTGAAAATCACACATTTTAGAGGTTTTATCTACAGAAGCAGATCTGGCCAGTTGGGAAATTTCCCAACTCTACATGAACTACCTGCCTCAGTAGCCTCGGTAACCAGACCCTGGCCCACATTGTCTATCCACTATCGTGATCATTGTTTATAGCAGTGAATGTCACACACCTTCTTCCCTGTAAGACAACCTGGGCCCCTCTTTGACTTTTAACAATAAAGCCATCCAGTCTTGTTGTCGGGCAGAAGTCACAACAGGTCAAATGACCCCATTCGTTCCTCCAATTTATCCAATTAAAGAGACAGTACAAAAATATAACAATCTTACAAATGTCATATTTGCAGCACTGAGTCAGTCAATGTTTCTATTAATCACTATCTCTGTCTGACAGTGTCTGTATTAGTCAGTGTCTCACAGCCCCTTGCAATCTCAGCCAATCTCAGTGTCCCCCATGTCGCAGGTTGACAGGGCAGCCATGCTGCGCACTCATCTGTGGCCATCCGAGGGGTGACCAGCACTCTCCGGGAAGTGTTAAGGGGCGGTCACACAGGGCAAGGAAAGGTGCTAAGTACACCCATCCTACCCACGTCTCTCTCTCTTTCATGCTGCAGGAGGACCACATCAGGATCATGGATCCTGGTGACCTAGCTGTATGTGCCTGATGGCCTACAGAGACTGTAGAAGATGGAGGAGAGAGCAACTGAGGAACCTGGCTGCACAGAGGCAGGAGCAGCAACCTCATGAAGGGGCAGCAGGGCCTCCTGCACACGCTGCCCAGGAGCGACAGTGAGCCGTGACTGGCTGGCACCTAGTGACACCCACAGTCTATAGACACCGCCTGCCATTCCTGCAGATGACTGAGAACCAGTGTCACCGACAACTGCACATGTCTAGGGACCTGGTGGATCACATCTGCCACTTACTGCAGGTCTTGGCGTCAAGGGAACATGGAGGGCATCCACTGCCAGTGGCTGTAAAAGTGACCGTGGTGCTCAATTTCTATGCCAGTGGCTCCTTTCAGGGCTCCACAGGTGACCCCTGTGGGATTTCACAATCCGCCACCCACAAATGCATCCATGAGGTCACGGATGCCATCTTCTCCATGGGCACACAACTTTGTGCATTTCGCCCAGGACCGGGACAGCCAGGATGCAAGGGCCATTGGATTCGCCCTGATCTCGGGATTCTCACAGGTGTAGGGTGCGATTGACTGCACCCATGTGGCGCTCAGGTCTCCATCGCTACACTCGGTGGACTTCATCAACCACAAGGGCTTCCACTCACTGAATGTGCAGCTGGTATGCAAGCACCAGAAGCACATCCTGCAGGTCTGTGCACGGTTTCCAGGGAGTGTCCACGACTCCTACATCCTGAGTCGCTCTCAGATCCCTGCAGTCTTCCAGGGTCCACAGAGGCTGCAGGGTTGGCTCCTTGGAGACAAGTGCTGAGGCAGTGGCTGATGACACCCGTGTGGCGGCCTCAGACTGCAGCAGAGCGAAGGTATAACCAGGCTCATGCTGCAACTCACAACTTGGTGCAGCAAACCATCGGGATGCTGAAGATGTGGTTCCGGTGCCTGGATCGGTCTGGTGGAGCCCTGCAATACAGTCCACAGAGGGTGTCACACATCATCATCACCTGCTGCGCCCTTTACAACCTGGCGCTGCAATGGGGAGAGGAGCTGGCTGAGGAGCTGGACATCTCCTCCAATGAGGAGGACGCTGACGGGGATGAGGGTGAGGGGGTCCTCAGTGGTGACGACGACAGGAATGAGGCCATCGCACTGGCCAGATGAGGCAGGCGCGCTCAGGAGGTCCTCATAGCTGCCAGATTTGTGGAGGATGATGATGAGATGCAGTGAGGTGTCTCATAGATCCTCACATCGCAGTTGTGAACATTTGACTCCAGTCTGGCTTATCTCAGCGCCAATACCCTCTGTGAGAATGCTCTTGTCATGGAGATGCAGTGGAGGCCCTAATAGTCCCTCGATTCCAGGAGGACGATGACAACATGCAGTAAGGACTCTCCATAAATCTTCACATAGTCTCTGAGAGTGTCTGACTCCTGTCTGGCCGAGGACAGCTCGCTTGCGCTCCATGATCAGGGCCATCTCAGAGACGCAGCCATGAAACTTCAGATACATCTGATGGTGTGTCCGCCTTAAGCACCTCAGCCCTTCAGGAGCTGGTGCACAGCATCACTGGTCACAGGTGCTGGTGTGATGGGGGCCAGTCCCACCTTAAAGGTGCTGAGAGCACACAGAGAGAATGAGGGAACTCTGTGATGCCTGCCCACTACATTCTGGCAGCAATGACCAGCACTGCCAAGGTGCAGGCATCAGTAATGTTTCCAGGGAGTGTGAGGCTGGACCATCACTGTGGTCTGAAGGTTGCACAGAGCACAGGGAAGAGGCCCTGGACTGAGACACTTGCCTTTATCTTGTGCAGAAAGATTTCACATCTGAGTGACAAGAACACTGCTCATCAGAACAAGGAGCCACAGGCGGGAGACATTCTTGGGAGATTATTGACAATAGTGAACATTCTGTACAAGTGATCAACACCCGTGCTCAGGCTGTGCAACTAATTCTCCTTAACTTTCCTAACACTGCTGCTACGTCTTGGTGCTCCCCCGACATCCACAGCAGAGGTGGAGGCAGCCTGCTGACTGTGACACCCTGTCTGTGGTGACTTCGGCGGGCGTCCTCTGGAGGGATGAGACTTGGAGGGCCCCGGCCTACTTTTGAGGTCCTGCTGTGTGGCAGTGACACCCTCCTCGGCCTGTGGAGCTGCTGGGGCCACAGGAAGAGGGGAGTTGGATGGGCCGGTCACTCCCAGAGTCACCTGGGTGGATGGCCCCGGAGTGTGCACCTGCTGATCCTCGTCCCTATGGGTGCCTGAGAGCCTCTGGCTGACTCCGTGGGCAGAAGGGGTAGCTGGAGTGAGATCGAGCTGCCTGGCTACCCCTCCCGCGTACACACTGTTGGAGGCCAACTATGGCGTTAGCAATGGAGTTAAGCCCGCGCAGCAGAGCAGGAGCGACGTCTTGGACCAAGGTCTCCATGGCAGTTGCCATCTTGCCAGTGTTGACCTCGGTGCATTGCAATGCTGGCGCTATCACCTCAGCCTGAAGATGGATAGACTCCTCCATCATGCCTTGCAATCTGAGGAGTGCAGCGCACATCCCTTCCTGATGATCCCGAGCTTGCCTTTGCAGCTCCAGCAACTGTGACATGACTGAGTCCAGAGGCTCCTCATCTGACACGGACTGGGCAACGGTCTGGCCTCCAACAGCCCTCCAAGTACCGGAGACCTGGGAAGTCCCTTTCACCACCTGCTGTGGATCAGAAAGTGCGATGTGCTCACCAAATTGTGATCCTGATGCTACTCTAAAGCTAGGTCCCACCGAGGTGTGTGTCTCTGCGCTGGTGGAGGGTGTGGGTGAGCGCTGTGATGGGACTTCAGGGAGGGTGCCTTCAGATTCCTCTTTAGAGTTTTCTTCGGGGCTTAATTGGAGGCCTTGGGTCATGGACTCTGTCGGCTGTTTGGCAGATGTGCCTGCGAAAGCAAGGAGAAATAATTAGTACTTGGAAGTGGCCTGTGAAAGAGGACACATCACTCACAGCATGGTTGTCTAATGGATGTTGCACTGTTGGATCCTCATTGGTAGAGCAGCACTGACCTCACCGTCAGCACAGGACCGGTCCCGGTCATCACCGGCCAGCTGGATGGCTCTGTTTTCGAATTTCCTCCTGTTGTGAGCCAGTTTGTTCTGCATGGATAGAGATAGAGTGTATCAGGACGCCTGCCGGGCCAGATGATAAGTATGCCTGGCCCATGTGGGTGGTGAGTAGTCCCATGGATGGGATGAGGACAATGACGGTGTGTGTGAGAGAGTGAATGGTGATGTCCCTTGCACTGGCAGTGAGTGAGGGCCCTGTGGATGTGTGATGGGTTTGTGAGTGTGTGAGTTGGGAGTGATAAAAAGAGTGACTTACCCTGGCAGAATGGAAGAGATCATTCATCTTTTTGCGGCACTGGGTGGCTGTCCTCCTCTACAGCGCGTTGGTGCTGACCACCACTGCCACCGCCTCCCAAGCTGAGTTCGTGACTTTGCTGCCCATCCTGTGGCCAGAGCGGGGATAGAGCACATCCCGGCGGCCTCCATGGCATCCACCAGTCGCTCGAGGACCCGTCGTTACAGTGGGACGCTACAGTCTTTTTCCCTTTGCTGGCCAAGTCTCCCAAGCAGTGGTGGTGAGCTGGTGGCGATGAGTGCTTTGCTGGCGGCTGCTTTTTATAGATCGCAGCCGGTGTGATGCAACAGCGGGGTGATGGCGGGCGGGCAAATGAGAGCCCACCCGGCATGGAAATGGCATGTTTCATGGGAGTGAATAAATAATGAGGCGGGCTCGGGAAGGTACGGTGTGAAAAGCCGTCATTTTACCTGCCCGCTACTGCACTTAGTGCAGTTCTGGGAAAATTCAGCCCAGTGTCTCTGTCTGTCAGTGTCTCTGTCTGTCACTGTCTGTCTGTCAATGTCCCTGTCAGTTAATGTCTCAGTGAGTGTTTCTGTCAGTGTCTCTGTCAGTCAGTGCCTCTTGTCTCAGTGTCACTGTGAGTCAGTGTCTCTGTCTGTCAGTCTCCCTGTCAGTCCGTGTCTCTGTCAGTCAGTGTCTGTCTGTCATTGTCTCCGTCTGTCTGTTTCTGTCTGTCAGTGTCTCTGTCTCAGTGTCACTGTCAGTCAGTGTCTCTGTCAGTCAGTGTCTCTGTCTGTCAGTGTCTCTGCCTGTTGGTCTTTCTGTCAATCTGTCTATCTGTCCATCAGTCTTTCTGTCATTCATAGAATCATAGAATAATAGAATGATCATTACACAGAAGGTTGCCATTCAGCCCAAGTCTCTCAGCTTGTGCATCCCCTTTAAAGTTGTACCCTTTATTTTATATTACCTCTCCTCATTCTTCCTACTTTGTATTAAATTTCATCTGCCACTTGTCTGCCTATTCCACCAGCCTGTTTATGTGCTCTTAAATTCTATTATTATCCTCACAGTTCATAATATTTCCAAGTCTTGTGTTATCCACAAATTTTGACATTGAGCCCTATACACCAAGTCTAGGTCATCAACATAGATCAAGAAAAGCAGTGGTTCTGTTTGTTGACGAACCCCCTATGTACCTTCCTAAACTTCCTTCAGTCCAAAAAAACAACTACCATGTTTGGAAGTGCATGCACAACACATTGACTGCATTACCCTCAACAATACTCTGTTACCTCATCAAAAAACTCAAGCAATATAGTCAAACATGATGTTTCCTTACTAAACCTGTGCAGGCTTTCCATAATTAATCTACATTTGTCCAAGTAACAATTAATTTTGTTACAAATTATTGTTTCTAAACCACCGAAGTTGAACTGACTGGCTATCGATGCTGGGAATTTCCCCAAAGTTTTTCTTGAACATTTAAGGATGTAATATTTGCAATTCTCCAGTCCTCTGGCACCACTCCTGTACCTAAGGGGGATTGAAAGATTAGGACCAGTGCCTCCAATATTTCCACCCCTCCTTCCCTCAGTCTCCTTGGATTCATCTCATCCGGCCCTGGTGACTCATCAACTTTAAGTTGAGTTAGTCTTTCTAAAACCTCCTCTTTATGAATTTCTAGCCCACCAGTGTCTCAACTATGCCCTTCCTCACCATAACCTGGGCAGCATCTTCTTCCTTGGTCATGACAGAAGCAAAGTATGTATTACTTTGTATACTAAATATCATTTTGTATCTCAGCCATTCCCCCTGCCTCCTTATGTAGATGTTCTCTTAGGTCCCTAATTGGCCCCATTCTTCCTTTTCCCACCCACTTTGTATTCATATGGCTAAAGAATTAGTGATTCACTCTTATGTTAGCTGCCAGTCTTTTCTCATACAGTCTCTTTGCTTCTCTTATATGTTTTTTTCACTCCTCCTCTGAAACTTCTATATTCATCCTGACTCTCACTTGTGTAATCCACCTGACATTTGCACCATTTTTCTGTTTCACTTTACTCTCTCTTTTGTAATGCAGGGAGCTCTAGGCGTGTTTGCCCTACCTTACTGCCTCATGGGAATGCACATTGACGTACCAGAACTATCGCTTTGTTAAACACAGCTCATTGTTAAATTATAGCTTTGTCTGTCAACCTTTCATTCCAGTTTCCTGGGTCAAATCCTTTCTCACCATATAGAAGTTAGCCCTACCCCAATTAATTATTTTTACCCAGGATGACTCATTGTCCTTTTCTATAGCCAACCTAAACCAAATGATAATATAATCGCCTATAAACATCTCTAAATGTTCCCCTACTGACACTAGATTCACTTGATCCACCTCATTCCCCAGAACCAGATCCGACAATGCTTCCTTCCTCATTGAACTGCTCATGTACTGATGTAGTTAATTCTCCTGAACACACTCTAGAAACTCATGTCCTTCCCTGCCCTTTGCACTATTACTATTCCAGTGTGTATTCGGATAATTAAAGTCCCCCATTATAACTACTCTATAATTCTTAAACCAGTCTGTAATTTCCTCATTTGTTGCTCTCTATTTTTCCCACTACTTGGTGGCCTATAGGGTATACCCAGCAATGTAATGCTACCTCTATTTCTTCAGCTCTATCCAGACAGATTCTGCCCTTTGACCCCTCTGGGACATCCCCTCTTTCCAGCACTGTAATATTCTCATGGATCAATACTGCGACCCCTCCTCCTTTCTCCCCTTCCCTTTCTTTCCTGAACACCTTGTATCCAGGAATATTTAGTACCCAGACCTGCCCTTTTATGAGCCAGGTCTTCATTATTGCCACGTCCTATTTCTATGTGGCTACTTGCACCTGCAGCTCACCGACCTGACTTAGTACATTCACATACATGCACTGTCAACCTAATTTAGACTTTATTATCTTCCCGCTAACTTTGACCCCACCTAATACCTTACCAATTCTGAATCTAGTGCCTTCTGTCTTTCCCAATTCTCTGTGCACCTTGGTATTTCTCTCTAATAATACTGCCTGGGTTCCCACATCTCTGCCAAGCTAGTTTAAACCCTCCCCAATAGCACTAGCAAATTGCCCATCAAGGACATCAGTCCCGGTTTGGTTTAGGTGCAACCAGTCCAGTTTGTAGAGGCTCCAGCTCCCCATGACTAGTCTCAATGCTCCAGAAATCTAAAGCCCTTCCTGTTGCCTCATCTCTCCGGGCACATATTCATCTTCTCTACTCCCCTATTCCAACATTCACTACTACATGGCACTGGGAGTGATTCAGAGTTTACTACTTTTGAGGTCCTGCTTGCTAGTTTCTTCCCTAGCTGCCTAAACTCTGCCTGCAGGACCTCGTCCTTCTTTATACCTATGTCGTTGGCACCAAAGTGGATCACAACCTTTGGCTGTTCATCGCCCCCCTCAGAGTGCTGTGCAGTCACTTTTCTTGTCATAATATGTATATGGCTAGCCAATCGAAGTTTCTGGTTAATGGTAACCTCCAAGATATTAATGGTGGGAGGTTCAACAATAGTAATGCCATTGAACATCAAGGGGTGATGGTTAGATTCTCTCTTGTTGGAGATGGTCATTGCCTGGCACTTGTGTGGCACAAATGTTACATGCCACTTGTCAGCCCAAGCCAGAATGTTATCCAGGTTTTGCTGCATTTGGACATGGGCTGTGTCGGTGTCTGAGGAGTTGCAAATGGTGCTGAACATTGTGCAATCATCAGCGAACATCTCCATTTCTGACCTTATGATGGAAGGAAGGTCATTGATGAAGCAGCTGAAGATGGTTGGGCCGAGGACACTACCCTGAGGAACTCCTGCAGTGAACTCCTGCAGTGATATCCTGGAACTGAGATGATTGACCCCCAACAACCACAACCATCTTCCCTTGTGCTAGGTATGACTCCAACCAGTAGAGAGTTTTCCCCCTGATTCCCATTGGCTCCAGTTTTGTGGCCTTGATGTCAAGGGCAGTCACTCTCACCTCTGGAATTCAAATCTTTTGTACATGTTTGGACCAAGGCTGTAATGAACTCTGGAACTGAGTGGGCCTGGCAGATTCCAAACTGAGAATCAGGTTTTTGCTGTGTAAGTGAGGCTTGACAGCACGGTTGATGACTCCATTCATGATTTTGCTGATGTTCGAAAATAGACTGATGAAGCAGTAACTAGCCAGATCAGATTTGTCTGGCTCTTTGTGGGTAATTTTTCACCTTGTTGCAGTTGCACTGAACAGGAGCGCAGCCAGTTCTGAATTGCAAGTCTTTAGTATTACAGCAGGTTGTTGACAGGGCCTAAAGCCTTTGCTGTATCCAGTGCCTTCAGCCATTTCTTTCTATTGTTTGGAGTGAGTCCAAGTGGCTGAAGACTGGTATCTGTGTTGTTTGGGATCTCAGAAGGAGGTTAAGGTGGATCATCCACTTGGCACTTCTGGCTGAAGATGTTTGCAAATGCTCTGCCATCATTGAGAATGAGGATGTTTGCGGAGCTGCCTGTTCCTCTTAGTTGCTCATGGCCATTGATTATTAGATGTGCCAGAACTGCAGTGCTTTGATTTGATCCATTGACTATGGGATCACTTAGTTCTGCCTTTAGCATTCTACTTTGATTTTGTAGCATTCAGGTAGTGTTTGTCAGTAAATGTTAAACAGCGTTAGTCAGTGTTGTGTTAGCTAATGTGGTTATCAGTCTTTGTCTCTGTCAGTCAGTGTCTCTGTCAGTCAGTGTCTCTGTCAGTCAGTGTCTCTATCAAAGTCTCTGTCAGTCAGTGTCTCTGACAGCCAGTGCCTAACTTTTTCTGGCAGTCAATCTTTCAGTCAGATAGCAGCAGTTTGTGTTTCTCTCCATTAGTGTCCATGTCAGTGACTCTGCCAATCTGTGTCTCTGCTGTTCAGTGTCTCTGCCAGTCAGTGTTCTGTACATCAGTGTCTATCATCCTGTGTCTCTGTCAGATAGTGTCTCTTTAGTCTGTGACTCTGTCCATCAATGTCAGTTTTGTGTCTCTCCCTTTCTCAGTGTTTTTGGCAGTCAATGTCTTTTTCAGTCAGTGTATCTGTCATCAGTGTCACTATCAATCAGTGTGTCAGCTTGTGTGTCTCTTTCTTAGTGCCTCCGTCAATATTTTGTCAGTCATTGTTTCTGTCTGTTAGTGGCTCGGTTAGTCAGTAATTGAACAACGGGCTGCCTCTCAAGAGGAGATAGTTTGAGAACAGATGAGGTACATTCCATTGAGGGAGAAAGGTAAGACATATAAAGCCAGAGCTCCCTGGATGACGAAAGAGATAGACAAAAGATGAAGCTGAAAAACTGAGCATATGACAAATGTCAGGTTGATAATACAAGCGAGAACCAAACTAAATATAGGAAGTTCAGAGGGGAAGTGAGAAAAAGAAGGTATGAGAAGAGACTGGTAGCTAACATACAGGAGAATCCAAAAGTCTTGTACAGGCAGATGAACAGTAAAAGGGTGGTAAAAGAAGGCTAGGGAGCAAGTTGGGACCTTGACATTTAGGAAGGACAGGAAGTTAGGAAAAGGCAGAGGGGTGGCTCTGTTAATTAATGATGGTATTAGCACATCAGACAGGATGACCTAAGTTCAGGCAACTAGGTTGTAGAAGTGGTTTGGGCTGAGATGAGACATGATAAAGGCAAGAAGTCACTTGTGGGAAGAGTGTACAGGTCCCCTAATTGTAACCACACAGTGGGACAGAGTATAAAAGAAGAGATAATGGGAGCTTGTCAGAAAGGTACAGTAATAATCATGGGGGATTTTAATTTACATATAGACTGGAAAATTCAGATGGGCAAAGGTAGAGTAGATGAGTTCATAGAATATTTCTGGGATAGTTTCTTAGAACAGCACATTCTGAAGCCAACCAGGGAGCAGGCTATACTAGACCTGGTATTGTGCAACGAGATAGAACTAATTGATAACCTCTTAGTGAAGGCACCCCTAGGTAACAGCGATCATAATATGATTGAATTTTACATTCATTTTGAGGGAGAAGTGAGTACGTCCAAGACTAGTATTTTAAACATAGGGGCAATTATGAGGGAATGAAAGCAGAGCTAGCTAAAGTGAACGGCAAATGAGATTAAGGGATATGTCAATAGAGGTTCAGTGGCAGATATTTAAAGAGATATTTCAGAATACACGGAATATATACATTCCAATGAGAAAGAAAAATTCCAAGGGGAGGACCCACCATCCATGGTTAACTAAAAAAGTTAAAGACATTATCAAACTTAAAGAAAAAGCATATAATTACACAATGACGGGTGGCAGGTCAGAAGATTGGAAAGAATATAAAGAACAGCAAAGAATGACAAAAAGATGAATAAGGAGAAAAAGCTAGCTAGTAATATAAAGATGAATAGTAAGAGTTTCTATAGATATTTAAATAAGAAAAGAATTAACAAAGTGAGCGCTGGTCCTATAGAAAGTGAGGCTGGGGAATTGATAATGGAAAGTAGGGAGATGGCGGATGAATTAAACAGGTACTTTGCTTCAGTCTTCACTACAGAGGATGCAACTAAAATTCCAGAAATAGCTGTAAATTAGGAAATGGAAGGGAGGGAGGAACTCGGGAAAATTACAATCACTGGGGAAGTGGTATTGAGTAAATTGTTGGAGCTGTGAGCTGACAAATCCCCAGGTCCAGATGGACTTCACCCTAAGGTCTTGAAAGAAATGAATAATGAGATAGTTGATGCTTTGGTTTTAATTTTCCAAAATTCCCTAGCTTCGGGGAAAGTTCCATTAGATTGGAAAATAACAAATGTAACTCCATTATTCAAAAAGGGGGGGAGACAGAAAGCGGGAAATTACAGTCCAGTTAGCCTGACATCTATCATAGGGAAAATGTTAGAAGCTGTTATTAAAGATGTTATAGGACACTTAGAAAAATTCAAGGTAATCAGGCAGAGTCAACATGGTTTTGTGAAAGGGAAATAATGTATAACCAATTTATTGGTGTTCTCTGAAGGAGCCACATATGCTGTGGATAAAGGGGAACCAGTGGATGTACTGTACTTAAATTTCCAGAAGGCATTTGATAAAGCGTCACATCAAAGGTTATTGCGGAAAATAAAAGCTCACGGTATAGTGGGTAACATATTTGCATGGATAGAAGATTGACTGGCTAACAGGAAGCAAAGAGTTGGCATAAATTGGTCTTTTTCTGGTTGGCAGGATGTGACGAGTGGTGTGCCACAGGGATCAGTGCTGGGGCCTCAACTGTTTACAATTTATATAAATTACTTGGATGTAGGGACCGAAGGTATGGTGGCTAAATTTGCTGGCGACACAAAGATAGGTAGGAAAGTAAATTATGAAAAGGATGTAAGGTGGCTAAAAAGTGACCTAGGTAGGTTAAGTGAGTGGGCAAAGATCTGGAAAATGGAGTATAAAGTGGGAAATGTGAAATCATTCATTTTGGCTGGAAGAATAAAAAAGAAGCTTATTACTTAAATGGTGAGAGATTGCAGAGCTCTGAGATTCAGAGGGATCTGGGTGTTCTAGTGCATGAATCGCAAAAGGCTAGTATGCAGATACAGCAGGTAATTAGGAAAGCTAACAATGTTATAATTTGTGAGGGAGATTGATTACAAAAGTAGGGAGGTTATGCTTCAGTTGTACAGGGCACTGGTGAGACCACATCTGGAGTATTGTGTACAGTACTGGTCTCCTTATTTAAGGAAAGATGTAAATACGCTAGAAGCAGTTCAGAGAAGGTTTATGAGACTAATACCAGGAATGGGCAGCGTAATGACGATATACCGGACAGGTTTCTACTTGAAACAGATAACTTTATTACAGAGAGCTTTTCAGAAACGACATGCTTGAACCAGGTCCTTGATTAGAGAGCCACGCACCCCCCGTCCCCCCGGATCACCTGCACATTAGGCTCACTGGTCAGTGTCTACAAGAAGAATCATGTGACCCATAATAGCAGTAGGAAAAGGCAGGCAGTCTCCTGAGGAAAGGCTGGAGAGGTTAGGCTTGTATCCGCTGGAGTTTAGAAGACTAAGAGGTGACTTAATTGGAACCTTTAAGATCCTGGGGGGGTCTTGACAAAGTGGATGTGGAGAGGATGTTTCCCCTTGTGGGAGAATCTAGAACTAGAGATCACTGTTTAAAAATAAGGGGTCGCTTGTTTAAGACAAAGATGAGGAGAAATTTTTTCTCTCAGAGGGCCATGAGTCTTTGGAACTCCCTTCCTGAAAAGGTGGTGGAGGCAGAATCTTTGAATATTTTTAAGGCAGAGCTAGATAGATTCTTGATTAACAAGGGGGTGATAGGTAATCGGGAGTATGCAGGAATGTGGGGTTGAGGTTACAATCAGATCAGACATGATTTTATTGAATGGCAGAGCAGGCTCAAGGGGCTGAGTGGCCTACTCCTGTTCCTAATTTGTATATTCCTATTTTCATATGTAAAAGGGGATTTACACATGAATGCAGAGACATAGCTGAGGTGCTAAATGAGTTATTCACTCCTGCCTTTACCAAGGTAAAAAATACTGCCAAAGACATTGAGCAAGAGGAGGTAGTTGAGATACTGGATGGGCTAAAAATTGCTAAGGAAGAGCTATCAGAAAGGCTGGCTGCACTTTAAGTTGATAAGGCACCAGGCTCGGCCTCTTGGCTAAGATCAAGTGTTGCAGGAGCGACACCATGGTCCTGCCATGGCAAGGTCGGGATGGAAGGGCGAAAACCAATCGCAATCCGAATTCATACCGTGGGTTACCTATCACCGTCCGAGTCACGGTGAACCACAGCGACGAAGGAGGATCACCTATGGATCGGGGCTTCTTCACCAGGAGGATCCTGTTGAAGGCGTGCGGCTTCCAAGCTACGGAGATCTTCACCCTGCATGACTCCCGCAAAGGTGGTTATTTCGACGTGACGTTCAAGCAAGTGGCAGACTGCGTCCGGCTCCTGAGGGTGTTCGAGGAGAAGAGAGACCTGCCGGAGATGAAGATCCTGACGGCGGAGCCGCACTTTTCTCTGCCGTTGCAACGGGAACGTGAGGTGATGGTGCATGTGTACAACCCCTTCGTCCCTGTCGCCGACGTGGTCACCTTCCTCACCAGGTACTTCGATAAGGTGGGGAGCGGCACTGAGATTCGAGACGACTTGGGGATCTGGACAGGCAAACGCCTGTTTAAGGTCACGCTAAAGACCGATGGTAAGGGAGCCATTTTCCACCCTCCTTCCAGTTTCGCTATCGGGGGAAACCGTGGCTACCTGGTCTACGCTGGGCAACCCAAGCATTGTCGCTCATGCGGCAAGGCTGGTCATGTGGCGGCCAACTGCAGCGCCTCCCTCTGCAAGATCTGCAAACAGGAAGGGCACCAGACAAAAGACTGCAAACAGGCCAAGTGCTGCAACCTGTGTGGCGAGGCAAGTCACCTCTACAGGACCTGCCCCAAACGCTGCCGTACTTACGCACAGGCAGCCAAAGCCGACCACGGGGAAGCAGAAGAAATGTTCCGTGTCACTCCAACCACCAAGGCCCCCAGGGAGCTCAACGGGACAAAGGAGGACACAGAGAGAGACAAGGTGGAGAAAGAGATTGAGGCAACAGAGAGCCAATCAACAGCACTACCCCCTGAACCTTCCAGTCCTCAGGACAGCGAATCAATGGAGGAGGAGGCAGCAGTGGAAAAGCAGCAGGGGGAGTGGCGGACGGTGAAGAACAAGAAAAGTAAGAGGGAGCGAAGAAGAAGCAAAGGCGTTTCCCAGAGAAGCGGCAAGAGGCGTCTCCCATCCGACATGGATGACAAGGGCAGCAGCTCTTCGGATGAGGAAGTGCCAGAGTGGCACCGACAGAAGAGGCGGCAAAGCTCCAGGGCGTTGGAGGACGAGACACCCGAGCTCCAGAAAATTGGAGACAACAAGGAGACCAGCGCACCCCAACTTGGCCTGCAACCTGAGGAGGCCAGTGCACCACAGCCCCTGGAATCTGGGAGCAGTGAGGCAATCATCGCACCCCAGCTCCAGGAAGCCGGGAACAGCAACCCCCCAGAGGGGGTGAGTTTTGGAGAAGCTTCTCCAGCAAAGGTCATCTCAAAATCCGCTCACTACGTGAACCTCCAGATGCCACTGGAGCAGAACACGGCCAAGGAGATCTACCTCAGCCCATCCAAAGTGAAGGAATTTGAGCTCACTACGGGTATGAAGGAGCAGACTAAAGGTCTGGGACTCTCAGAGACAGTGGGTTTGGTAGGAGAATAAATGCTTTAATATGGGTTTAAAGATTGTATCCATAAATGTGCGTAGCATTAAATCTACTACGCGATGTGTTGCGACCTTGGACTACCTAGCCAAGGTCAAAGCTGACCTGTTGTTTCTGCAGGAGTGTGCGATACCGCACCTCAGCTCCTACAGGCAATGGTCACGATGGTGGTCCCACGGGCCATCGATCTGGTCGGGCGGAAACGACTCTCGTTCCTCCGGCCTGGGTATTCTGCTGCGGGGAGGCAACTTCACCGTCTCCGAGGTCAAGGAGGTGGTGGGCGGGCGACTCCTGGTAGCAGACGTAATGTACAAGAACGCTCCACTCCGGTTAATTAACGTGTACGGCCCGGCACAAGGGGCTGAGCGGCTGGAGGTTTTTCAGCAGCTCCCACTGCTGCTGGCGACCTCCAGGCCGGTCATTCTGGGCGGGGACTTCAACTGCATCATCGATGCGGCTGGACGATCCGGCAGGGCCGGAAGCAGATTGGACGCTACGTCCAGATCCCTGATGGAAACAGTTAAGGATGCCAAGCTGCACGACGTCTTCAGCAACCCTGCAGACGGAGCGCAGCGTAGATACACCTGGTCGCGGCCAGACGGGTCCATTCGTTCCAGGATAGACTTCCTGTTTGTGTCCCGTGCATTCACAGTCAGATCCACCGAGGTCAAGCCGGTGTTCTTCTCTGACCACTGCCTCCTACTGGCGGACTGCCACTTGGAGGAAGACCTGAGGGTGGGCAGGGGGGCATGGAAGCTAAATGTGCAACTGCTGACCCCAGAGAACATTGAGGAGCTCAAGAGGGATTACAAAGGTTGGAGAACCGTGAAACCCCTCTTTGAGTCCCTGACACACTGGTGGGAAGTGATCAAGGGAAGCATCAAGAGGTTTTTCATCCTCAAAGGCACCCAGAAAGCTAGAAAGGAACAGAGGGAAATGTCCCGACTCCAGGAAAAGATGCAGAATCTGCTCCGGCTGCAGTCGATGGGGGTCGATGTCAAGGAGGAGCTCCAAGAGGTGAAGGGCCAGCAAGCCTCGCACTTTGCCTCGGAGGCCTCCAAGATCATCTTCCGTTCCAGAGTCCGCTCCGTGGAGCAGGATGAGACGTGCTCACGTTTCTTCTTCCAAAAGGTACACAGAGAGCGCTCTGTGATCAGCAGCCTGAAGGAAGAAGACGGCTCAGTAAAGTCATCACGGTCCGACATTCTGAGGATCAGCAAATCCTTTTATGCCGGACTGTATGACGTGAAGCCCACAGACAGCACGGCCTCCCAGTCCTTCCTGTCCTCTATCACGGAGGTCCTAGACCACAGTACGCGGGAGAGCCTAGACAAACCGCTAACTCCTGACGAACTGACTAAGGCCCTCGAGTCCTTCGAGAAGAGTAAAACCCCCGGAAGCGACGGCCTGCCGGCGGAGTTGTATTCGGCTCTGTGGGACTTGATCGGCCCAGACCTGCTAGAAGTGTACGAGAGTATGCTCCTGGCCGGCAGCATGTCAGAATCCATGAGGAAAGGCATCATCACCCTCATCTACAAGCACAAGGGGGAAAGGGAGGAAATTAGAAATTGGCGACCCATTTCACTGTTGAATATGGACTATAAGATTCTGTCCAAGGTCATCGCCAACCGGGTCAAATCCGCTCTGGAATTGGTGATTCACCCTGACCAGACCTGCTCTGTGCCAGGCAGGAAGATCTCTGACAGCCTGGCGCTGCTCAGGGATACGATTGCCTATGTACAGGACAGGGGTGTGGATACCTGCCTCATCAGCTTGGATCAGGAGAAGGCCTTTGACAGAATATCGCACACCTACATGGGGGATGTGCTCTCCAAAATGGGCTTTGGGGAGGGAATTCGAAATTGGATCCAACTGCTCTATACTAACATCAGTAGCGCAGTCTCAATCAATGGGTGGGAAACAGATAGCTTTCCGATTAAATCTGGAGTCAGGCAGGGCTGCCCTCTCTCGCCTGTCCTTTTTGTGTGCTGCATAGAACCCTTTGCCGAGTCCATCAGGAAGGATCCGGGCATAAGAGGAGTGACGATCCCAGGCAGTGGAGGCACTCAGGTAAAAGCCTCCCTGTACATGGACGACGTCGCCGTCTTCTGCTCGGATCCGCTGTCGGTGCGCAGACTGATGCACGTCTGCGACCAGTTCGAACTGGCCTCGGGAGCCAAGGTAAATCGTGGGAAGAGCGAGGCCATGTTCTTTGGGAACTGGGCTGACCGATCCTTTGTCCCCTTCACTGTCAGGGCTGACGGCCTGAAGGTGCTGGGGATATGGTTCGGAGGGACCGGGGCATGCGTTAGAAACTGGAAGGAGCGAGTGGCTATGGTGAAAAGGAAACTGGGCATGTGGGAGCGACGCTCCCTCTCCATTGCGGGTAAGAACCTGGTCATCAGGTGCGAGGTACTCTCGCTGTTGCTGTACGTGGCGCAGGTCTGGCCCATTCCACACTCCTGCGCGATGGCGATCACTCGAGCCATCTTCCGCTTTATCTGGAGGTCGAAAATGGATCGTGTCCGCAGGGACGCGATGTACAAGCCTCTAGATAAAGGGGGAAAAAACGTGCCCAACATCGCCCTCATACTGATGGCCACCTTTGTGTGCGGCTGCATCAAGCGGTGCGTAGACCCTCAGTACGCAAACACCAAGTGTCACTACGTGCTGAAGTTCTACCTGTCCCCGGTGTTGCGAAGGATGGGTCTGGCCACGCTGCCGTGGAACGCTCCAAGTAGTTGGACCGTGCCGTACCACCTGTCCCTGGTGGAAAAATTTATGCAGAAAAACACCTTTGACCACAAGTCCATCAGGCAGTGGTCAGCACGTAACGTCCTAGAGGCCCTGAGGGATAAGGAGAGGGTGGACCCTGTGGGATGGTTCCCCGAGCAGACTGTCAAAGTCATTTGGCAGAATGCCTCATCGCCAGAACTTTCCAACAAGCACCAAGACGTAGCTTGGCTGGTGGTGAGAAAGGCCCTCCCCGTCAGATCCTTCCTACACGCCAGGAGTCTCACCCCCTCTGCACGATGCCCTCGAAGTGGCTGTGGTGGGGAAGAGACCGTTGTTCACCTCCTTGTGGATTGTGCCTTTGCAAAGAAAGTCTGGAGAGAGATGCAGTGGTTGCTGTCGAGGTTCATCCCGAGCAGTTCTGTGACACAGGACTCTGTGCTCTACGGGCTGTTCCCAGGGACACACACCGAGACAAACATCAACTGCAGCTGGAGGATCATCAACTCGGTGAAAGACGCGCTTTGGTCTGCCCGAAACTTGTTGGTCTTCCAGCACAAAGATTTGTCCCCGACCGATTGTTGCGGACTGGCACAATCCAAAGTCCAGGACTACGTGCTGAGGGACGCACTAAAGCTTGGGGCAGCTGCCGCAAAGGCGCAATGGGGAAGGGTCGCTGTCTAAGACCTTTCTACCACAGCGCACCGAGAGACTGGGAACTGTTTAGAGCCCCTCGGGCTGTACAGATCAAAATGAAAGGCTGTAAATGACTGTAATATTGTTTGTACTGATGCACCTGGTGATACATTTTGTAAAAGTTTAACCTGGATTGTACCCTTGTAATGTTGTTTTTGAAATGGTTTTGAATGTGATTGAAGATTTTTATGAATAAAGTATATTTTTACAAAAAAAAAAAAACCAGGACTGGATGAGCTGTAGCTAAGGATACTGAGGGAAGTGTGTGGAAATTGCAGAGGCAATGGCCATAATTTTCCAGTTTTCCATGGACTCAGGGGTGGTGCCAGAGGATTGAAGAATTGCAAACATTACACCCTTGTTCAAAAAAGTGTAAAAATAAGCCCAGCAACTACTGGCCAGTCAGTTTAACCTTGGTGGTGGGGAAATTTCTAGAAATGATAATTCAGGACAAGATGAGTAGTTCCTTAGACAATGTAAATTAATTAAGGAAAGCCAGTTTGGATTTTTTGAAGGAAAATTGTGCTTAATTAATTTGATTGAGTTGGTTAATGAGGTAAAAGAGGGAGTGTTGATGAGGGTAGTACAACTGGTGTGGTGTAAATGAACTTCCATGAGACATTTGATAAATTGCCACATAAGAGGCTTGTCAGCAAAAGCAAAACTCATGGAATAAAAGGGACAGTGTTAACATGAGTACAGAGTTGGCTGAGTGACAGGGAACAGAGAGTAGTCACAAACAGTTGTTTTTCAGACTGGAGGACGGTTTATAGTGGGGTTCCCCAGGGTCAGCATAAGGACAACTGCTTTCCTTGATGTGTGTTAATGACCTAGACTTGGATATACAGGGCACAGTTTCAAAATTTACAGATGACACAAAGCTCGGAAGTATTGTGAACTGTGAGGAGGATAGTGATAAACTTCAAAAGGACATAGACAGGTCAGTGGAGTGAGTGGACAAATGGCCAATAAAATTAAATTCAGAGAATTGTGAAGTTTTGGTAGAAACGAGGACATCTATAATCATAATAATAATGCACAGTCTTTGTCTGTCCAGACTGTTTTGATTGGTCAGTTTAAGGGGCATGCCTGTTGACGGGTTTATTTGATAAAGCAGTACCTGGCACGGATGGAGGCATGTGGGACATTTTCAGTTTTTAGTCTCATTTTCGGCTGGACTGGAGGTGAGTTGTGGAAATGAAACCTAAACTTATCAAAATGTTGTTTCAGGGAAGTGTTTGCTAACTGGAATGTTTTAAACTCCTTACTGTAGTTTGTGGGATCTTGCCATGCACAAAGCAGTTGCCACTTTATCTCACAGAGCTGCACCAGGTAATTAATTCTATGCGCGTTGCTTTGGGACATTCAAAATAAACAAGAGACTGCTGAATGGATGCAAATCTTTTTTGACTTTAGGGAGAGTCAGCAACAATGCAATCTATGGGGGATGAATGACCTTCCCTTATTAAATACTCTCTTCTGCAGCTAAGAATCTTCTCAGGCAGGCATTAACTGGCCAGCTGAGCGCAAAAGCTGTTAAACTGCTTCAGAGTAATGCATTCAACTGATTGAGGTGGCAAATGTTGTTTTAGTGAAGTGCTTACTAACTGCAGCTGTAAAACTGCAACTTTCTAAAAATCCCGATTCCATGGGCAGCATTTTTCCCTTAGCGGGGGCGGGTGGGGGCGGGCAGGGGCAGTCGGAAAACTGACCACCGCCCGCGATCGGCACCGCGCTGCAATTTTATGCGGGCGGGCCAATAAAGGCGTGGAACACTGAGCACTGCCTGTGCAGGCGGAGGGAGGAGGGCAAGCGGGCGTAGGGCAAACTTCGCGCATGCGCGTGAAAGAACGCTTCAATCTCCCTGAGGTCACTCCGTGCCTCAGGGAGATGAAGTGCTTTTTTAAAAACTTAATAAACAAGATAAAAATGTCATAAAACACGTCCCCTCATGAGCAGTGACATGTTTTTAATTCAAGTGTGAAATGTTTATTTTAATTTTATTTGCTTTCGGAAACCTCATCCCAACCGTGGATGAGGTTTCCTAAAAAGTGCAAAGGCAGCGTAAATTTGAAATTAATTACCTTTTTAATGGCCTTAATAGGCCTTATAATTGTCGGCACTGCCGACTCCAGCGCGCGCCTGCTGAATGAAATATTGCGGGACTTTTTGATGATGCCAGGACACTCGGCCAACGTCATCGTGTGTCATTTTACGCTTGGCCGGGCTGGGCACCTGCCCGCCCACCGAGCTCAATATTCTGCCCCATTTATCGCATCCAATTAAACTTTGAGCTATGTGAGAATCATTCACTTTCAGTGTCATTTTAAACCCAATGTTTTTACACATATGCAGCTAAATGTTTTGATTCTGTTAAAGTCTTTGGTGAAAGAATAACTAGAAGTCTTGTATTTAAGGAAGTACTGTTGCAATAAAGCTACTGCTTTGACCGGAATGGTTTTTTTTGCTGGTCTCTGCTATGGTACACACAGAGACATGTGGGCACATGGAGGACCGGAGCACAGGGCGCACATGTGGGTGCCAACAGTTGCTGGCAGTGACAAAAACAGAGGAAGGTTACGCAGCCAGCAATATAATTGGTATCTGGGGTGTAATACCTTTAGGCCAGATTAACATACCGAGATAAATGTAATCTTGCATATAGTACACAGAACCTAAAATGCTTCAATGCTGTTTTTGAATGTTAGACCACTTTAAATTATTCCTGCTACTTACACAATCAGCGAGAGACCTATAACCACCCAAACATCACACAGATTCTCCAGGTATAACCTAAGTTTGGGAGGACAAAATCTATAATTGTGCCACTGCCTTTCATTATTCAAGTGAATCAACCTTGACACATCCATTGGTGGGTAAACAGAGGGCTCTACACCTTACCCTAGGTGTCTTATATCAGATGGGCTGAAAGGAACAGGATCAGTAGTTCGGAAGCTGTTTCCTTCAAAAATAGATGATAAAATAATAACAGGCAGATAAGGAAATCCAGTGTTTATTCCTCAAATCATATTGAGCCCATCAGATGTAAATCTGCCTTTTTAACTCATGAGAAAACAGTTCACAATTAGACTTCGCTATTCAATGACTATAAACAAATCACAAGATCAGACTCTTGATAAAGTTTGTATTTCTATTCCTGGGCCTGTTTTTACACCTGCACAGTTTTATGTAGCTTTGCCCAGAGCCAGACATTTTGATTCTGTTGAAGACACTGGTGAAAGGGTAACTAGAAATCCTCAATTTAAAGAAATGGAATGGAATCCTCCCAGAAATCAGCAAAGTCCAATACCAGGTGGGGAAAGCAGCATTTGGCCCGCTGTCAGCAAAGGCGGCTTTTCCCATTGTATCGTGCGGTACTTTGTTGAAGAAACGCAGAGGCACGGGTTTCACATCAGGTCGCTGGTGGGATGGCCTCTGGCTCGCCTGCCCCGCCATCACCTCAGGCCTTCAGTAAACTGGGCACTGTATTTAAAGGCCTCCCCTGCACAGGGCTAGCTCTCTTCAAGGGATAGGCAGCTGCTGGGAACTGATGGCTGCCAAAGGGAGGAAACATATTGCTCCCAGATTTAGCGATGCCTCCCTCAGGCACCTCCTGGATGCAGTGGAGGCCTGCCAAGATGTCCTTTCCCCCTCTCTGGGCGAAGACCAGCAAGCAAGGTCACCAATCCAGCATGAGAAGCGGTGGCAGCGGTAGTCAGCACCAATGCTCTGCAAAAGAGAACTTCCACCCAGTGCTGAAAGAGGATGAATGATCTCCTCCAGGGTAAGTCACTCTTTTCACCACTCTCAACTCACACACTCACAAACCCATCACACATCCACAGGGATCTCACTCACTGCCAGTTCAAGGGACATCACCATTCACTCTCTCACTCACATCTTCATCTGCCCTGCAGATTGTGTCCTCAGCCCGTCCATGGCACCACTCACCACCCACACATGCCAGGCATTCTTATCATCTGGCCTGGCAGGGACCTGCTTACGCTCTCTCCATCTTCAGAAAGGACAAGCTGGCACACAACAAAAGGGAGAAGTCGCAGACTGGTGGAGGAATGCCTGACATCAAGGTCTTCACAGACTTTGAAAACAGAGCCATCCAGCTGGCCGACGAGGATCTGGACCATTCCTGTGCTGACGGTGAGATCGGCGATGCTCAACCGAGTGAGGATCCAGCAGTGCAACATCCATCAGACAACCATGCTGTGAGTCACTCCCCCTGCTCCGCAGTCCCCTGCCATGTGCTAATTATCTCTCTTTGTTTTCACAGGCACATCTGGGGAACAGCCAAGGGGTCCACGAGCCAGGTCCTCGACTCAAGCCCCGAAGACACCTCATAAGAAGAATCTGATGACACCTCATTGAAGACCCATCACAGCGCTCACCCACACCCTCCACCAGCACAGAGACACACACCTTGGTTGAATCTAGTTCTAGAGTACCCATGGGGTCACAATCTGGTGAGCTCATCACACTGTCCTATCCACAGCAGGCGGTGGCAGGGACTTCCCAGGTCGGAGATCTGCTGAGTCCGAGTCAGATGGGGAGCCTCTGGACTTGGCAATACCTCAGTTGCTGGAGCTGTAAAGGCAAACTCGGGAACATCAGGAAGGGATGTCCACTGCACTCCTCAGATTGCAAGGCACAATGGAGGAGTCTATCTGCCTTCAGTCTGAGGTGATAGCGCCGGCATTGCAACACACCGAGGTAAACACTGCTAGGATGGCGGCCGCCATGGAGACCTTGGTCCAGGACATTGGTCCCTCTCCGCTGCGCGGGCCAAACTCCATCACTGAGGCACTTGCTGGCATCCATCAGCGTCAACGCGAGAGAGGGGCAGGGCATCTCAAGTTCACTCCAGCTGCCCCTTCCTCTCAAGGAGTCAGCCAGGGGCCCTGGGGCACCCATAGGGAGGAGGATCAGCAGGTGTACACCCTAAGGCCATCCATCCAGGTGACTCTGGGAGTGTCCGGCCCATCCAAATCCCCTCTTCCTGTGACTACAACAGCTCCAGCTCCACAGGCCGAGGAGGGTGTCACTGCCACACAGCAGGACCCCAAAAGCAGGCCGGAACCCTCCAGGTCTTGGCCCTCCAGAGGACGCCCACCAAGGTCATCACAGACAGGATGTAGCAGTCAGCAGGCTGCTTCCACCTCTGCTGTGGATGTCCGGGGAGCACCAAGATGTAGCGGCAGGGTTAGAAAGATCAAGAAGATTTAGTCGCACAGCCTGGGCACGGGTGTTAATCACTTGTACGTAATGTTGACCATTGTAAATACACTCTCAAGAATGTCTCCTTGTCTATGGCTCCTTGTTTTATTGAGCAGTGCTTGTGTCACTCAGGTGTGAAACCTTGATTTCTGCACAAAACTAAGGCCAGTGTCGCAGTCCAGGGCCCCTCCCCTGTCCACAGTGTAACCTTCTGAAAACAGCGATTACCCAGCTTCACAGTCACTGTCCCGATTAGTGACGTGTGCACCTCCATGTGGCTTGTGTTTGCTGCAAGAATCTCGTACCCAAGCGTCACTAGGTCCCGTGATTTCTCTGTGTGCTCTCAGCACCTGAGAGGCAGGGCTGTCCCCCCCATCTCGACACCATTCCTGACAGGTGAAGGTGTGGTTCTGAAGGGAACAGATAATGAAACCTGAAAAAGGATCAAGCGCTGTTAAAGTCCATGTGGCTGCTGTATCTCAGCAGCGTCTCGATGAAATGAGCCTCTTCACAGAGCGTGTGTGCACTGCCCTCAGCCAGACAGGTGTCAGACCTTACCAGATGCAATGTGAAGATCTCAGGAGTGTCCTCACTGCATCTCGTCATCATCCTCCTGGAATCTTGTGGCAATGAGGGCCTCACAACTATGCCTGCCTCGTCTGACCAGTGCAGTGGCCTCAACACCTGCACCCTCGCCTTCCAGGACCTCATCTCCCTCATCCCTTCAACTGCGTCCTCACCGGAGGAGACGTGCAGCTCTTCCATCTCCTCGTCATCCAGGGCCTCGCCCCTCTGCATCGGCAGGTTGTGTAATGTGCAGCAAGCCCATGATGATGCGTGACACCCTCTGGGGAGTGTATGGAGTGCTCCGCCTGATCTGTCCAGGCACCGGAAGCTCATTTTCAGGATGCCAATGGTGTGTTCCACCAAACTCCAGGTTGCAGCATGAGCCTCATTGTACCTTCTCTCACCAGGAGTCTGAGGCCGCCACATGGGTGTCATCAGCCACGCCCTCTGTGGGTAGCCCTTGTCCCCAAGGAGCCAATCCTGCATCCTGTGTGGACCCTGGAAGATGTCAGGGATCTGAAACCAGCTGAGGATGTATGAGTCATTCCGGCGTATCTTGCACACGCCTGTATGATCTGTTTGTTATGGTCGCAGACCAGCTGGACTTTGAGAGAGTGGAAGCCTTTACAGTTCACAAACTGGACTGCTTGTTGCCAGGGAGATTTAAGAGCCATGTGGGTGCAGTCGATGGCACCCTGCACCTGTGGGAATCCAGAAATATCAGCAAATCCCAGCTCTCTTGCTTCCTGGTTTGTCTGATCCCTATCGAAATTGACAAAGGTGTGTGCCTTGGCAAAAATGGCATCCTCTTGGATACATGTGTGAGTGGAGGCTAGTGAGATCCTGCAAAGGTCCCCAGTGGAGCCTTGGAAAGAGCCACTGTCATAGAAATTGAGCGTAACAGTAACTTTAACTGCCACTGGCAGTGGATGCCCTCCGAGTCCTTGTGGTGCCATATCCTGCAGAAGATGGCATATGTGAGTGACCCGTCCCCCTGACATGCGCAGGCGTTGGCGACACTCGTTCTCGCTAATCTACAGGTAGCACATGCGCCATCTGTAGACCCTGGGTCTAGTGATGCACCTATGAGCGACGGCTCTGTGGGTTCATCCTCTCCGTGTGGAGAAGGCTGTGCTGCCCCTTGGTCTTCATGGTTCTGCCCCTCACTTTGGTGAGCCAGGCACTTCTGTCACATTCTTCTCCTTCTCTCCTGCCTATAAACAAAATGCAGACAGTGAGATCACCAGACTCCATGTTCCTGATGGTCTCCTCACTGCCGTATCAAAGAGAGAAACGAGGGTCAGCAATTGTCTCCTACGGACCTTCTTGGTCAAGTCATGGCCTGTGGCTGCCTCTCAAGACCCCTTAAGGCATGTTGAAGAGCCCAGGCCACCACATGGACGCCCAGTGTTTAGTGCCCATGATGGTTCACCATGTCCACACCCAGCACTGCCCCACACCACATGACCGAGTGGCAGCAGCTCCGGCCACTTGACTGCCTCCTGAACTCTCATCTCAGGTGCAGGCATTTTCCTAACCTGCACTCCAAGGCTTCGCAGTTTGCTTGGACCATGAGGGTAACTTTAATGTCAGCTGAAACGTAATGCAGGGGATTAGGAGTGCGCCCCTCCATCAGTGTTCCATGGCCACCTTTCCCAAGGGGATCCTCAGGCTTGCCCAGTCACTCAATGGCTCTGCAGCACCATCGCACTCATTCGAGTTTGAAGTTTGTGCGCATGGGGTTAACAGTAGAAGAGCAATCATTGGCACTGTGAGGAATTAGCGCTGCTTGAGTCAGCACAGTTGCTTGACTCGGCTGAGCTTGTCAACTGAACTCAATCTAAATGCTCTCAGCTGCAGTGGGGTGCTCACCTTTGACATGGTTTGCCGTTAGCCTAACTGTTTTCATTCCCCCACCCCACATGTGTTTGTGCTCAAACCTCAGTCGGTGCTGCCATGACCCCTTGGCACTGTCGCCCTTGTCCCGAGGTTGCCTTCTCCCCCTTCCCCCTTTGCACTGTCACCCTTTCCCCGGCACCACAAACCAGCCACGCAGAAGCCGCCGTGGATACTTGCCTGTGCCCCACCAAATCCAGAAAGCTGCTGGGATCATCAGGAGCGCTGCGCAAGGTTGTGTGCACTTACCTCTGAATTCTCCTCGAATGTAAGGTATCCAGGTTCACGCCTTTTAAAGGTAGTTGTAAATCATCCCATCGTGAAATCACGCCAACGTGGGATTATAATTTGATGTGGGGGGATGATTCCGGTGTGTGACCAGAATAATTAGGTGCAAATTTATTAAGATTAAGTTCCCGAAGTTGAACAGCCATTGACATGGGGGAGGGGATAATCGTGTCCTGGATTTACGTTGTCAGGAAATGCGACTTGGGCCATTTCTCAAGATTCTCCAATCTCGTCACCAAACACGCCCATCGTGATCGGGCACGGAAACTCCTGGCCTATTGTTGTAATGAAGATATTAATTTGACTGCAGATGATTTTGTGAGTCTCTGCTGCTCTAAAACAAAGGGTACAATTCTAAAGGGGGTGCAGGAGCAGAGCTACCTGAGGCACATGTACATAAATCATTAAAGTTGGCAGGGCAGGCTGAGAAAGCAGTTAATAAAACGTACGGGATCCTGGGCTTTATAAATAAAAGATTAGAAAACAAAAGCAAGGAAGCTATTGTAAAGCTTTATAAAACACTGAATTAAAAACAGAAAATGCTGGAAAAACTTAGCAGGTCTGGTAGCATCTGTGGAGAGAGAAACAGAGTTAACTTTTCAAGCCTAATATGACTCTTCTTCGAAAGAAGAGTCCAAAGAAGAATCGTATTGGACTAGAAACGTTAACTCTGTTTCTCTCTCCACAGATGCTGCTGGACCTGCTGAGTTTTTCCAGCATTTTCTGTTTTAATTTCAGATTTCCAGCATCTGCAGTATTTTGCTTTTATTAAACACTCATTCGGCCTCAACTGGAGTATTGGGTCCAGTTCTGGGCATCACACTTTAGGAAGGATGTGAAGGCATTAGAGAGGGTGCAGAAAAGATTCATGAGAATGGCTCCAAGGAAGAAGGATTTCCGGTATGAGGATAGACTGTAGAAGCTGGGACTGTTTTCCTTGGAGACATAGAGCGTTCAAAATCAAGAGGGTGCATAGGGAGAAAGTGTTCCAATTGGCAGAAGGGTCAGGAACCAGAGAGCATTTATTTAGAGAGATTGGCAAAAGTGCCAGAGGCAAGACAAGAGAAAACCTCTTCATGCAGCGAGTGGTCAGGGTCTGGAATCCACTGTCTGAGAGTGTGGTAGAGGCAGCTTCAATTGTGACTTTCGAAAGGGAATTGGATAATTATCCAAGGGAATTATCCAAAGGGAAAACTTTGCAGGGCTACGGTTAAAAGGCAGGGGAGTTGCTGATATCAAGAGCAGCACGGACATGATGTGCCCACCCAGAAGGAAAATCCACTTGGAACCAGTATTCTTATTCCCCAGTTTTTACTGATTTTTCCTTCTGGGCAATATCAACCCATGTCACTGTCAGTGTTTCTGTCAGTTAGTCTCTAGGTCAGACAGTGTCTCTGTGAGTCAATCATTCTGCCAGTCAACGTTTCTGTCAATGTCTCTGTCAGTTAGTGTCATATCAGTCAGTGTCTCTGTCATTCTGATTCCTTCAATCATTCTCTCTGTCAGTCAGTTTCTAAGTCAGTTTTCTGTAAGCTATTGTGTCTCTTTGACAATTGTTTCCTGTCACTCCAATCAGTAGGTGGAAGGATTTTCAGTAAAATGTGGACAGATTAATTCAATTAAACTGCTCCTGTCTGAGTCACCAGCTTAGAATGTAATATCTCAGAGTCTCAAAGGGGAGGGTGATTCAATGGTGTGGAATCTGCTTTCTGTTCTCAGTCTAACTGCCCCTTATATTCCAATTCTCCTGTAGGATTGGCCAGGTCAAGGTATGGGAGACCAGAAGTGTGAGCCAGGACGGAGTCACGGTTAGTAATTCTGGCATCAATTCATTGAATTAATTTTTTAAAAAATTATTCTTTCGCGATATGTGGGTGTTGCTGTCTAGGCCAGCATTTATTGCCCAACCCTAATTGCCCTTGAGAGGGTGGCAGTGAGCTGCCTTCTTGAACTGCAGCAGCCCATGTGATGTACGTACACCCACAGTGCTGTTAGGAAGGGAGTTCCAGGATTTTGACCCAGTGACAGTGAAGGAACGGTGATATATTTCCAAGTCAGGATGGTGAGTGGCTTGGAGGGGAATTTCCAGGTGGCGGTGTTCCCATCCATCTGCTGCCCTTATCCTTCTGGATGGTAAAGGTCATGGGTTTGGAAGGTGCTATCGAAGGAGCAAAATGTTGGACCAAGATATGCAAGACTCCATCTGTATGTCAAAGTCATTACTTTAAATTGAATACTTTCAATGATTGCCATTAGGGACGATGTCCTGTTTCTCAGATCTGTCAGTCAATCAGAATGCCATTGGGGGCAGTGGTCACTGTTGGGATGGCAACCAGCCCCCCATGAGGAGCCATGGAGAAGGCCAGACTGCTAAATATGTGGGGCAGTTTCACTGAGCCAGGAAGAGAGGCCTCAGTGAGGGGAATGGGCAGGAGCGAAGGGCAAGGGGTGAGAGGCAAGAGGCAGTGGGCCCTGATCCGGAGGCTGGGGATGGTGATCAAACAGGGACAGCGATTGGCATTGTGAGGGCCTCTGTTGGTCACACGGCTGTCAATTGGGGTCCTCTCCACATCCCCCTTGAACGCGCAGCCAGGCAACAAGGATTGACCTGACAGCCTTGACGTGTAGCTTGGGCACCCACACAGCTGGTAAAATGGTGGCAGCAGGAAGCTCCTAAGTGGCCGTTAATTGCCACCTGCCACCTACCCCATCAAACACTCCCAGGACAGGTACAGCACGGGGTTAGATATAGAGTGAAGCTCCATCTACACTGTGCCCAACAAACACTCCCAGGACAGGTACAGCACAGGGTTGATACAGAGTAAAGCTCCCTCTACACTGTCCACATCAAATACTCCCAGGAAAGATACAGCACGATGTTAGGCACAAAGTAAACCTCGCTCTACACTGTCACCATTAAAGACTCCCTGGACAGGTACAGCACGAGGTTAGATACAGAGTAAAACTCCCTCTACACTGTGCCCATCAAACACACCCAGGGCAGGTACAGCACGGGGTTAGATACAGAGTAAAGCTCCCTCTACACTGTCCCCATTAACACTCCCAGAACAGGTACAGCACGAGGTTAGATACAAAGTAAAGCTCACTCTACACTGTGCCCATCAAACACATCCAGGGCAGGTACAGCACAGGGTTGATACAGAGTAAAGCTCCCTCTACACTGTCCACATCAAATACTCCCAGGAAAGATACAGCACGATGTTAGACACAAAGTAAAGCTCGCTCGACACTGTCACCATTAAACACTCCCTGGACAGGTACAGCACGAGGTTAGATACAGAGTGAAGCTCCATCTACACTGTGCCCAACAAACACACACAGGACAGGTAGAGCACGGGGTTAGATACAGAGTAAAGCTCCCTCTAAACTGTCCCATCAAACACTCCCAAGACAGGAACAGCACGGGGTTAGATACTGAGTAAAGCTACCTCTACACTGGCCCCATCAAACACTCACTGGACAGATAGAGCACGGGATTAAATACAGAGTAAAGCTCACTCTGCACTGTCCTCATCAAGCACTCCCAGGACAGGTAGAACAGGAGGTTAGATACAGAGTAAAGCTCCCTCTACACAGTCCCCATCAAAAACTCGCAGGTCAGGTACAGCACGAGGTTATATAGAGAGTAAAGCTCCCTCAACGCTGTGCCCATCAAACAATCCCAGGACAGGTACAGCATGGGGTTAGATACAGAGCAAAGCTCTATTTGCACTGTCCTCATCAAACCCTCTCAGGACAGGCACAGCACGGGGATAGATACAGCGTAAAGCTCCCTCTACGTTGGCCCCATCAAACACTCCCAGGACAGGAACAGCATGGGGTTAGATACAGAGTAAATCTCCCTCAACACTTTACACATCAAACACTCCCACGACAGGACAGCACGGGTTAGATACAGGGTAAAGCACCCTCTATACTGTCCACATCAAATACTCCCAGAACAGGAACAGCACGCGGTTAGATACAGAGGAAAGCTCCGTCTACAATATCCCCAGCAAACACTCCCAGGACAGGTACAGAACGGGGGTAAATACAGAGTAAATCTCTGTCTACACTTTCCTCTTCAATGACTCCCATGACAAGTACAGCACGGAGTTAGATACAGATTAAAGCTCCCTCTACACTGTCCGGAACATATGCTCCCAGGGCAGGTACAGCACGGGGTTAGATACAGAGTAAAGCTCCCTCTACACTGTCCACATCAAACACTCATAGGACAGGTACAGCACAGGGTTAGATACAGAGTAAAGCTCCCTCTACACTGTTCTCATCAAAAACTCCCAGGACAGAAAGAGCACTGGGTTAGATACAGAGTAAAGCTCCGCCTACACTATCACCATCAAACACTTCCGGGAAAGGTAGAGCACTGGTTTAGATAGGTGTAAAGCCACATCTACACTGTCCCCATCAAACACTCCCCGGACAGGTACATCATGAATTTAGATACAAAGTAAAGCTCCCTCTACACCATGCCCATCAAACACTGACAGGACAGGTAAAGCACGAGGTTAGATACAGAGTAAAGCTCCTTCTACACTGTCCCCATCAAACACTGACATGACAGGTAAAGCACGAGGTTAGATCGAGAGTAAAGCTCACTCTACACTGTCCCCATCAAACACTGACAGGACAGGTAAAGCACGAGGTTAGATACAGAATGAAGCTCACTCTACACAGTGCCCATCAAACACCACCTGTACAGGTACAGCACGAGGTTAGATTCAGAGTAAAGCTCCCTCTACACTGTCCCTATCAAACACTCCCAGGACAGGAACAGCACGAAGTTAGATACAGAGTAAATCTCCTTCTATACGTTCCCCATCAAAGACTCCCAGGACAGGCACAGCACGGGGTTAGATACAGGGTAAATCTCCCTCTACACTGTCCCCATCAATTACTCCCAGGACAGGAACAGCACAGGGTTAGATACAAAGTAAAGCTCCGTCTACACTGTCCCCATCAAGAACTCACTGGACAGGTACAACATGGGGTTGGATACAGAGTAAAGTTCTCTCTACACTGTGCCCATTAAACACTCCCAGCACAGGTACAGCATGGGGTTAGATACAGAGCAAAGCTTCCTCTACACCGTCCCCATCAAACACTCCCAGGACAGATACACCACCGCGTTATATGCTGAGTAAAGGTCCCTCTACTCTGTCCCCATCAAACACTGACTGGACAGGTACAGCATGGGGTTAGATACAGAGTAAAGCTCTCTCTGCACTGTGCCCATTAAACACTCCCAGCACGGGTACAGCATGGGGTTAGATACAGAGTAAAGCTTCCTATACACTGTCCCGATCAAACACTCGAAAGACAGGTACAGCCTGGGGTAGATACAGAGTAAAGCTCTCTATACACTGTCCCCGTTAAACACTCCCAGCACAGGTACAGCATGGGGTTAGATACAGAGCAAAGCTTCCTCTAAACTGGCCCCATCAAACACTCCCAGGACAGATACAGCACGGGGTTACATGCTGAGTAAAGGTCCCTGTACACTGTCCCCATCAAACACTGACTGGACAGGTACAGCATGGGGTTAGATTCAGGGTAAAGCTCCCTCTGCACTGTCCCCATCAAACACTCACAGGACAGGAAGAGCACAGAGTTAGAACAGAGTAAAGCTCCCTCTACACTGTCCCCGTCAAACACTCCCAGGGCAGGTACAGCACGGGGTTAGATACAGAGTAAAGGTGCTCTGCACTATACCCAACAAAAACTCCCAGGAGAGGAACAGCACAGTGTTAGATACAGAGTAAAGCTCCCTCTACACTGTACCCATCAAACACTCCCAGGGCAGGTACAACACGGGGTTAGATACAGAGTAAAGCTCCCACTACACTGTCCCCATCAAACTCTCCCAGGACAGGTACAGCATGAGGTTAAATACAGAGTAAAGCTCACTCTGCACTGTCCTCAATAAACGCTCCCAGGAAGGGTACAGCATGAGATTAGACACAGAGAAAAGCTCACTCTACACTGTGCTCATCAAACACTCCCAGGAGAGTAACAGCACGGGGTTGGATACAGAGTAAAGCTCCTTCTACACTATCACCATCAAAAACTCGAAGGTCAGGTACAGCACGAGGTTATATAGAGAGTAAAGCTCCCTCTACGCTGTGCCCATCAAACACTCCCAGGACAGGTACAGCACGGGGTTAGATACAGAGTAAAGCTCCCTCTGCACTATACCTAACAAACACTCCCAGGAGAGGAACAGCACAGTGTTAGATACAGAGTAAAGCTCCCTCTACACTGTATCCATCAAACACTCCCAGGGCAGGTACAGCACAGGATTAGATACAGAGTAAAGCTCCCTCTACACTGTACTCATCAAACACTCTCAGGGCAGGTATAGCACGGGGTTAGATACAGAGTAAAGCTCACTCTGCACTGTCCTCATCAAACTCTCCCAGGACAGGTAGAACAGGAGGTTAGATACAGAGTAAAGCTCACTTTACACTGTCCTTATTAAACACTCCCAGGACGGGTATAGCACGAGGTTAGACACAGAGTAAAGCTCACTCTACACTGTGCCCACCAAACACTCTCAGGACAGTAACAGCACGGGGTTGGATACAGAGTAAAGCTTCCTCTACACTGTCCCCATCAAAAACTCGAAGGTCAGGTACAGCACGAGGTTATATACAGAGTAAAGCTCCCTCTACGCTGTGCCCAACAAACACTCCCAGGACAGGTACAGGATGGGTTAGATACAGAACAAATCTCCAATTACACTGACCTCATCAAACCCTTCCAGGACAGGCACAGCACGGGGTTAGATACAGGGTAAAGTTTCAACTACACTGTCCACATCAAATACTCCCAGAACAGGAACAGCACGCGGTTAAACACAGAGCAAAGCTCCATCTACAATGTCCCCATCAAAAACTCCCAGGACAGGTACAGAACGGGGTTAGATACAGAGTAAAACTCGGTCTACACTTTCCTCTTCAAAGACTCCCATGACAAGTACAGCACGCAGTTGGATACATATTAAAGCTCCCTCAACACTGTCCCCATCAAATGCTCCCAGGGCAGGTACAGCACGGGGTTAAATACAGTGTAAAGCTCCCTCTACACTGTCCCTATCAAACACTCCCAGGACAGGAACAGCACGAAGTTAGATACAGAGTAAATCTCCTTCTATACGTTCCCCATCAAAGACTCCCAGGACAGGCACAGCACGGGGTTAGATACAGGGTAAATCTCCCTCTACATTGTCCCCATCAATTACTCCCAGGACAGGAACAGCACAGGGTTAGATACAGAGTAAAGCTCCGTCTACACTGTCCCCATCAAGAACTCACTGGACAGGTACAACATGGGGTTGGATACAGAGTAAAGCTCTCTCTACACTGTGCCCATTAAACATTCCCAGCACAGGTACAGCATGGGGTTAGATACAGAGCAAAGCTTCCTCTACACCGTCCCCATCAAACACTCCCAGGACAGATACACCACCGCGTTATATGCTGAGTAAAGGTCCCTCTACACTGTCCCCATCAAACACTGACTGGACAGGTACAGCATGGGGTTAGATACAGAGTAAAGCTCTCTCTGCACTGTGCCCATTAAACACTCCCAGCACGGGTACAGCATGGGGTTAGATACAGAGTAAAGCTTCCTATACACTGTCCCGATCAAACACTCGAAGGACAGGTACAGCCTGGGGTAGATACAGAGTAAAGCTCTCTATACACTGTCCCCGTTAAACACTCCCAGCACAGGTACAGCATGGGGTTAGATACAGAGCAAAGCTTCCTCTAAACTGGCCCCATCAAACACTCCCAGGACAGATACAGCACGGGGTTACATGCTGAGTAAAGGTCCCTGTACACTGTCCCCATCAAACACTGACTGGACAGGTACAGCACGGGGTTAGATTCAGGGTAAAGCTCCCTCTGCACTGTCCCCATCAAACACTCACAGGACAGGAAGAGCACAGAGTTAGAACAGAGTAAAGCTCCCTCTACACTGTCCCCGTCAAACACTCCCAGGGCAGGTACAGCACGGGGTTAGATACAGAGTAAAGGTGCTCTGCACTATACCCAACAAAAACTCCCAGGAGAGGAACAGCACAGTGTTAGATACAGAGTAAAGCTCCCTCTACACTGTACCCATCAAACACTCCCAGGGCAGGTACAGCACTGGGTAAGATACAGAGTAAAGCTCCATCTACACTGTTCCCATCAAAAACTCCCAGGACATAAAGAGCACAGCGTTAGATACAGAGTAAAGCTCCGCCTACACTATCACCATCAAACACTTCCAGGAAAGGTAGAGCACTGGGTTAGATACGTGTAAAGCCACCTCTACACTGTGCCCATCAAACACTCCCCGGACAGGTACATCACGAATTTAGATATAGAGTGAAGCTCCCTCTATGCCGTGCCCATCAAACACTGACAGGACAGGTAAAGCACGAGGTTAGATACAGAGTAAAGCTCCTTCTACACTGTCCCCATCAAACACTGACAGGACAGGTAAAGCACGAGGTTAGATACAGAGTAAAGATCCTTCTACACTGTCCCCATGAAACACGGACAGGACAGGTAAAGCACGAGGTTGGATACAGAGTAAAGCACCCTCTACACAGTGCCCATCAAACACCACCTGTACAGGTACAGCAGGAGGTTAGATTCAGAGTAAAGCTCACTCTACACTGTCACCATCAAACACTCCCTGTACAGGTAGACCACGAGGTTAAATACAGAGTAAAGATCCCTCTACACTGTCCCTATCAAACACTCCCAGGACAGGAAAAGCACTGGGTTAGATACAGAGTAAATCTCCCTCTATACGTTCCCCATCAAAGACTCCCAGGACTGGAACAGCAAGGGGTTAGATACAGGGTAAGTCTCCCTCTATACTGTCCCCATCAATTACTCCCAGGACAGGAACAGGGTTAGATACACAGTAAATCTCCCTCTATACCTTCCCCATCAAAGACTCCCAGGACAGGAACAGCACAGGATTAGATACAGGGTAAATCTCCCCCTACACTGTCCCCATCAATTACTCCCAGGACAGGAACAGCACGGGGTTAGATATAGAGTAAAGCTCCGTATACACTGTCCCCATCAAGAACTCACTGTACAGGTACAGCATGGGGTTAGATACAGAGTAAAGCTCTCGCTACACTGTCCCCATCAAACATTCCCAGCACAGGTACAGCACGGGGTTAGATACAGAGTAAAGCTTTCTCTACACTGTCCCCATCAAACACTCGAAGGACAGGTACAGCCTGGGGTAGACACAGTGTAAAGCTCCCTCTAAACTTTCCCCATCAAACACTCTCAGGGCAGATACAGCACGGAGTTAGATACAGAGTAAATCTCCCTCTACACTGTCCCCATCAAACACTCACACGTTAGGTACAGCACGGAGTTAGATACAGAGTAAAGCTCCCTCTACACTGTCCTCATCAACACTCATAGGACAGGTACAAGAAGGGGTTAAATACAGAGTAAAGCTCCATCTACACTGTTCCCATCAAAAATTCCCAGGACAGGAAGAGCACAGGGTTAGATACAGAATAAAGCTCCGCCTACACTATCACCATCAAACACTTCGAAGAAAGGTAGAGCACTGGGTTAGAGACGTGTAAAGCCACTTCTAGACTGTCCCCATCAAGCACTCCCCGGACAGGTTCATCACGAATTTAGATACAGAGTAATGCTCCCACTACACCATGCCAATCAAACACTGAAAGGACAGGTAAAGCACGAGGTTAGATACAGAGTAAATCTCCTTCTACACTGTCCCCATCAAACACTGACAGGACAGGTAATGCACGAGGTTAGATACAGAGTAAAGCTCCCTCTGCACTATACCCAACAAACACTTCCAGGAGAGGAACAGTACGGGGTTAGATACAGATTAAAGCTCCTTCTACACCGTGCCCATCAAACACTGACAGGACAGGTAAAGCACGAGGTTAGATACAGATTAAAGATCGTTCTACACTGTCCCCATCAAACACCGACAGGACAGATAAAGCACGAGGTTGGATACAGAGTTAAGCTCACTCTACACAGTTCCCATCAAACACCACCACTACAGGTACAGCACAAGGTTAGATTAAGAGTAAAGCTCACTCCACACTGTCCCTATCGAACACTCCCAGAACAGTAACATTACGCGGTTAGACACAGAGGAAAGCTCCGTCTACAATGTCCACATCAAACACTCCCAGGACAGGTACAGAACGGGGTTAGATACAGAGTAAAACTCGGTCTACACTTTCTTCTTCAAAGACTCCCCTGACAAGTACAGCACATAGTTAGATACAGATTAAAGCTCCCTCTACACTCTCCCCATCAAACGCTCCTATGGCAGGTACAGCACGGGGTTAAACACAGTGTAAAGCTCCCGCTATACTGTCCACATCAAACACTCATAGGACAGATACAGCACTGGGTAAGATACAGAGTAAAGCTCCCTCTACACTGTTCCCATCAAAAACTCCCAGGACAGGAAGAGCACAGGGTTAGATACAGAGTAAAGCTCCGCCTACACTATACCATCAAACACTACCAGGAAAGGTAGAGCACTGGGTTAGATACGTGTAAAGCCACCTCTACACTTTCCACATCAAACACTCCCCGGACAGGTACATCACGAATTTAGATACAGAGTAAAGCTCCTTCTACACCGTGCCCATCAAACACTGACAGGACAGGTAAAGCACGAGGTTAGATACAGAGTAAAGCTCCTTCTACACTGTCCCCATCAAACACTGACAGGACTGGTAAAGCACGAGGTTAGATACAGAGTAAAGGTCCTTCTACACTGTCCCCATCAAACACGGTCAGGACAGGTAAAGCACGAGGTTAGATACAGAGTAAAGCACCCTCTACACAGTGCCCATCAAAAACCACCTGTACAGGTACAGCAGCAGGTTAGGTTCAGAGTAAAGATCACTCTACACTGTCACCATCAAACACTCCCTGTACAGGTAGAGCACGAGGTTAGATACAGAGTAAAGATCCCTCTACAATGTCCCTATCAAACACTCCCAGGAAAGGAACAGCACTGGGTTAGATACAGAGTAAATCTCCCTCTATACGTTCCCCATCAAAGACTCCCAGGACTGGAACAGCAAGGGGTTAGATACAGGGTAAATCTCCCTCTACACTGTCCCCATCAATTACTCCCAGGACAGGAACAGCACGGGGTTAGGTATAGAGTAAAGCTCCGTATACACTGTCCCCATCATGAACTAACTGTACAGGTACAGCATGGGGTTAGATACAGAGTAAAGCTCTCTCTACACTGTCCCCATCATACATTCCCAGCACAGGTTCAGCACGGTGTTAGATACAGAGTAAAGCTTTCTCTACACTGTCCCCATCAAACACTCGAAGGACAGGTACAGCCTGGGGTAGACACAGTGTAAAGCTCCCTCTAAACCTTCCCCATCAAACACTCCCAGGGCAGATACAGCATGGGGTTACATGCAGAGTAAAGCTCCCTCTACACTGTCCCAATCAAACACTCACAGTAGATGTACAGCACAGGGTTAGATACAGAGTAAATCTCCCTCTACACTGTCCCCATCAAACACTCCCACGGCATGTACAGCACGGAGTTAGATACAGAGTAAAGCTCCCTCTACACTGTCCTCATCAACACTCATAGGACAGGTACAGCAAGTGGTTAAATACAGAAGAAAGCTCCATCTACACTGTTCACATGAAAAACTCCCAGGAAAGGAAGAGCACAGGGTTAGATACAGAATAAAGCTCCGCCTACACTATCACCATCAAACACTTCGAAGAAAGGTAGAGCACTGGGTTAGAGTCGTGTAACGCCACCTCTACACTGTCCCCATCAAGCACTCCCCGGACAGGTTCATCACGAATTTAGATACAGAGTAAAGCTCCCGCTACACCGTGCCAATCAAACACTGAAAGGAGAGGTAAAGCACAAGGTTAGATACAGAGTAAAGCTCCTTACACACTGTCCCCATCAAACACTGACAGGACAGGTAAAGCACGAGGTTAGATACAGAGTAAAGCTCCCTCTGCACTATACCCAACAAACACTTCCAGGAGAGGAAAAGTACGGGGTTAGATACAGAGTAAAGCTCCCTCTACACTGTCCCCATCAAACACTCCCAGGACCGGAACAGCATGGGTTTAGATACAGAGTAAATCACCCTCAACACTTTCCCTATCAAACACTCCCTGGACAGGAACACCACGAGGTTAAATACATAGTAAATCTCCCTCTATACCTTCCCCATCAAAGACTCCCAGGACAGGAACAGCACGGGGTTAGATATAGAGTAAAGCTCCGTATACACTGTCCCCATCAAGAACTCACTGTACAGGTACAGCATGGGGTTAGATACAGAGTAACGCTCTCTCTACACTGTCCCCATCAAACACTTCTAGCACAGGTACAGCACGGGGTTAGATACAGAGTAAAGCTCCCTCTACACTGTCCCCATCAAACACTCCCAGGACCGGAACAGCATGGGTTTAGATACAGAGTAAATCACCCTCAACACTTTCCCCATCAAACAATCCTATGACAGGACAGTACGGGGTTAGATACAGGGTAAAGCTCCCTCTATACTGTCCACATCAAATACTCACAGAACAGGAACAGCACGCGGGTAGATCCAGAGGAAATCTCGGTCCACAATGTCCCCATTAAACACTCCCAGGACAGTACAGAACGGGGTTAGATACAGAGTAAAACTCCTTCTACACTTTCCTCTTCAAACACTCCCATGACAAGTACAGCACGGGGTTAAATACAGAGTAAAGCTCCCGCTACACTGTCCACATCAAACACTCATAGGACAGGTACAGCACTGGGTTAGATACAGAGTAAAGCTCCCTCTACACTGTTCCCATCAAAAACTCCTAGGACAGGAAGAGCACAGGGTTAGATACAGAGCAAAGCTCCGCCTACACAGTCCCCATCAAACACTTCCAGGAAAGGTTGAGCACTGGGTTCGAGATGTGTAAAACCACCTCTACACTGTCCCCATCACACACTCCCCGGACAGGTACATCACGAATTTAGATACAGAGTAAAGCTTTGCCTACACTATCACCATCAAACACTTCCAGGAAAGGTAGAGCACTGGGTTAGATACGTGTAAAGCCACCTCTACACTGTCCCCATCAAACACTCCCTGGACAGGTACATCACGAATTTAGATACAGAGTAAAGCTCCCTCTACACCGTGCCCATCAAACACTGACAGGACAGGTAAAGCACGAGGTTAGATACAGAGTAAAGCTCCTTCTACACTGTCCCCATCAAACACTGACAGGACAGGTAAAGCACGAGGTTAGATACAGAGTAAAGCACCCGCTGCACTATACCCAACTAACACTCCCAGGACCGGAACAGCTTGGGTTTAGATGCAGAGTAATTCACACTCAACACTTTCCCCATCAAACACCCCTATGACCAGACAGCACGGGGTTAGATACAGGGCAAAACTGCCTCTATACGTTCCCCATCAAAGACTCCCAGGACAGGAATGGCACGGGGTTAGATACAGGGTAAATCTCCATCTACACTTTCCCATCAATTACTCCCAGGACAGGAACAGCACGGGGTAAGATACAGAATAAGGCTCCGTCTACACTCTCCCCATCATGAACTCACTGGACAGGTACAGCATGGGGTTAGATACAGAGTAAAGCTCCCTCTAAATTGTCCCCATCAAACACTCGAAGGACAGGTACAGCCTGGGGTAGATACAGAGTAAAGCTCCCTCTAAATTGTCCCCATCAAACACTCCCAGGGCAGATACAGCATGGGGTACATGCAGAGCAAAGGTCCCTCTACACTGTCCCCATCAAACACTGACGGGACAGGTACAGCACTGGGTTAAATACAGTGTAAAGCTCCCTCTACGATGTCCCCATCAAACACTCACAGGAGAGTTACAGCACGAGGTTACATACAGACTAAAGCTCCCTCTGCACTATACCCAACAAACACTCCCAGGAGAGGAACAGCACAGGATTAGATACAGAGTAAAGCTCCCTCTACACTGTCTCCATCAAACTTTCACAGGACAGTTACAGCACGGGGTTAGATACAGAGTAAAGCTCCCACTGCACTGTCCTTATCAAACGTTCCCAGGGCAGTTACAGCACTGGGGTAGAAACAGAATAAAGCTCCTTCTACACTGTCCCCAACAAACACACCAAGGACAGGTACAGCACGAGGTTATATAGAGAGTAAAGCTCCCTCTACACTGTCCCCATCAAACACTCCCAGGACAGGTACAGCACGAGGTTATATAGAGAGTAAAGCTCCCTCTACGCTGTGCCCATCAAGCAAACCCAGGACAGGTACCGCATGGGGTTAGATACAGAGCAAACCTCCATTTATACTGTCCTCATCAAACACTCCCAGGACAGGAACAGCACAGGTTTAGATACAGAGTAAATCACCCTCAACACTTTCACCATCAAACACTCCCATGACAGGACATCACGGGGTTAGATATAGGGTAAAGCACCCTCTATACGTTCCCCATCAAAGACTCCCAGAACAGAAACAGCAAACGGTTAGACACAGAGAAATGTTCCGTCTACAATGTCCCCATCAAACACGCCCAGGGCAGGTACAGAACGGGGTTAGATACAGAGTAAAACTCCGTCTACACTTTCCTCTTCAAAGACTCCCATGACAAGTACAGCTGGGAGCTAGATACTGATTAAAGCTCCCTCTACACTGTTCCCATCAAATGCTCCCAGGGCAGGTACAGCACGGGGTTAAATACAGAGTAAAGGTCCCCCTACTCTGTCCTCATCAAACACTCATAGGACAGGTAAAGCACTGGGTTAGATACAGAGTAAAGCTCCCTCTACACTGTTCCCATCAAAAACTCCCAGGGCAGGAACAGCACGGGGTTAGATATAGAGTAAAGCTCCGTATACACTGTCCCCATCAAGAACTCACTGTACAGGTACAGCATGGGGTTAGATACAGAGTAAAGCTCTCTCTACACTGTCCCCATCAAACATTCCCAGCACAGGTACAGCACGGGGTTAGATACAGAGTAAAGCTTTCTCTACACTGTCCCCATCAAACACTCAAAGGAGAGGTACAGCCTGGCGTAGACACAGTGTAAAGCTCCCTCTAAACTTTCCCCATCAAACACTCCCAGGGCAGATACAGCATGGGGTTACATGCAGAGTAAAGCTCCCTCTACACTGTCCCCATCAAACACTCACAGTAGATGTATAGCACGGGGTTAGATACAGAGTAAATCTCCCTCTACACTGTCCCCATCAAACACTCACACGTTAGGTACAGCACAGAGTTAGATACAGAGTAAAGCTCCCTCTACACTGTCCTCATCAACACTCATAGGACAGGTACAAGAAGGGGTTAAATACAGCGTAAAGCTCCATCTACACTGTTCCCATCAAAAATTCCCAGGAAAGGAAGAGCACAGGGTTAGATGCAGAATAAAGCTCCGCCTACACTATCACCATCAAACACTTCGAAGAAAGGTAGAGCACTGGGTTAGAGACGTGTAAAGCCACTTCTAGACTGTCCCCATCAAGCACTCCCCGGACAGGTTCATCACAAATTTAGATACAGAGTAATGCTCCCGCTACACCATGCCAATCAAACACTGAAAGGACAGGTAAAGCACGAGGTTAGATACAGAGTAAATCTCCTTCTACACTGTCCCCATCAAACACTGACAGGACAGGTAAAGCACGAGGTTAGATACAGAGTAAAGCTCCCTCTGCACTATACCCAACAAACACTTCCAGGAGAGGAACAGTACGGGGTTAGGTACAGAGTAAAGCTCCCTCTACACTGTCCCCATCAAACACTCCCAGGACCGGAACAGCATGGGTTTAGATATAGAGTAAATCACCCTCAACACTTTCCCCATCAAACACTCCTATGACAGGACAGCACGGGGTTAGATACAGGGTAAATCTCCCTCTATACGTTCCCCATCAAAGACTCCCAGGACTGGAACAGCACGGGGTTAGATAAAGGGTAAATCTCCACCTACACTGTCCCCATCAATTACTCCCAGGACAGGAACAGCACGGGGTTAGATACAGAGTAAAGCTCCGTCTACACTGTCCCCATCAAGAACTCACTGGACAGGTACAGCATGGGGTTAGATACAGAGTAGAGCTTCCTCTGCACTGTCCCCATCAAACACTCCCAGGGCAGATACAGCACGGGGTTACATGCAGAGCAAAGATCCCTCTACACTGTCCCCATCAAACACTGACTGGACAGGTACAGCACGAGGTTACATACAGAGTAAAGCTCCCTCTGCACTATACCCAACAAATACTCCCAGAAGAGGAACAGCACAGGGTTAGACACAGAGTAAGGCTCCGCCTACACTATCACCATCAAACACTTCCAGGAAAGGTAGAGCATTGGTTTAGATACGTGTAAAGTCACATCTACACTGTCCCCTTCAAACACTCCCCGGACAGGTACATCACGAATTTAGATACAGATTAAAGCTCCTTCTACACCGTGCCCATCAAACACTGACAGGTCAGGTAAAGCACGAGGTTAGATACAGATTAAAGATCGTTCTACACTGTCCCCATCAAACACCGACAGGACAGATAAAGCACGAGGTTGGATACAGAGTTAAGCTCACTCTACACAGTTCCCATCAAACACCACCACTACAGGTACAGCACAAGGTTAGATTAAGAGTAAAGCTCACTCCACACTGTCCCTATCGAACACTCCCAGAACAGTAACATTACGTGGTTAGACACAGAGGAAAGCTCCGTCTACAATTCCACATCAAACACTCCCAGGACAGGTACAGAACGGGGTTAGATACAGAGTAAAACTCGGTCTACACTTTCTTCTTCAAAGACTCCCCTGACAAGTACAGCACGCAGTTAGATACAGATTAAAGCTCCCTCTACACTCTCCCCATCAAATTCTCCCATGGCAGGTACAGCACGGGGTTAAATACAGTGTAAAGCTCCCGCTACACTGTCCACATCAAACACTCATAGGACAGATACAGCACTGGGTAAGATACAGAGTAAAGCTCCGCCTACACTATACCATCAAACACTTCCAGGAAAGGTAGAGCACTGGGTTAGATACGTGTAAAGCCACCTCTACACTGTCCCCATCAAACACTCCCTGGACAGGTACATCACGAATTTAGATACAGAGTAAAGCTCCCTCTACACCGTGCCCATCAAACACTGACAGGACAGGTAAAGCACGAGGTTAGATACAGATTAAAGCTCCTTCTACACTGTCCCCATCAAACACTGACAGGACAGGTAAAGCACGAGGTTAGATACAGAGTAAAGCTCCTTCTACACTGTCCCCATCAAACACTGACAGGACAGGTAAAGCACGAGGTTAGATACAGAGTAAAGCACCCGCTGCACTATACCCAACTAACACTCCCAGGACCGGAACAGCTTGGGTTTAGATGCAGAGTAATTCACACTCAACACTTTCCCCATCAAACACCCCTATGACCAGACAGCACGGGGTTAGATACAGGGCAAAACTGCCTCTATACGTTCCCCATCAAAGACTCCCAGGACAGGAATGGCACGGGGTTAGATACAGGGTAAATCTCCATCTACACTTTCCCATCAATTACTCCCAGGACAGGAACAGCACGGGGTAAGATACAGAATAAGGCTCCGTCTACACTCTCCCCATCATGAACTCACTGGACAGGTACAGCATGGGGTTAGATACAGAGTAAAGCTCCCTCTAAATTGTCCCCATCAAACACTCGAAGGACAGGTACAGCCTGGGGTAGATACAGAGTAAAGCTCCCTCTAAATTGTCCCCATCAAACACTCCCAGGGCAGATACAGCACGGGGTACATGCAGAGCAAAGGTCCCTCTACACTGTCCCCATCAAACACTGACGGGACAGGTACAGCACTGGGTTAAATACAGTGTAAAGCTCCCTCTACGATGTCCCCATCAAACACTCACAGGAGAGTTACAGCACGAGGTTACATACAGACTAAAGCTCCCTCTGCACTATACCCAACAAACACTCCCAGGAGAGGAACAGCACAGGATTAGATACAGAGTAAAGCTCCCTCTACACTGTCTCCATCAAACTTTCACAGGACAGTTACAGCACGGGGTTAGATACAGAGTAAAGCTCCCACTGCACTGTCCTTATCAAACGTTCCCAGGGCAGTTACAGCACTGGGGTAGAAACAGAATAAAGCTCCTTCTACACTGTCCCCAACAAACACACCAAGGACAGGTACAGCACGAGGTTATATAGAGAGTAAAGCTCCCTCTACACTGTCCCCATCAAACACTCCCAGGACAGGTACAGCACGAGGTTATATAGAGAGTAAAGCTCCCTCTACGCTGTGCCCATCAAGCAAACCCAGGACAGGTACCGCATGGGGTTAGATACAGAGCAAACCTCCATTTATACTGTCCTCATCAAACACTCCCAGGACAGGAACAGCACAGGTTTAGATACAGAGTAAATCACCCTCAACACTTTCACCATCAAACACTCCCATGACAGGACATCACGGGGTTAGATATAGGGTAAAGCACCCTCTATACGTTCCCCATCAAAGACTCCCAGAACAGAAACAGCAAACGGTTAGACACAGAGAAATGTTCCGTCTACAATGTCCCCATCAAACACGCCCAGGGCAGGTACAGAACGGGGTTAGATACAGAGTAAAACTCCGTCTACACTTTCCTCTTCAAAGACTCCCATGACAAGTACAGCTGGGAGCTAGATACAGATTAAAGCTCCCTCTACACTGTTCCCATCAAATGCTCCCAGGGCAGGTACAGCACGGGGTTAAATACAGAGTAAAGGTCCCCCTACTCTGTCCTCATCAAACACTCATAGGACAGGTAAAGCACTGGGTTAGATACAGAGTAAAGCTCCCTCTACACTGTTCCCATCAAAAACTCCCAGGGCAGGAACAGCACGGGGTTAGATATAGAGTAAAGCTCCGTATACACTGTCCCCATCAAGAACTCACTGTACAGGTACAGCATGGGGTTAGATACAGAGTAAAGCTCTCTCTACACTGTCCCCATCAAACATTCCCAGCACAGGTACAGCACGGGGTTAGATACAGAGTAAAGCTTTCTCTACACTGTCCCCATCAAACACTCAAAGGAGAGGTACAGCCTGGCGTAGACACAGTGTAAAGCTCCCTCTAAACTTTCCCCATCAAACACTCCCAGGGCAGATACAGCATGGGGTTACATGCAGAGTAAAGCTCCCTCTACACTGTCCCCATCAAACACTCACAGTAGATGTATAGCACGGGGTTAGATACAGAGTAAATCTCCCTCTACACTGTCCCCATCAAACACTCACACGTTAGGTACAGCACAGAGTTAGATACAGAGTAAAGCTCCCTCTACACTGTCCTCATCAACACTCATAGGACAGGTACAAGAAGGGGTTAAATACAGCGTAAAGCTCCATCTACACTGTTCCCATCAAAAATTCCCAGGAAAGGAAGAGCACAGGGTTAGATGCAGAATAAAGCTCCGCCTACACTATCACCATCAAACACTTCGAAGAAAGGTAGAGCACTGGGTTAGAGACGTGTAAAGCCACTTCTAGACTGTCCCCATCAAGCACTCCCCGGACAGGTTCATCACAAATTTAGATACAGAGTAATGCTCCCGCTACACCATGCCAATCAAACACTGAAAGGACAGGTAAAGCACGAGGTTAGATACAGAGTAAATCTCCTTCTACACTGTCCCCATCAAACACTGACAGGACAGGTAAAGCACGAGGTTAGATACAGAGTAAAGCTCCCTCTGCACTATACCCAACAAACACTTCCAGGAGAGGAACAGTACGGGGTTAGGTACAGAGTAAAGCTCCCTCTACACTGTCCCCATCAAACACTCCCAGGACCGGAACAGCATGGGTTTAGATATAGAGTAAATCACCCTCAACACTTTCCCCATCAAACACTCCTATGACAGGACAGCACGGGGTTAGATACAGGGTAAATCTCCCTCTATACGTTCCCCATCAAAGACTCCCAGGACTGGAACAGCACGGGGTTAGATAAAGGGTAAATCTCCACCTACACTGTCCCCATCAATTACTCCCAGGACAGGAACAGCACGGGGTTAGATACAGAGTAAAGCTCCGTCTACACTGTCCCCATCAAGAACTCACTGGACAGGTACAGCATGGGGTTAGATACAGAGTAGAGCTTCCTCTGCACTGTCCCCATCAAACACTCCCAGGGCAGATACAGCACGGGGTTACATGCAGAGCAAAGATCCCTCTACACTGTCCCCATCAAACACTGACTGGACAGGTACAGCACGAGGTTACATACAGAGTAAAGCTCCCTCTGCACTATACCCAACAAATACTCCCAGAAGAGGAACAGCACAGGGTTAGACACAGAGTAAGGCTCCGCCTACACTATCACCATCAAACACTTCCAGGAAAGGTAGAGCATTGGTTTAGATACGTGTAAAGTCACATCTACACTGTCCCCTTCAAACACTCCCCGGACAGGTACATCACGAATTTAGATACAGATTAAAGCTCCTTCTACACCGTGCCCATCAAACACTGACAGGTCAGGTAAAGCACGAGGTTAGATACAGATTAAAGATCGTTCTACACTGTCCCCATCAAACACCGACAGGACAGATAAAGCACGAGGTTGGATACAGAGTTAAGCTCACTCTACACAGTTCCCATCAAACACCACCACTACAGGTACAGCACAAGGTTAGATTAAGAGTAAAGCTCACTCCACACTGTCCCTATCGAACACTCCCAGAACAGTAACATTACGTGGTTAGACACAGAGGAAAGCTCCGTCTACAATTCCACATCAAACACTCCCAGGACAGGTACAGAACGGGGTTAGATACAGAGTAAAACTCGGTCTACACTTTCTTCTTCAAAGACTCCCCTGACAAGTACAGCACGCAGTTAGATACAGATTAAAGCTCCCTCTACACTCTCCCCATCAAATTCTCCCATGGCAGGTACAGCACGGGGTTAAATACAGTGTAAAGCTCCCGCTACACTGTCCACATCAAACACTCATAGGACAGATACAGCACTGGGTAAGATACAGAGTAAAGCTCCGCCTACACTATACCATCAAACACTTCCAGGAAAGGTAGAGCACTGGGTTAGATACGTGTAAAGCCACCTCTACACTTTCCGCATCAAACACTCCCCGGACAGGTACATCACGAATTTAGATACAGAGTAAAGCTCCCTCTACACCGTGCCCATCAAACACTGACAGGACAGGTAAAGCACGAGGTTAGATACAGAGTAAAGCTCCTTCTACACTGTCCCCATCAAACACTGACAGGACTGGTAAAGCACGAGGTTAGATACAGAGTAAAGGTCCTTCTACACTGTCCCCATCAAACACGGACAGGACAGGTAAAGCACGAGGTTAGGTACAGAGTAAAGCACCCTCTACACAGTGCCCATCAAACACCACCTGTACAGGTACAGCAGGAGGTTAGATTCAGAGTAAAGCTCACTCTACACTGTCACCATCAAACACTCCCTGTACAGGTAGAGCACGAGGTTAGATACAGAGTAAAGATCCCTCTACAATGTCCCTATCAAACACTCCCAGGACAGGAACAGCACGGGGTTAGATACAGAGTAAATCTCCCTCTATACGTTCCCCATCAAAGACTTCCAGGACTGGAACAGCAAGGGGTTAGATACAGGGTAAATCTCCCTCCACACTGTCCCCATCAATTACTCCCAGGACAGGAACAGGGTTAGATACATAGTAAATCTCCCTCTATACCTTACCCATCAATTACTCCCAGGACAGGAACAGCACGGGGTTAGATATAGAGTAAAGCTCCGTATACACTGTCCCCATCAAGAACTCACTGTACAGGTACAGCATGGGGTTAGATACAGAGTAACGCTCTCTCTACACTGTCCCCATCATACATTCCCAGCACAGGTTCAGCACGGTGTTAGATACAGAGTAAAGCTTTCTCTACACTGTCCCCATCAAACACTCGAAGGACAGGTACAGCCTGGGGTAGACACAGTGTAAAGCTCCCTCTAAACTTTCCCCATCAAACACTCCCCGGGCAGATACAGCATGGGGTTACATGCAGAGTAAAGCTCCCTCTACACTGTCCCAATCAAACACTCACAGTAGATGTACAGCACGGGGTTAGATACAGAGTAAATCTCCCTCTACACTGTCCCCGTCAAACACTCCCACGGCATGTACAGCACGGAGTTAGATACAGAGTAAAGCTCCCTCTACACTGTCCGCATCAACACTCATAGGACAGGTACACCAAGTGGTTAAATACAGAATAAAGCTCACTGTTCACATGAAAAACTCCCAGGACAGGAAGAGCACAGGGTTAGATACAGAATAAAGCTCCGCCTACACTATCACCATCAAACACTTCGAAGAAAGGTAGAGCACTGGGTTAGAGTCGTGTAACGCCACCTCTACACTGTCCCCATCAAGCACTCCCCGGACAGGTTCATCACGAATTTAGATACAGAGTAAAGCTTTGCCTACACTATCACCATCAAACACTTCCAGGAAAGGTAGAGCACTGGGTTAGATACGTGTAAAGCCACCTCTACACTGTCCCCATCAAACACTCCCTGGACAGGTACATCACGAATTTAGATACAGAGTAAAGCTCCCTCTACACCGTGCCCATCAAACACTGACAGGACAGGTAAAGCACGAGGTTAGATACAGATTAAAGCTCCTTCTACACTGTCCCCATCAAACACTGACAGGACAGGTAAAGCACGAGGTTAGATACAGAGTAAAGCTCCTTCTACACTGTCCCCATCAAACACTGACAGGACAGGTAAAGCACGAGGTTAGATACAGAGTAAAGCACCCGCTGCACTATACCCAACTAACACTCCCAGGACCGGAACAGCTTGGGTTTAGATGCAGAGTAATTCACACTCAACACTTTCCCCATCAAACACCCCTATGACCAGACAGCACGGGGTTAGATACAGGGCAAAACTGCCTCTATACGTTCCCCATCAAAGACTCCCAGGACAGGAATGGCACGGGGTTAGATACAGGGTAAATCTCCATCTACACTTTCCCATCAATTACTCCCAGGACAGGAACAGCACGGGGTAAGATACAGAATAAGGCTCCGTCTACACTCTCCCCATCATGAACTCACTGGACAGGTACAGCATGGGGTTAGATACAGAGTAACGCTCTCTCTACACTGTCCCCATCAAACACTCGAAGGACAGGTACAGCCTGGGGTAGATACAGAGTAAAGCTCCCTCTAAATTGTCCCCATCAAACACTCCCAGGGCAGATACAGCACGGGGTACATGCAGAGCAAAGGTCCCTCTACACTGTCCCCATCAAACACTGACGGGACAGGTACAGCACTGGGTTAAATACAGTGTAAAGCTCCCTCTACGATGTCCCCATCAAACACTCACAGGAGAGTTACAGCACGAGGTTACATACAGACTAAAGCTCCCTCTGCACTATACCCAACAAACACTCCCAGGAGAGGAACAGCACAGGATTAGATACAGAGTAAAGCTCCCTCTACACTGTCTCCATCAAACTTTCACAGGACAGTTACAGCACGGGGTTAGATACAGAGTAAAGCTCCCACTGCACTGTCCTTATCAAACGTTCCCAGGGCAGTTACAGCACTGGGGTAGAAACAGAATAAAGCTCCTTCTACACTGTCCCCAACAAACACACCAAGGACAGGTACAGCACGAGGTTATATAGAGAGTAAAGCTCCCTCTACACTGTCCCCATCAAACACTCCCAGGACAGGTACAGCACGAGGTTATATAGAGAGTAAAGCTCCCTCTACGCTGTGCCCATCAAGCAAACCCAGGACAGGTACCGCATGGGGTTAGATACAGAGCAAACCTCCATTTATACTGTCCTCATCAAACACTCCCAGGACAGGAACAGCACAGGTTTAGATACAGAGTAAATCACCCTCAACACTTTCACCATCAAACACTCCCATGACAGGACATCACGGGGTTAGATATAGGGTAAAGCACCCTCTATACGTTCCCCATCAAAGACTCCCAGAACAGAAACAGCAAACGGTTAGACACAGAGAAATGTTCCGTCTACAATGTCCCCATCAAACACGCCCAGGGCAGGTACAGAACGGGGTTAGATACAGAGTAAAACTCCGTCTACACTTTCCTCTTCAAAGACTCCCATGACAAGTACAGCTGGGAGCTAGATACAGATTAAAGCTCCCTCTACACTGTTCCCATCAAATGCTCCCAGGGCAGGTACAGCACGGGGTTAAATACAGAGTAAAGGTCCCCCTACTCTGTCCTCATCAAACACTCATAGGACAGGTAAAGCACTGGGTTAGATACAGAGTAAAGCTCCCTCTACACTGTTCCCATCAAAAACTCCCAGGGCAGGAACAGCACGGGGTTAGATATAGAGTAAAGCTCCGTATACACTGTCCCCATCAAGAACTCACTGTACAGGTACAGCATGGGGTTAGATACAGAGTAAAGCTCTCTCTACACTGTCCCCATCAAACATTCCCAGCACAGGTACAGCACGGGGTTAGATACAGAGTAAAGCTTTCTCTACACTGTCCCCATCAAACACTCAAAGGAGAGGTACAGCCTGGCGTAGACACAGTGTAAAGCTCCCTCTAAACTTTCCCCATCAAACACTCCCAGGGCAGATACAGCATGGGGTTACATGCAGAGTAAAGCTCCCTCTACACTGTCCCCATCAAACACTCACAGTAGATGTATAGCACGGGGTTAGATACAGAGTAAATCTCCCTCTACACTGTCCCCATCAAACACTCACACGTTAGGTACAGCACAGAGTTAGATACAGAGTAAAGCTCCCTCTACACTGTCCTCATCAACACTCATAGGACAGGTACAAGAAGGGGTTAAATACAGCGTAAAGCTCCATCTACACTGTTCCCATCAAAAATTCCCAGGAAAGGAAGAGCACAGGGTTAGATGCAGAATAAAGCTCCGCCTACACTATCACCATCAAACACTTCGAAGAAAGGTAGAGCACTGGGTTAGAGACGTGTAAAGCCACTTCTAGACTGTCCCCATCAAGCACTCCCCGGACAGGTTCATCACAAATTTAGATACAGAGTAATGCTCCCGCTACACCATGCCAATCAAACACTGAAAGGACAGGTAAAGCACGAGGTTAGATACAGAGTAAATCTCCTTCTACACTGTCCCCATCAAACACTGACAGGACAGGTAAAGCACGAGGTTAGATACAGAGTAAAGCTCCCTCTGCACTATACCCAACAAACACTTCCAGGAGAGGAACAGTACGGGGTTAGGTACAGAGTAAAGCTCCCTCTACACTGTCCCCATCAAACACTCCCAGGACCGGAACAGCATGGGTTTAGATATAGAGTAAATCACCCTCAACACTTTCCCCATCAAACACTCCTATGACAGGACAGCACGGGGTTAGATACAGGGTAAATCTCCCTCTATACGTTCCCCATCAAAGACTCCCAGGACTGGAACAGCACGGGGTTAGATAAAGGGTAAATCTCCACCTACACTGTCCCCATCAATTACTCCCAGGACAGGAACAGCACGGGGTTAGATACAGAGTAAAGCTCCGTCTACACTGTCCCCATCAAGAACTCACTGGACAGGTACAGCATGGGGTTAGATACAGAGTAGAGCTTCCTCTGCACTGTCCCCATCAAACACTCCCAGGGCAGATACAGCACGGGGTTACATGCAGAGCAAAGATCCCTCTACACTGTCCCCATCAAACACTGACTGGACAGGTACAGCACGAGGTTACATACAGAGTAAAGCTCCCTCTGCACTATACCCAACAAATACTCCCAGAAGAGGAACAGCACAGGGTTAGACACAGAGTAAGGCTCCGCCTACACTATCACCATCAAACACTTCCAGGAAAGGTAGAGCATTGGTTTAGATACGTGTAAAGTCACATCTACACTGTCCCCTTCAAACACTCCCCGGACAGGTACATCACGAATTTAGATACAGATTAAAGCTCCTTCTACACCGTGCCCATCAAACACTGACAGGTCAGGTAAAGCACGAGGTTAGATACAGATTAAAGATCGTTCTACACTGTCCCCATCAAACACCGACAGGACAGATAAAGCACGAGGTTGGATACAGAGTTAAGCTCACTCTACACAGTTCCCATCAAACACCACCACTACAGGTACAGCACAAGGTTAGATTAAGAGTAAAGCTCACTCCACACTGTCCCTATCGAACACTCCCAGAACAGTAACATTACGTGGTTAGACACAGAGGAAAGCTCCGTCTACAATTCCACATCAAACACTCCCAGGACAGGTACAGAACGGGGTTAGATACAGAGTAAAACTCGGTCTACACTTTCTTCTTCAAAGACTCCCCTGACAAGTACAGCACGCAGTTAGATACAGATTAAAGCTCCCTCTACACTCTCCCCATCAAATTCTCCCATGGCAGGTACAGCACGGGGTTAAATACAGTGTAAAGCTCCCGCTACACTGTCCACATCAAACACTCATAGGACAGATACAGCACTGGGTAAGATACAGAGTAAAGCTCCGCCTACACTATACCATCAAACACTTCCAGGAAAGGTAGAGCACTGGGTTAGATACGTGTAAAGCCACCTCTACACTTTCCGCATCAAACACTCCCCGGACAGGTACATCACGAATTTAGATACAGAGTAAAGCTCCCTCTACACCGTGCCCATCAAACACTGACAGGACAGGTAAAGCACGAGGTTAGATACAGAGTAAAGCTCCTTCTACACTGTCCCCATCAAACACTGACAGGACTGGTAAAGCACGAGGTTAGATACAGAGTAAAGGTCCTTCTACACTGTCCCCATCAAACACGGACAGGACAGGTAAAGCACGAGGTTAGATACAGAGTAAAGCACCCTCTACACAGTGCCCATCAAACACCACCTGTACAGGTACAGCAGGAGGTTAGATTCAGAGTAAAGCTCACTCTACACTGTCACCATCAAACACTCCCTGTACAGGTAGAGCACGAGGTTAGATACAGAGTAAAGATCCCTCTACAATGTCCCTATCAAACACTCCCAGGACAGGAACAGCACGGGGTTAGATACAGAGTAAATCTCCTTCTATACGTTCCCCATCAAAGACTTCCAGGACTGGAACAGCAAGGGGTTAGATACAGGGTAAATCTCCCTCCACACTGTCCCCATCAATTACTCCCAGGACAGGAACAGGGTTAGATACATAGTAAATCTCCCTCTATACCTTACCCATCAATTACTCCCAGGACAGGAACAGCACGGGGTTAGATATAGAGTAAAGCTCCGTATACACTGTCCCCATCAAGAACTCACTGTACAGGTACAGCATGGGGTTAGATACAGAGTAACGCTCTCTCTACACTGTCCCCATCATACATTCCCAGCACAGGTTCAGCACGGTGTTAGATACAGAGTAAAGCTTTCTCTACACTGTCCCCATCAAACACTCGAAGGACAGGTACAGCCTGGGGTAGACACAGTGTAAAGCTCCCTCTAAACTTTCCCCATCAAACACTCCCCGGGCAGATACAGCATGGGGTTACATGCAGAGTAAAGCTCCCTCTACACTGTCCCAATCAAACACTCACAGTAGATGTACAGCACGGGGTTAGATACAGAGTAAATCTCCCTCTACACTGTCCCCGTCAAACACTCCCACGGCATGTACAGCACGGAGTTAGATACAGAGTAAAGCTCCCTCTACACTGTCCGCATCAACACTCATAGGACAGGTACACCAAGTGGTTAAATACAGAATAAAGCTCACTGTTCACATGAAAAACTCCCAGGACAGGAAGAGCACAGGGTTAGATACAGAATAAAGCTCCGCCTACACTATCACCATCAAACACTTCGAAGAAAGGTAGAGCACTGGCTTAGAGACGTGTAAAGCCACCTCTACACTGTCCCCATCAAGCACTCCCCGGACAGGTTCATCACGAATTTAGATACAGAGTAAAGCTCCCGCTACACCGTGCCAATCAAACACTGAAAGGAGAGGTAAAGCACAAGGTTAGATACAGAGTAAAGCTCCTTATACACTGTCCCCATCAAACACTGACAGGACAGGTAAAGCACGAGGTTAGATACAGAGTAAAGCTCCCTCTGCACTATACCCAACAAACACTTCCAGGAGAGGAAAAGTACGGGGTTAGATACAGAGTAAAGCTCCCTCTACACTGTCCCCATCAAACACTCCCAGGACCGGAACAGCATGGGTTTAGATACGGAGTAAATCACCCTCAACACTTTCCCTATCAAACACTCCCTGGACAGGAACACCACGAGGTTAAATACATAGTAAATCTCCCGCTATACCTTCCCCATCAAACACTCCCAGGACAGGAACAGCACGAGGTTAGATACAGGGTAAATCTCCCTCGACACTGTCCCCATCAATTACTCCCAGGACAGGAACAACACGGGGTTAGATATAGAGTAAAGCTCCGTATACACTGTCCCCATCAAGAACTCACTGTACAGCATGGGGTTAGATACAGAGCAACGCTCTCTCTACACTGTCCCCATCAAACACTCCCAGCACAGGTACAGCACGGGGTTAGATACAGAGTAAAGCTTCCTCTACACTGTCCCCATCAAACACTCGAAGTACAGGTACAGCCTGGGGTGGACACATTGTGAAACTCCCTCTAAACTGTCCCCATCAAACACTCCCAGGGCAGATACAGCACGGGGTTACATGCAGAGTAAAGCTCCCTCTACACAGTCCCCATCAAACACTCACAGTAGATGTACAGCACGGGGTTAGATACAGAGTAAACCTCCCTCTACACTGTCCTCATCAACACTCATGGGACAGGTACAGCAAGGGGTTAAATACAGAATAAAGCTCCCTCTACACTGTTCACATGAAAAACTCCCAGGACAGGACGAGCACAGGGTTAGATACAGAATAAAGCTCCGCCTACACTATCACCATCAAACACTTCGAAGAAAGGTGGAGCACTGGGTTAGAGACGTGTAAAGCCACATCTACACTGTCCCCATCAAACACTCCCCGGACAGGTATATCACGAATTTAGATACAGAGTAATGCTCCCGCTACACCGTGCCAATCAAACACTGAAAGGACAGGTAAAGCACGAGGTTAGATACAGAGTAAATCTCCCTCTATACGTTCCCCATCAAAGACTCCCAGGACAGGAACAACACGGGGTTAGATCCAGGGTAAATCTCCCTCTACACTGTCCCCATCAATTACTCCCAGGACAGGAACAGCACGGGGTTAGATACCTAGTAAATCTCCCTCTACGCGTTCCCCATCGAAGACTCCAATGACAGGAACAGCACGGGGTTAGATACAGAGTAAAGCTCCCTCTAAACTGTCCCCATCAAACACTCCCATGACAGGAGAGCACGGGATTAGATACATAGTAAATCTCCCTCTACACTGTCCCCATCAAACATTCTTAGGACAGGCACAGAACAAGGTTAGATACATAGTAAAGCTCCCTCTAAACTTTCCCCATCAAACACTCCCCGGGCAGATACAGCATGGGGTTACATGCAGAGTAAAGCTCCCTCTACACTGTCCCAATCAAACACTCACAGTAGATGTACAGCACGGGGTTAGATACAGAGTAAATCTCCCTCTACACTGTCCCCGTCAAACACTCCCACGGCATGTACAGCACGGAGTTAGATACAGAGTAAAGCTCCCTCTACACTGTCCGCATCAACACTCATAGGACAGGTACACCAAGTGGTTAAATACAGAATAAAGCTCCGTCTACACTGTTCACATGAAAAACTCCCACGACAGGAAGAGCACAGGGTTAGATACAGAGTAAAGCTCCGCCTACACTATCACCATCAAACACTTTGAAGAAAGGTAGAGCACTGGGTAAGACACGTGTAAAGCTCCCTCTACACTGTCTCCATCAAACTTTCACAGGACAGGTACAGCACGGGGTTAGATACAGAGTGAAGTTCCCTCTACACTGGCCCCATCAAACACTCACTGGACAGGTACAGCACGGGGTTAGATACAGAGTGAAGTTGCCTCTACACTGGCCCCATCAAACACTCACTGGACAGGTACAGCACGGGGTAAGATACAGAGTGAAGTTGCCTCTACACTGGCCCCATCAAACACTTCCAGGACAAGTACAACACGAGGTTAGATACAGAGTAATGCTCCGTCTACACTGTCCCCATCAAACACTCCCAGGACTCGTACAGAACGGGGTCAGATACAGACTAAACATGCCTCTACACTGTCCCCTTCAACCACTCCCAGGACAGGTAAAGCACGAGTTTACATACAGAATAAATCTACCTCTACACTGTCCCCATCATACGCTCGCAGAAGAAGTTCAGCATGGTGTTAGATACAGAGTAAATGTCCCTCTACACCGTCCCCATCAAACACTCACCGGACAGGTACAGCACGGGGTTAGATACAGAGTAAAGCTCCCTCTACACTGTCCCCAGGAAACACTCACAGGACAGGTACAGCACGGGGTTATATACAGAGTAATTCTCCCTCTACACTCTCCCCGTCAAACACTCCCAGGACAGGTACAGAATTGGGTTAGATACAGAGGAAAGCTACCTCTACACTGTCCCCATCAAACACTCCCTGGACAGGAATGGCATGCTGTTAGATACAAAGCAAAGCTCCCTCTACACAGTACCCATCAAACACTCCCAGGGCAGATACAGCACGGTGTTAGATACAGAGTAAAGCTCCCTGTTCACTGTCCCCATCAAACACTCACAGGACAGGTACAGCATGGGGTTATGTACAGCGTAAAGCTCTCTCTACACTGTCCCATCAAACACTCCCAGGACAGGTACAGCACGAAGTTAGATACAGAGTAATTTTCCGTCTACACTGTCCCCATCAAACACTCCCAGGACTGGTACAGCACGAGGTTAGATACAGAGTAAAACTCGCTCTACACTGTCTCCATCAAACACTCACAGGGCAGGCACAGCACGGGGTTAGATACAGAGTAAAGCTCCCTCTACACTGTCGTCATCAAACACTCCCAGGACAGGTATATCATGCTGTTAGAAACAGAGTAAAGCTCCCTCTACACTGTCCCCATCAAACACTCCCAGGGCAGGTACGGTATGAGGTTAGATACAGAGTAAACCTCCCTCTACAATGTTCCCAGCAATTAGTCCCAGGACAGGAGCAGCACGGTGTTAGATACAGAGTAAAGCTCCGAAATACACTGTCCCCATCAAACACTACCAGGACAAGTACAGCACGGGGTTAGATCCAGACTGAATCTCCCTCTACACTGTCCCCATCAAACACTCCCAGGACAGGTACAGCACGGGGATACATACAAAGAAATGCTCCCTCTACACTGTCCCCATCAACCACTCCCAGGACAGGTACAGCACGGGGATACATACAGAGAAATGCTCCCACTACACTGTCCCCATCAAACACTCCGAGGACAGGAACAGCACAGGGTTAGATACAGGGTATAGCTCCCTCTACAAAGTCCCCATCAATTACTCCCAGGAAAGGAACAGCATCGGGTTAGATACAGAGTAAATCTCGGAAATACACTGTCCCCATCAAACACTACCAGGACAATTACAGCACGGGGTTAGATCCAGAGTAAATCTCCCTCTCCACTGTCCCCATCAAACACTCCCAGGACAGGTACAGTACGAGGTTACATACAGAGTAAAGCTCCCTCTACACTGTCTCTATCAAATGCTCCCAGGACAGGCACAGCATGGGGTTAGATACAGAGTAAATCTCCCTCTACACTGTCCTCTTCAAACATTCCCAAGAGAGGTACATCATGGAGTTAAATACAGAGTCATGCTCCGTCTACGGTCTCCCCATGAAACGCTCCCAGGACAGGTATAGTAGGAGGTTGGACACAGAGTAAAGCTCCCTCTACACTGTCTCCTTAAAACACTCACTGGACAGGTACAGCACGGGGTTAGATGCAGAGTCAAGCTCCCTCTACACTGTCCCCAGGAAACACTCATAGGACAGGCACAGCATGGGGTTAGATACAGAGTAAGGGTCCCTCTACACTGTCCTCATCAAACACTCCCAGGACAGCTACACCATGCTGTTAGATAGAGAGTAAAGCTCCCTCTACACTGTCCCCATCAAACAGTCACAGGACAGGTACAGCACAAGGATATATACAGAGTAAAGCTGCCTCTACACTGTCCCCATCAAACACTCCCAGGACAGGTACAGCACGGGGATACATATAGGTTAATGCTCCCTCTACACTGTCCCCATCAAACACTCCCAGGACAGGAACAGCACAGGGTTAGATACAGGGTATAGCTCCCTCTACAAAGTCCCCATTAATTACTCCCAGGAAAGGAACAGCATCGGGTTGGATACAGAGTAAATCTCGGAAAAACGCTGTCCCCATCAAACAGTATCAGGACAATTACAGCACGGGGTTAGATCCAGAGTAAGTCTCCCACTACACTGTCCCCATCAAACACTCCCAGGACAGGTACAGTACGAGGTTAGATACAGAGTAAATTTCCCTCTACACGTACCTCATCAAAATCTCCCAGGACAGGAACAGCATGGGGTTAGATACGAAGTAAGCTCCCTCTACACTGTCCGCATCAATTACTCCCAGGACAGGAATAGCATGGGGTTAGATACAGAGTAAAGCTCCGTCTACACTCTCCCCATGAAACACTCCCAGGACAAGTACAGCACGGGGTTAGATCCAGAGTAAATCTCCCTCTACACTGTCCCCATCAAACACTCACAGGACAGGTACAGCACGGGGTTATATACAGAGTAATTCTCCCTCTACACTCTCCTCGTCAAACACTCCCAGGACAGCTACAGCACAAGGTTAGATACAGAGTAAAGCTCCCTCTACACATACCTCATCAAACACTCCCAGGACAGGTACAGAATTGGGTTAGATACAGAGGAAAGCTCCCTCTACACTGTCCCCAAGAAACACTCCCAGGACAGGAACAGTATGCTGTTAGATACAAAGTAAAACTCCCTCTACACAGTGCCCATCAAACACTCCCAGGACAGGAACAGCATGCTGTTAGATACAAAGTAAAACTCCCTCTACACAGTGCCCATCAAACACTCCCAGGGCAGATACTGCACGGTGTTAGATACAGAGTAAAGCTCCCTGTACACTGTCCCCATCAAACACTCACAGAACAGGTACAGAACGGGGTTAGATACAGCGTAAAGCTCTCTCTATACTGTCCCCATCAAACACTCCCAGGACAAATACAGCACGAGGTTAGATACAGAGTAAAGCTTCGTCTACACTGTCCCCATCAAACACTCCCCAGACTGGTACAGCATGAGATTAGATACAGAGTAAAGCTCCCTCTACACTGTCCCCACGAAACACTCATAGGACAGGTACAGCACGGGGTTAGATACAAGTAAAGCTCCCTCTACACTGTCCTCATCAAACACTCCCAGGACAGGTACATTATGCTGTTAGATGCAGAGTAAAGCTCCCTCTACACTGTCCCCATCAAACACTCCCAGGACTAGTACAGAACAGGGTCAGATACAGACTAAACATGCCTCTACACTGCCCCCTTCAACCACTCCCAGGACAGGTAAAGCACGAGTTTAGATACAGAATAAATCTACCTCTACACTGTCCCCTTCATACACTCACAGAAGATGTTCAGCATGGGGTTAAATACAGAGTAAATCTCCCTCTACACCATCTCCATCAAACACTCACAGGACAGGTACAACACGGGGTTATTTACAGAGTAAAGCTCCCTCTACACTGTCCCCACCAAACACTTCCAGGACAGGTAAAGTACGAGGTTTAGATACAGAGTAAAGCTCCCTCTACACTGACCCCATCAAACACTCCCAGGACATGTACAGCACAAGGTTAGATACAGAGTAAAGCTCCCTCTACACTGTCCCCATCAGACACTCCCAGGGCAGGTACAGTACGAGGTTAGATACAGAGTAAACCTCCCTCTACAATGTCCCCAGCAATTACTCCCAGGACAGGAGCAGCATGGGGTTAGATACAGAGTAAAGCTCCGAAATACACTGTCCCCATCAAACACTACCAGGACAAGTACAGCACGGGGTTAGATCCATACCGAATCTCCCTCTACACTGTCCCCATCGAACACTCCCAGGACAGGTACCGTACGAGGTTAGATACAGAGTAAGCCTCCCTCTACACTGTCCATTCAAACACTCCCAGGACAGGTACCGTACGAGGTTAGATACAGAGTAAGCCTCCCTCTACACTGTCCCCATCAAACACCCCGAGGACAGGAACAGCACAGGGTTAGATACAGGGTATAGCTCCCTCTACAAAGTCCCCATCAATTACTCCCAGGAAAGGAACAGCATAGGGTTAGATACAGAGTAAATCTCGGAAATACACTGTCCCCATCAAACACTACCAGGACAATTACAGCACGGGGTTAGATCCAGAGTAAATCTCCCTCTCCACTGTCTCCATCAAACACTCCCAGGACAGGTACAGTACGTGGTTACATACAGAGTAAAGCTCCCTCTACACTGTCTCTATCAAATGCTCCCAGGACAGGCACAGCATGGGGTTAGATACAGAGTAAATCTCCCTCTACACTGTCCTCTTCAAACATTCCCAAGAGAGGTACATCATGGAGTTAGATACAGAGTCATGCTCCGTCTACGGTCTCCCCATGAAACGCTCCCAGGACAGGTATAGTAGGAGGTTGGACACAGAGTAAAGCTCCCTCTACACTGTCTCCTTAAAACACTCACTGGACAGGTACAGCACGGGGTTAGATGCAGAGTAAAGCTCCCTCTACACTGTCCCCAGGAAACACTCATAGGACAGGCACAGCATGGGGTTAGATACAGAGTAAGGGTCCCTCTACACTGTCCTCATCAAACACTCCAAGGACAGCTACACCATGCTGTTAGATAGAGAGTAAAGCTCCCTCTACACTGTCCCCATCAAACAGTCACAGGACAGGTACAGCATGGGGTTATATACAGAGTAAAGCTGCCTCTACACTGTCCCCATCAAACACTCCCAGGACAGGTACAGCACAAGGTTATATACAGAGTAAAGCTCCCTCTACACTGTCCCCATCAAACACTCCCAGGACAGGTACAGCACGGGCATACATATAGGTTAATGCTCCCTCTACACTGTCCCCATCAAACACTCCCAGGACAGGAACAGCACAGGGTTAGACACAGGGTATAGCTCCCTCTACAATGTCCTCATCAATTACTCCCAGGACAGGAACAGCATGGTGTTAGACACAGAGTAAATCTCCGATATACACTGTACCCATCAAACACTACCAGGACAAGTACAGTACGAGGTTAGATACGTGTAAACCTCCCTCTTCACTGTTCCCATCAAACACTCACAGGCCTAGTACGGAACGGGGTCAGATACATACTAAACATCCCTCTACTCTGTCCCCTTCAACCACTCCCAGGACAGGTAAAGCACGAGTTTAGATACAGAATAAATCTACCTCTACACTGTCCCCATCATACACTCACATGAGAAGTTCAGCATGTGTTTAAATACAGAGTAAATCTCCCTCTACACCGTCCCCATCAAACACTCCCAGGACTGGTACAGCATGAGGTTAGATACAGAGTAATTCTCCCTCTACACTGTCCCCACGAAACACTCATAGGACAGGTACAGCACGGGGTTAGATACAAGTAAAGCTCCCTCTACACATACCTCATCAAACACTCCCAGGACAGGTACATTATGCTGTTAGATGCAGAGTAAAGCTCCCTCTACACTGTCCCCATCAAACACTCCCAGGACATGCACAGAACAGGGTCAGATACAGACTAAACATGCCTCTACACTGCCCCCTTCAACCACTCCCAGGACAGGTAAAGCACGAGTTTAGATACAGAATAAATCTACCTCTACACTGTCCCCTTCATACACTCACAGAAGATGTTCAGCATGGGGTTAAATACAGAGTAAATCTCCCTCTACACCGTCCCCATCAAACACTCACAGGACAGGTACAACACGGGGTTATTTACAGAGTAAAGCTCCCTCTACACTGTCCCCACCAAACACTTCCAGGACAGGTAAAGTACGAGGTTTAGATACAGAGTAAAGCTCCCTCTACACTGACCTCATCAAACACTCCCAGGACAGGTACAGCATGGGGATACATACAGAGCAATGCTCCCTCTACACTGTCCCCATCAAACACTCCCAGGACATGTATAGCACTAGGTTAGATACAGAGTAAAGCTCCCTCTACACAGTCCCCATCAGACACTCCCAGGGCAGGTACAGTACGAGGTTAGATACAGAGTAAACCTCCCTCTACAATGTCCCCAGCAATTACTCCCAGGACAGGAGCAGCATGGGGTTAGATACAGAGTAAAGCTCCGAAATACACTGTCCCCATCAAACACTACCAGGACAAGTACAGCACGGGGTTAGATCCATACCGAATCTCCCTCTACACTGTCCCCATCGAACACTCCCAGGACTGGTACCGTACGAGGTTAGATACAGAGTAAGCCTCCCTCTACACTGTCCATTCAAACACTCCCAGGACAGGTACCGTACGAGGTTAGATACAGAGTAAACCTCCCTCTACACTGTCCCCATCAAACACTCCCAGGACAGGTACAGCACGAGGTTATATACAGAGTAAAGCTCCCTCTACACTGTCCCCATCAAACACTCCCAGGACAGGTACAGCACGAGGTTATATACAGAGTAAAGCTCCCTCTACACTGACCTCATCAAACACTCCCAGGACAGGTACAGCACGGGGATACATATAGGTTAATGCTCCCTCTACACTGTCCCCATCAAACACTCCCAGGACAGGAACAGCACAGGGTTAGACACAGGGTATAGCTCCCTCTACAACGTCCCCATCAATTACTCCCAGGACAGGAACAGCATGGTGTTAGACACAGAGTAAATCTCCGATATACACCGTACCCATCAAACACTACCAGGACAAGTACAGTACGAGGTTAGATACGTGTAAACCTCCCTCTTCACTGTCCCCATCAAACACTCACAGGCCTAGTACAGAACGGGGTCAGATACATACTAAACATCCCTCTACTCCGTCCCCTTCAACCACTCCCAGGACAGGTAAAGCACGAGTTTAGATACAGAATAAATCTACCTCTACACCGTCCCCATCATACACTCACATGAGAAGTTCAGCATGTGTTTAAATACAGAGTAAATCTCCCTCTACACCGTCCCCATCAAACACTCACAGGACGGGTACAGCACGGGGTTATATGCAGAGTAATTCTCCCTCTACACTCTCCTCGTCAAACACTCCCAGGACAGCTACAGCACAAGGTTAGATACAGAGTAAAGCTCCCTCTACACATACCTCATCAAACATTCCCAGGATAGGTACAGAATTAGGTTAGATACAGAGTAAAGGTCCCTCTACACAGTGCCCATCAAACACTCCCAGGACAGGTACAGCACGAGGTTAGATACAGAGTAATGCTCCCTCTACACAGTACCCATCAAACACTTCCAGGGCAGGTTCAGCATGGTGTTAGATACAGAGTAAAGCTCCCTCTACAATATTCCCATCAAACACTCACAGGACAGGTACAGTACGGGGTTATATACAGAGTAAAGCTCCCTGTACACTGTCCCCATCAAATACTCCCAGGACAGGTACAGCACGAGGTTAAATATAGAGTAAAGCTCCCTCTACACTGTCCTCATCAAACACTCCCAGGACGTGTACAGCACGGGGTTAGATACAGTGTAAAGCTCCCTCTACACTGTCCCCATCAAACACTCCCAGGACAGGCACAGCACGGGGTTAGATACAGAGTAAATCTCCCTCTACACTCTCCCCATCAAACACTCCCAGGACAGGTACAGCACGGTGTTAGATACACAGTAAGGCTCCCTCTACACTGTCCCCATCAAACACTCCCAGGACAGTTACAGCACGAGGTTAGATACAGAGTTAAGATCCCTCTACAGTGTCTCCATCATACGCTCCCAGGGCAGGTACCAGTCATCATCCAGTCGCAGCAGCAAATCACATTGAAATATTCTCACAGACAGCAAACCAAGAAATTGCCAGCACTAATAATTAACCTCTTTAAATTAATTCAGAGAGCAAAATAAAGACTGGGGCATATATAAAGATTGAGCGGTTCAGGAAGAAGCTAAAATGTAATGGACAAACTTTTACAAAATGTTTTTCTAACTATTTGAAAGATCTAGTTCCAAAAATCTTGTAACAAATCATATGTAGACATTAACAACATTCCATAAATAGAAGTTATTTTTTCATGCTCTGATTGGTTTTCAGCAGTAGTTCCTGCTCAGCTCACTGTTAAAAACCTAGTTACACCTTAATGAGCAAGGCCTAAACTCCTTATGGAGTTTGTGACAGCACCAGGGAAGGGGAAAGGGAAGGTCTCACCAGATTTCTCCCATTGTCACACCCGGGGTCGTTGAGAGGTTGGGGGTGGAGGTGGGAAAGGAGGTGGCACAGTGGAGATGGGGGTCCACAGCACAGCCTGTGCTGGAGTAGTGAATGACAGACGACAACTTCAGAGTTTTCATGTTAATCCTCACTTGCAAAAATCCTAAAATATTTAGTCAGGATTAGATGAGTATTGATGGCAAACACTGACACTTTGTCATCAAATAAACACAAATTTTGGCCAATAAATTTGCATTATTAATTCTAGCTCCCTTCACAGCATCGGCTCGAACAAGGAACAATCGAGACCAATGAGAGACTCAAAGATGGAATGAAACTGTGAGTGCTTTGGGATTAATGTTGACCCACAGTCTATCAGAGCCCTTCATCAAATAACTCTTACATATTGGCTCATGATATTTTTCTCTGATTTTCAGACAGATAAGATGGGAAACAGTAAGTCGAGTGTCTCTAATGTACTGCACAAAACCTCCCAGGGTGTGATCGTCATTCAGTCACCCTTAGTAAGTAGCACATTTCATGCAGTATATTCCACTCATTCACTTCCCTGTTGATAACCTCCCCTCCTGATACATAGGAGTTGCACCATGCAAACAAGCCATTCAGTCCATCTAGCCCATGTCCGTGTTTCCCCTCCGCACGAGAAAATAGTCCTAATCACAATTACCTGCTCAACTCCCATACAAAAACAGAATTACCTGGAAAAACTCAGCAGGTCTGGCAGCATCGGTGGAGAAGAAAAGAGTTGACGTTTCGAGTCCAATGACCCTTCAACAGAACAGTTCTGTTGAAGGGTCATTGGACTCGTAACGTCAACTCTTTTCTTCTCCACCGATGCTGCCAGACCTGCTGAGTTTTTCCAGGTAATTCTGTTTTTGTTTTGGATTTCCAGCATCCGCAGTAGTTTTTTGTTTTTATTTTTGCTCAACTCCCATATTCATTTAATGCTTTTTCCTTCAGGCTATCATCTAATCTTGAATGTTGATGTAGTTTCTGCCACAGTCACTGACCCTGGAAGTGTCCACAGCCTCACAGATGTGTGTATGAAGTGCTCTATTGCCCTCTATCCTAAACCTCTTACATTTAATCTTCTCTCTCCCTGTCCCATCCTTTCATATGCACCTCAGGAAAGATATACTGGCCTCATAGGGTGCAGTGCAGATTCACTGGAATGTTACCAAGGCCGAAATGGTTAAATTATGTTGAGGGTTACATATACCTGCTTTATATTCCCTTGAGTAGAGAAGGTTGTGGGGTAATCTAATCAAGGTGTTTACGATGGGGATTTGAGAGGCTAGCTAGAGAGAAATACTTTCCTTTGGTGCGAGAGTCAAGAGGGCACAATCTGAAAATGAGAGCCAGGCTGGTCAGGAAGAAAATCAGGAAGCATTTTTTCTCACATAAAGTGTAGTGGAAATCTGGAACTCTCTCCGCAAAAGGCTGTGACTCTGTGACTGCTGAAGGACAATCAGAACTTTTAAGACTGCCATTGATAAAGTTTTGTTGGGAAGGGTATCGAGGGATATGGAGATATACAGATCAGCTGTGAGCTAATTGAATGTGGAATAAGTTTGAGGGGCTGAATGGCTTCCTCCAATTCCCACATGTTTCTACATTCCTAATCGAGGTTTTGAAAATGATGAAAGGAATTTATAGGTTAGATACAGAGAAACTCTTTCCTTCGGTAGGAGCATCCAGACCAAGCGGACATAACATTAAAGTTAGAGCTGGTCCATTTAGGGGTGAAATCAGGAAACACTTTTTCAAATAAAATGCAGTAGAAATCTAAAAAACTCTCCCCCAAAAAACTATGAATTCTAGGGCACAATTGGAGCTTTCTGTGCTAAGGTTGATATTTGTTGGGTCAAGGTATTGAGGGATATGGAGGTAAGATGAATGTCATTGAGGTGCAGATCAACCATGATCTAATTGAATCTTGATTGAAACCTTTAAGATCCTGAGGGGTCTTGACAGGGTGGATGTGGAGAAGATGTTTCCTCTTGTGGGAGAATCTAGAACCAGGAGTCACTGTTTAAAAATAAGGGGTCGCTATTTTAAGACAGAGATGAGGAGAATTTTTTTCTCTCAGAGGGTCTTTGGAATTCTCTTCCTCAAAAGGCAGTGGAAGCAGAGTCTTTGAATATTTTTAAGGCAGAGCTAGATAGATTCTTGATTAACAAGGGGGTGAAAGGTTATCAGGGGTAGATGAAAGGTTACAATCAGATCAGCCATGAACTTATTGAATGATGGAGCAGGCTCAAGGGGCCAAGTGGCCTACTCCTGCTCCTAGTTCATATGTTCATATGGAGCAGGCTTAAGGTGCTGAATGGTTTCGCCCCTACTCATGTATGAGTCTCTCCTGACCCTGAGTTTCACTTGGTTCAATCACAGAAGTCCTAATGGCAGAAGGTCTCTGTGGGTGAAGTAATTCCAAAAGAGAGTCCTTTTGAAATCTCACAGCTGAAAGATGTGGTAACTCAGCTAATTGTGAATGATTCTTCGAACCTAAATTACTGCCATCACCATGACCTAACATAGTTCTTGTATACAACAGTTGGAAGGATTTAGAACAAGGACATCTTGTTGTGGGGATACAGGTCTACCTCTGTGGCCCTGTGACAAAGCTGGTTGTCCCTTATCTGGTGCCTCAGAATAAACTCCAAACTCTCTTCAGCTATTTAATTCCTTTTGTTTTGCCTCTTCTATTAGATTGTCTTCAAGTTTATTGGCAGCTGTCACACTTCAGAATTATAAGGACACCTTCTTCTAGTTCTGTTCTGAGGCTGCTTTTGGTCTTTATTTCATTCTCTAATCTATTCAAGTCACAGACTATAGTTGCATTTTGATGCCTTGGGACTCTTACTCCGAGATCTCCCTCTTGTACTAATAGAGGCTCTTTCTCCAGTATGTGATCGTTTTCTGACACAATCAGTACTTTCACTGCACATTCTTACTCTCCATCCTTTCACCTCATTCTGCAAATCCATGGACCTCGCTCCTGGGCCATCATTCTGAACATTCACCCAATATTTTGCCAATAGCTTTTCCTTCACATCGTACAACTGTCACATTACTCCATTCACTAGACCTCTTGGAATATGTCACCCGAGTATCCAATCTGGATGATGGACCTTTGGGTGTGATAGCACTGTCCTGTTTGTCATGGTCACTCACATTACCACTGTCCAGCTCTTGGTCGACTTTATTCTGTTCCTCAGGAGCACTTGACATACAAGGTGCATCAGTTACTCTGATCTGTTGCTCAGTCCGACATTTTCTCATTAATTCTGACTAAGCATGAGCCTTAACAGTTTGATTGCCCTGTTTGATAGGCATTTTCTTACCATCATGAAGTATTACCTTACCAGGGCTATTCCATTCCCTATGATCCTCTCTTTTATAATACACAGAATCACCTGAATTAAATTCTGTCTCAAATAGCCTTATACGATGCCTCAGCACTCTCCAAATTTTCCCTGAGACCTCAGCCTTGATGAAAGCCTATCTCGCTGCATGTAAAGCATTTAAATGTGCAGGAAAAGTGAACTAATAGTGGTACCTTCTGGAGTAGGAGGACTATTACACAGAACAGAAGGTAATTATACATTAATTAATAGGACCTAAACACTCTAACCATCTGGGATGAATTCTTTGCATGAATCATCGATTCCAGGAAGGTTTCACCTTGCAGCCTGTTTATCAGCTAAAATATTATGCAGCATTTCATCGATCACCTCAGGACTCATTTTCCTAGAGCCCATTGCTGAAAAGACTTTCAGCTAATGGTGTTCATGACCATGATGTTCATATTTAACACATTTCTCTAAACTCATCATTGGCAAACTACCCTTCACTATCACTCAGAAATTTGGCATTGCCCCAGGCCTGGCCTCTATCCATTTCTCGATGATTTTTTCTATACTAGCCCTTTGGTCTGTATTAAGTAAGAACATAAGAAATAGGAGTAGGCCATTCGGCCCCTTGAGCCTGCTCTACCATTCAATAAGATCATGGCTGATCTGATTATGGCCTTAGCTTCACTTTCCTGCCTGTCCCTCAATAACCCTCAACTCCCTTGTCCATCAAAAATCTGTCTAACTCAGCCTTGAATATATTCAATGATCCATCCTCCACTGCTTGCAGAGGAAGAGAATTCCAAAGATTAATGAAAAGCTGAGAGAAGAAATTCGTCCTCATCTCCATTTTAAATGAGACACCTCTTATTTTGAAACTTTGTCCCTTTGTTCTAGCTTCCCCCACGAGGGGAAACATTCTCTCAGCATCTACTTTGCCAAGCCACCTCAGAATCACCTCAGAATCTTAGATTTTTCAACAAGATCATAACTCATTCTTTTAAATTCCAATGAGTATAGATAGGCCCAACCTGTTCAATTTTTCCTTATAAGACAACCCCTTCATCCCAGGAAGCAGCCTAGTGAACCTTCTCTGAACCACTTCCAATGCAAGTATATCGCTCCTTAGGTAAGGAGACCAGAACCGCACACGGTACTCCAAATGAGAGGGAGGGTGTGGGGGTGTGGTGCCCTGTCCTCTGACTTAAAAGATGGGAGAGAGCCTGCCTCCATATTGCCTCAGAGAGTGAGATTTCCACCTCCATCGGGTAGGAATTCCTTTCTCTCAGAGCTTCTGGCCAATCAAATGGTCAGCAGCTCTGTAGACCTACCGAGCAAGGTCACTGCTGGGACTACAGGCAGTCTCCATGAAAGAGAAACCATGTTGCCGACTCTGAGATAAGTCCAGGTTTTCCCCAGGGCCAGGTTGGCAGGATTCAGGTTCTGCAGGGCAATGGAGAGGGAACAAGCAGGGTAAGGGGATCTACATTGGGTGAGCCTCCATTGGGCACTGAGTTCCCGAGCAGGCAGCACTGCCCCCCAGCCAGCAACAAGGCTGCCAGATTTCATTTGGCAGCCTTGCCATGTGGCCCGTAAAATAGCAAAGGTGGCAGGAGGAGGAGGGCCTTAAGTGACCATCAATTGGCCCACAGGTGAGTGGGCACCCAATGCCTTCCACAGCCACCATTGGTAAAATACTGGCAGTGGCATGTAGCTGACAGGCATGGCATCAGTGCCAAGGTGCTCAATTGTATGCCCCCCTGCCTGTCAGCCTGCTCCAGGGATGGCAGTGGGGAGGGGAGGGTGTTAGTTGGGGAGGTGTAAAATTCAACATTCAATTCATCAATGCCCTGTGCAGTTGTAGCAAGACTTCCCTACTGTTATACTCCATCTCTCTTGCAGTAAAGGCCAACATTCCATTTGCCTTCTTAATGACTTGCTTTTCCTGCGTGCTAACTTTATGTGATTTAAGTATAAGGACACCCAGATCCCTCTGTACCCAGAATTCTGTTCTCTTCTCCATTGTGATAATATTCTGATTTTCGGTTCTCCGACCAAAAGTGGATAACCTGACATTTTTACATACAATATTCCATCTGCCAAATGTTTGCCCACTCTGTCTACACTCCTATCTATTTAACTTACCTATATCCCTCTACAGACTCTTTGGGCAGAATTTTACAGCCCCGTCATGGTGGGGGTAGGACTGTAAAATCCCACTGGTGTAAAATTCCACCCTTTGGGGCAGGATTTTCACCTCGGTGGGCGGACGCATGTCTGACCCGCTCAAGCGTGAAATACCACACGTTGACGTCAGGCGAGCATCCCAATGTCAACACGCACTCGTGCGATAGTTCAGTCGACAGACACAAGCAGGAATTGGCAGCACGCCCACCGACAATTAAAAGGCCTGTTAAGGCCATTAAAGTGTCAATTAAATTAAAGTTGTCACTGCCTGTCCAGGCAGGCGAAAAGGCCAAGCAGCCTTTGCATTTTTTTGTAAACCTCAACCACGGGTGGGATGAGGTTTCCAAAAGCAAATAAAAACAAAATAAAAGTTTTAAAATTTAAATAATAACATGTCCCTGCTTGCGTGTTGGAGTCACATGAGGGGACATGTTTTATAACATTTTTCAAATCTTTATTTTTTTTTAAACTCTTCAGCTCCCTGACGCAGCTCTGTACCTCAGGGACATTCGGAAATGCGCATTCACGTGGGTGCGTGAAGTTTGCACTCGCCCCACTCAATCTCCCCCTCCAAATCCCTGCTGCCGCTGGTGTTGCATGCTGGGTGGGCCTTAATTGGCCCGCTGATCGCGCTTTGGGTCCTTCTCACAACTTGTTTTCCTACCTGTCTTTATGTCATCAGCAAATTTGGCTACAATACATACAGCCCCTTCATCCAAGTCATTAATATGGATTTTAAATAGTTGAGGCCCAAGACTAATCCCTATGGCACTCCATGTGTTACAGTTTGCCAACCTGAAAATGATACATTTATTCTGACTATCTGTTTCCTAATAATTAGCCAACTTATTCATGCTAATGTATTACCCATAACACCATGATCTCTTATCTTGTGTAGTAACTTTTTATATGGCACCTTTTCGAATGTCTTTTGGAAATCCAAATACACCACATCTACTGATTCCCCTTTATCCACCCTGCTTGTTACATCCTCAAATAACTCTAATAAATATGTCAAACGTGATTTACCTTTCACAAAACCATGTTAACTCTGCCTGATTGTATTATGATTTTCTAAATGTCCAGCTACTACTTCCTTAATAATGGATTCCAACATTTTCCCAATGACAGATGTTAGGATAACTGGCCCATAGTTTCCTGCTTTCTATCTCCCTCCTTTCTTGGATAGGGGCTTTGCACTTGTGGTTTTCCAATCCACTGGGACTTTTCCAGAATCTAGGGAATTTTGGAAGATTACAACCAATGCATCCACTATCGCTGCACCCACTTCTTTTAAGACCCTAGGATGCAGACTTGTCAGCCTTTAATTTCATTAGTTTTCGCAGTACTTATTCTCTTGTGACCATGGTAGTCTTAAATACCCTCCTTTTTGCCTCCTGTTTTTCTACTGTTCTTGGGATGCTTTTAGCATCTTCTACTGTGAAGACAGATAAAAAATATTTGTGCAAAGTCTCTGCCATTTCCTTATTTCCCATTATTAACTTCCCAGCCTCATCCTCCAGATGACAAATCTTACTTTAGCTACTCTCTTACTTTTTATATACTTGTAGAAACTCTTCCATTCTGTTTTTCCATTTCTTGTTAGTTTACTTTCATATTCTAAGGTGTCCCTCTTTTATTATTTTTCTAGCTGTCCTTTACTGGTTTCTAAAATTTTCCCAATCCTCTGGCCTGCCACTAATCCTCGCAGCATTGTACACCTTTCTTTCAACTTGAAACCATCCTTAAATTCCTTAGGACAAAAACAAAAATACCTGGAAAAACTCAGCAGGTCTGACAGCATCTGCGGAGAGGGACACAGTTAATGTTTCGAGTCTGTATGACTCTTCAACAGAACTAAGGTTTTTCTTTCTCGTAGATTCTATTTTTTCTCAATAGAAGTTTTATATGTAAAAGGACTAAATCTTTTTGCCATATTTACAAACTATAGAATGAGAATATATTCGCCTTTGCCCCATTTCCTTAGATCCTTAGATGGCAACTACCTTATTAAAGTCAGGTGCCAATGGATAACGGACAATAGGATGTGGCTTTCATCCTCCGATTTCACATTTCTCACTAATCGCTTCCATTAGCCCATGTATGCTTCATCAACTACGCCTGCATCTTTTAGCAGGATTTTTAATCTTTGACAACTTGGGTGAGAAAATTGTCAATGTAACTTTAAGAGAATTTGCTTTTTTCCTCTTTGATTCTCACTGGCTGATGCCATTAATATTCGTTTAACACTCTGATGAAAAACATCAGGCTATGTTAATGGGAGACAATATTGTCCTGACTGGGAAAACTGCAGTTCCAGTGAATTTCCAAAAATAATTGCTTTTTTATGTTTCATGACAAGTTTGGCTTGTGCCTTTTTCTAGGAGGTTTACTCAACAGCATAGGTATCTCAGTAGTGAATATATAAGTACTTATAAAATGGCTTGCTTACCCCAGCTATTTTACATGGAGTTACAACTCTCTTTAGTGACTTCAATGTATTGTCATGGCCAAACCTAAAGCAAGTAATACATTTATATCCTTTAATCTCACTCAGTGAATCAAGTAACAGTTCAACCAATATAAAATAAAATCAGAAAACGCTGGAAAGATTCAGCAGGTCTGACAGCATCAGTGGAGAGTGAAACAGAGTTAACATTTCAAGTCTGTATGACCCTTCTTCAGTTCAACCAATCTGTTTCATATATTGTCAAAGTACAAACATTATCTAGTACAGTTAAACACGTCCACAATTAACACATTCATGACAGAATTAAAACTTCTTCCGACCAGTTCAATTTGTCTGGATTCATCATTATCTTCATTCTCTTTTTCAAGTTTCTCTGCATCATGTGACATATCAAGATCTCTGCCTCTCTGATTTAAGAAGTTCATTACATAATGCTACTTGGATCCACATCTGAAACACCTATTAACCATGCCTTGGGACTGCTGGCACTCATTCTCCTATTACTGCTGATTCAGTTCTGTTTTCTGCTATAATAGTCAGATCTGCTAAACGTGCCTTCATCCTCGCTCTGTCTGTCCATGGCCCTTCCATCAAATTGAAATTTGTCTCCAGTATCTGGATTTTTTGATATTTGGCAACCATTGAATTATTTTTGTCACTGTTCTATGAAGGCTGAAGAAAACAATTGATTCTCCAGGACTTTCAAACAGCAGATATCTGATCCAACAGGATCTCCCTCTCCTAGAACCAAACACCCGTTAGAATCAGGAGTCTGCCCATATGAACAACCTTAGCACAATTCAGCAACTTAAACACCAGTGCTGATCACGGGATCCCAAAGTTGAAGTTTGTCAGTCCTTTTATTCCATTATTCTGTTTTCTGAAACCTATCAAAGTCTGACCATGCTTCATATGCATTTAACAGATCATCTTTCTTGTAAATGTCATCTGAGAACACTAATAGAAGGTCAAAATCTTAATCACCATTGAACTGATGGGCATTCGTCTCATAAAGTATTTTGCTTCTGCTTTTACTTCTGGTAGGAAGCAACAATGCCAATGCCATACTTCTTTGATAGGGATGTAACCCATGCCCACATATCCACTTCATTTTTCCACTGCTCATATGCTTCTGACTTTGGAAATATTGGAGGGTAGTTAGGTGCCCCAACAATTGATCTTACTTTCTGCCATTTGTCGAAATGGCTGCTGGGCTTGTTGCTTTCTGTCTGATTTTTTTTTCTTGGCTTCCAACCTTAACTTTTAGGCATTCATCCTCTGCTACCATGTTATATTCCAGAAAGCCAGTTGGTGAAGGATAGAACTGAAGCCAATCTTTACACACTTTTATATTTATTTACAGAACTACACATTACAAGCATACACCTCCTAACCCAATAACCGCAGTTTTAGTCTGTGTCTATTTATAGGTGTGCAAGTGAGTTTCCATTTAATGCCCATCACCCATAAACAATTAAGCACAATGAACATACAGCTAACTGTATGTGTCCATGCATAGATGTATGTACATGTTTCTATGAATCTGTGCATTTGTTTGTATTTGTGCATGTGTGCACCTATCATGGTCCCTGAAATCTGTTTATTGTTGACATAAGGAGGGCCTGTGCCGCCTCTCCTTTGCCCATTTTTTGGTGATTTTGTCCCATTCTGATCTGAGGCCGTTGGAAACTAATTTTGGATTTTTGCAGCAGTTTGTCCGAATGAGTTTTAGAAAACCATCATTTGTATTTTGTTTATACCTCCAGGAATTGACTAGCGATCTTGTTGACCCCATTCCTGATACTCCACCATCAACAAGCCCGCCTGAAGCCAGCTGTGGAGACCATGAGGTGCCAAAAACATCTTTCATAAATGCGGAGGGATTCAAAAGCATACTTGGAATAGGACCATTAACTGAACTTGCAGAACCAGGCAAAGTTCCTACAGAACCCGAGAAAGTCCCTGCAGCAGCAGAAAAAGTCCCCGTAGAACCAGACAAAGTTCCCCCAGAAACAGGGAAAGTCCCCTCAGAACAAGACAAAGTCCTTGCAACTCCAGAGCAAGTTCCTGCAGCATTGGTGAAAGCTCTCACAGAACAAGACAAAGTTCCTGCAGAACCAGTAAAAGTCCCCACAGCACCGGACAAAGTCCCCACAGCACCAGACAAAGTACTTACAGAACCAGGCATAGTCCCCGCAGCACCAGTGAAAGTCCCTGCAGCACCAGTGAAAGTCCCTGCAGCACCAGTGAAAGTCCCTGCAGCACCAGCGAAAGTCGCTGCAGCTCCAGTGAAATTCCCCACAGCACCATACAAAGTTCCTGCAGAACCAGACAAAATCCCTGCGGCACCAGCAAAAGTCCCTGCAGCATCAGTGAAATTCCCCGCAGAAGCAGACAAAGCCTCCGCAGCATCAGTGAAAGTCCCCGCAGAAGGAGACAAAGTCCCCGCAGCATCAGTGAAAGTCCCCGCAGAAGCAGACAAAGCCCCCGCAGCATCAGTGAAAGTCCCCACAGAAGGAGACAAAGTCCCCGCAGCATCAGTGAAAGTCCCCGCAGAAGCAGACAAAGCCTCCGCAGCATCAGTGAAAGTCCCCGCAGAAGGAGACAAAGTCCCCGCAGCATCAGTGAAAGTCCCCGCAGAAGCAGACAAAGCCTCCGCAGCATCAGTGAAAGTCCCCGCAGAAGCAGACAAAGTCCCCGCAGCATCAGTGAAAGTCCCCGCAGAAGCAGACAAAGCCTCCGCAGCATCAGTGAAAGTCCCCGCAGAAGCAGACAAAGCCTCCGCAGCATCAGTGAAAGTCCCCGCAGAAGCAGACAAAGCCTCCGCAGCATCAGTGAAAGTCCCCGCAGAAGCAGACAAAGTCCCCGCAGCATCAGTGAAAGTCCCCGCAGAAGCAGACAAAGTCCCTGAAGCATCAGTGAAAGTCCCCGCAGAAGCAGACAAAGTCCCTGAAGCATCAGTGAAAGTCCCCGCAGAAGCAGACAAAGTCCCTGAAGCATCAGTGAAAGTCCCTGCAGAAGGAGACAAAGTCCCTGAAGCATCAGTGAAAGTCCCCGCAGAAGGAGACGAGGTCCACTCTGGCCAATATATAGGAGCTGAATCCAAAGTGGTGAGCATAAAAACAATTCCCTCACTCTCGCATGCAACCAACTCAAGCTCAATCACTCAAGCACCATCTAAAAGTTCCCTGAGCTGGGAATCAACTGTTCATACCTCCATCACAACTACAGGGACTGTGTCCCACAAGCTGTCAGTACTGGAGTCCGCAATCTCAGCACCAAACCTGGCGACTCCCAGCAAAACCTTACCTTGGCGAGACGCAGAAGATTTCAGAGAGCCACTTGACTGGGTCCCTGAGGCGGCAGGACCACACCCTCTTATAGCAGCAAGGAACCTAGCAATCTCCAGCTCTGCTCCCCTCCTGTCAAACTCTGAGCAGCAACCCAGTGTTGAGCGGATGGATCAAACCCTGTACGATATCCTGTTCGGCACTCCAATGGCCGTGCCAGATGGGATGCTGGCTAGCATGCCTGAGGAAGATCATGAGTACTGGGGTGTGCTTCACTTCCACGGGCTGGAGGCAGCCCGAGATCTAATAAGGAAACGGAAGGATGATGAGGACAAGAAACTCAAGAAGAGGAGACCAGTTTTATACCCATACTGAGAATGGAACATTTACACAAATTTAAAGAGCACCTCTTACACTGTGGATTGACGTGTATCGCAGGGTGTTCACCAGTTTAAAGGAGGAACAGAGTGCCTTCAATAGTTTGGACTGGGTGTCTGAACCCCAGGACTGACCATTTCCCAGCAGATCTTTGTCAGTTAGCTGAAGAATTCCTGGTCTTAGACTTTGTATTGTTGAGAATGGCACATGTCTCTCTCCCCCTCTCTCTGCGGTTTGGCAGCCTTGAGTCATCTACATTAAAGTGTACAAAAGGATTGATGTATTACAGATGTAAACTCTGTCTCAGAATTCTCCCGTGCTTAAAAATGATCTTCTCTTGCAATGTTTGTCAAATAACCAGGTGGTTTGTGTGTGTCTGTGGTGCTATCTTTTATTTTGAAATAAACAATAAAAGCTCCAATAAAAAACTAGAGCGAGCGCTGCAGGATTAGTTGGTAAATGATGTCACTGTTGAAGACTATGCTTGTCTCTTGTGTGAATGTCAGTGAATGGGATGTCTTTGCTGGAAGCTCGATGATCGGCATTGCAGAACTGTGGGCCCACAAGTCATTGGATATTGGTTGAGAGCAGCCACCCAAACTAACCATGTATCCCCTGTCAGACAACAGTAACATTCTCTCCAGCCTGGCATGATTTCTGGGTTGACAGAGTTGCATGGGGAAAGCCCTAACAAAGCTCCACAGTTTCCACAGATCACACATTGGGCTGACACAATGTACCAGAACACAGGCCTCAGCGAGCTACTGCACTACACTGCACCCACAGGTCCCAGGGTGAAAGGACACTGTGCTGGTGCATGTTGATGTCCCCTCTAACTTCTTCAGTTCCGAGGAACAGTCATACAGACTTGAAACATTAAATCTGTTTCTCCACAGATGCTGTCAAACCTGCTGAGTTTTTCCGGCATTTTCTGTTTTCATTCCTCCTAACCTCTGTTTGTTGTGTGCAGCCAGCTTGCTGCACTGCACTGTCCCTTTAACAAAGACTCATGACCCCATATGCACACGTCAATGGGAATGTTGCTTGTGCTTCCCTAATGGCAAATTCCTGATTGCTGAAAAACTATGCAGCCATGTAGTTTAGAGGGAGCATTGGTCCAAGGAGCTAAAGGGTACTGTGTTGGTGCTGCACAATGTACATCTCATTCCTCTTCTACTGGTTATTTTCCAATCAGAGTTCACACAACATGATTCAAAGTGCAGCAGCAGGCTCTGTTTGGCCCCGTTTCCAGTGCCCTCCATCACCGACGCACATTCACTCTCTCCATCACTGACGCACATTCACTCTCTCCATCACCGACGCACATTCACTCCCGCCCGCACCGACATAGATTCACTCTCTCCATCACCGACGCACATTCACTCTCTCCATCACCGACGCACATTCACTCCGGCCCTCACCGACATAGATTCACTCTCTCCATCACCGACGCACATTCACTCCCGCCCTCACTGACATAGATTCACTCTCTCCATCACCGACGCACATTCACTCTCTCAACCACTGACGTACATTCACTCTCTCAACCACTGACGTACATTCACTCCCTCCACCACCGATGCACGTTCGCTCTCTCCACAACCGATGCAAATTCACTCCCTCCACCACCGACGCACCTTCACTCCCTCCACCACCGACGCACATTCACTCCCTCCACCACAGACGCACATTCACGCTCTCCACCACTGACGCACATTCACTCTCTCCAACACGGACACACATTCATTCTCTACATCACCGAAGCAACATTCACTACTTCCCTCATCGACGCACATTCACTCCCTCCACCACAGACGCACATTCACTCTCTCCACCACTGATGCACATTCACTCCCTCCAACACGGACGCACATTCACTCCCTCCACCACCGACTCACATTCACTCTCTCTACCACGGACGCACATTCACTCCCTCCACCACTAGCACACATTCATCCCCTCCACCACCAACTCACATTCACCCCCTCCACCACCGACGCACATTCATTCTCTCCACCAGCGTCGCACATTCATTCCCTCCACCTCCAACTCACAATCACACACTCCACCACGGACGCACATTGATACTCCACCGCGGACGCATATTCACTCTCTCCACCACCGATGCACATTCACTCCCTCCACCACTGACACACATTCACTCTCTCCAACATGGGCACACATTCACTCTCTACATCACCGAAGCACATTCACTACTTACCTCATCGACGCACATTCACTCCCTCCACCACTGACGCACATTCACTCCCTAAACCACTGACGGACATTCACTCTCTCCAACACGGACACACATTCACTCCCTCCACCACGGACGCATATTCACTCCTTCCAACACCGACTCACATTCACTCCTTCCACCACCGATGCACATTCACTCCTCCATCACCGACTCACATTCACTCCTTTCACCACCGACGCACGTTCACTCCCTCCACCACCGACGCACATTGACTCCTTCCAACACGGACGCACGTTCACTCTCTCCACCACTGACGCACATTCACTCTCTCCACCACTGACGCACATTCACTCTCTCCACCACTAATGCACATTCACTCCCTCCACCACTGATGCACATTCACTCCCTCCACCACTGACGCACATTCACTCTCTCCACCACTGATGCACATTCACTCTCTCCACCACTGACGCACATTCACTCTCTCCACCACTGACGCACATTCACTCCCTCCACCACCGAAGCACATTCACTCCCTCCACCACCGACGATCAATCACTCTCTCCAACACGGACACACGTTCACTCCCTACATCACCGAAGCACATTCACTCTCTCTACCACTGACGTACATTCATTTTCTCCACCAGCGACGCACATTCATTCCCTCCACCACGGACACATATTCACACTCTCCACCACCGACTCACTTTCTCTTCCTCCACCACCGACTCACATTCACTCCCTCCACCACCGACGCACATTCACTCCCTCCACCACTGACGCACATTCACTCCCTCCACCACTGACGCACATTCACTCTCTCCACCACCGACTCACATTCATTCCTTCCACCACCGACGCACATTCACTCTCTCCACCACAGATGCACATTCACTCCCTCCACCACCAACGCACATTCACTCCTTCCACCACCGACGCACATTCACTCCTTCCACCACCGACTCACATTCACACTCTCCACCACAGACGCACATTCACTCCCTCCACCACAGACGCACATTCACTCCCTCCACCACCGACGCACATTTACTCCTTCCACCACCGACTCACATTAACACTCTCCACCACCAACGCACATTCACTCCCACCACCACGGAATCACATTCACTCCTTCCACCACGTACGCACATTCACTCCTTCCACCACCGACGCACATTCACTCACTCCTCCACCGACTCACATTCACTCCCTCCACCACCAACTCACATTCACTCTCTTCACCACCATCGCACATTCACTCTCTCCACCACCGACGCACATTCACTCCCTCCACCACCGACACACATTCACTCCCTCCACCACCGACGCACATTCACCCCCTCCACCACCGACGCACATTCACTCTCTCCACCACCGACGCACATTCACTCCCTCCACCACCGACGGACATTCACTCTCTCCACCACTGATGCACATTCACTCTCTCCAACACGGACTCACATTTACTCCCTACATCACCGATGCACATTCACTCTCTCCACCAGCGACGCACATTCACTCCCTCCACCAGCGACGCACATTCACTCCCTCCACCACCGACGCATTTTCACTCCCTCCACCACCGAAGCAGCTTCACTCTCTCCACCACCGACGCACATTCACTCCGTCCACCACCGACTCACATTCACCCCCTCCACCTCCGATGTACATTCACTCCCTCCACCACTGATGCACATTCTCTCTCTCCAACACGGACTCACATTCACTCCCTACATCACCGATGCACATTCACTCTCTCCACCAGCGATGCACATTCACTCCCTCCACCAGCGACGCACATTCACTCCCTCCACCACCGACGCATTTTCACTCCCTCCACCACCGTAGCAGCTTCACTCTCTTCACCTCCGACGCACATTCACTCCCTCCACCACCGACTCACATTCACCCCCTCCACCTCCGATGTACATTCACTCCTTCCACCACCGACTTACATTCACTCCCTCCACCTCCAACTCACATTCATTCTCTCCACCAGCATCGCACATTCATTCCCTCCACCTCCAACTCACATTCACCACCTCCGCCACCGACACACATTGATTCTTTCCACCACCGATACACATTCACACTCTCCACCACCTGCGCACATTCATTCCTTCCACCACGGACACACACTCACTCCCTCCACCACCGACGCACATTCACTCCCTCCACCACCGACTCACATTCACCCCCTCCACCACCGACGCACATTCACTCTCTCCACCACTGACGCACATTCACTCTCTCCACCACTGACGCACATTCACTCTCTCCAACACGAACACACATTCACTCCCTACATCGCCGAAGCACATTCACTACCTCCCTCACCGACGTACATTCACCCTCTCCACCACCGATGTACATTCACTCCTTCCACCACCAACTCACTTTCTCTCCCTCCACCACTGACTCACATTCACTCCCTCCACCACCGACGCTCATTTACTCCCTCCCTCACCGACGCACATTCACTCCCTCCACCACGGACGCACATTCATTCTCTCCACCAGCGTCGCACATTCATTCCCTCCACCACCGACGCACATTCACTCCTTCCACCACCGACTCACATTCACCCTCTCCACCACCGATGCACATTCACACTCTCCACCACCAGCGCACATTCATTCCTTCCACCACAGACGCACACTCACTCCCTCCACCACTGACGCACATTCACTCTCTCCAACACGGACACACATTCACTCCCTACATCACCGAAGCACATTCACTCCCTACATTACCGAAGCACATTCACTACCTCCCTCACCGACGTACATTCACCCTCTCCACCACCGATGTACATTCACACCTTCCACCACCAACTCACTTTCTCTCCCTCCACCACCGACTCACACTCACTCCCTCCACCACCGACTCACATTCACTCCCTCCACCACCGACTCACATTCACTCCCTCCACCACCGACGCTCAATCACTCTCTTCACCACTGACGCACATTCACTCTCTCTCCCAGCAACGCACATACACTTTCTCCACCACCGTCCTACAATCACTCTATCCGCTACAGATGCACATTCAATCCCTCCACTGCCGACGCACATTCATTCTTTCCACCGCAGACGCACATTCACTCCCTCCACCGCGGACGCACATTCACTCTCTCCACCTCCGATGCACATTCACTCCCTCCACCACCGATGCACATTCACCCCCTCCACCACTGATGCACATTCACTCCCTCCGCCACCGACTCACATTCACTCTCTCCACCACCGACGCACATTCCCTCCCTCCACCACCGTGACACATTCACTCCCTCCACCACCGACGCACAATCACTCCCTTAACCACCGCCGCACATTCACTCCCTCCAGCACCGACGCACATTTACTCTCTCCACCACCACTGCACATTCACTCTCTCCACCACTGACGCACAGTAGCAGCAGTGTGTACCATCTGCATGACGCACTGCAGGAACTCACCTAGTCTCCTTCGACAGCACCTTCCAAACCCACGACCACCAGTATCTAGAAGGACAAGGGCAGCAGATAGATGTGAACACCACCACCTGGAAGTTTCCCTCCAACTCACTCACCATCCTGACTTAGAAATATCTCACTGTTCCTTCTCCGTTGCTGGGTCAAAACCCTGGAGCTCCCTTCCTAACAGCACTGTGGGTGTACCTACACCACAGAGACCGCAGCGGTTCAAGAATGCAACTCACCACCACCTTCTCAAGAGCAGCTCGTGATGGGCGATAAGTGCTGGATGAGCCAGCAAAGCCCACATCCCATGAATTAATTAAAAATGCACCAAAAGCCAATGCTCTTCCCTCAATGTGGGATCTTTATGTGTACAACCTGACTGCACTTCAAATGTAATTCTTTCCAATGTTTTGAGACTTTCGTAAAAGTGATTGAAAGCTGTATAAATGCAAATCTTCTTCTGGGCTAAGTAGAACCTCCTACCCCTCGCATATTTCCGATATGTCCGGACGATGCGTTTGCTATATTTTAAATGCAGCTGCATGTAATAATTTACTTACATGTCTTAATGGGCTCCATCCTGTGCTCAAATTCACCTTTGAAATAAACTCCCCTTCCTTGATATACTAGTTGAAAAATCTGCCAGGGAGATTCCCTACCACAGTCTACCACAAGCCTAGCTTCACTGGTCACTATACATGTCGGGATTTTTACACTTCCACACTATAAAATTGGTCTTATTGGCAACCTCGTAAATAGGGCGTGAGCCATTTGCTCACCATGCAAGCTTGATACTGAACTGGGTGCATCAAAGGCATCCTGCAGGATAATGGCTGCCCTGATCAGATCATTTTGCTCTATAAGTCACACAAACTCATGAACGGGCCCAAGGCCATCATTTTCAGCCCTGAAAAGTGCCCAGTTTACCTCAGATTACCCTGGAAGGGCAAGGTATCTCAAATGTTTGAGCAACAGGTGAAGCTAGCTGTTTCACGCTGCTACTATGCAGTAGCAACACGAGTGATATTCACCACTAACAGGATGCTGCCGTCTGGCCAAAAAGACATTCTGTCTGTCACACAAATGAGTAATGTGGTGTATGAATTTCAGTGCCAGTGTGATGCTAGGTATGTAGGCCGTACGTCCCAAAGACTGGTGGATCGTATCAAACAGCATGTCCCAGCCACTGTTCACAATGGGCAAGGTACAGACCGTACCCAACCAACCCGTGCTTGCAAAACTCAAAACACTGTCAACATTAGATGTGATTCCACGATTCGACAACATTTGCTATATAATCCTCAATGCGCTCAGAATTACACCGACAGCCAATTTAAGTTTGTCATTTGGGCTTACAGTGTGGTACATTTGCGTGTACTGGAAGCTACATATATTAATACACAGGGTCCTGTTCTTTGCAGACAGAAAGAACATGTATACACATTGTGCCTGTTTCAGCTAAACAAAATAAGTGACAGCCATTCACTGGTTCATTCTTCAGGGCAATGCCTTGACCAATCAGAGTCAAGCTGCCTGATTTAAATTTCAAACAATGCTAGGCAGTTAATTGTCAGTCACCATTAACTGGTGCATTCTCCATGGCAACACCTCTACAAATCAGAATCCACTTGCCAACCAGTTAGCACTCTCTTCTCATGCAGTGTAAATTGTTGCTTCCCCTGAAATCAGTATTCATGCGATTGTCCTGATGAGTGCAAGACAAAAGGTTTCAACAAAATGCCTTTTTTCACAACACTCTAAAACTGAAGTGTTATATGTAGCTTAGTGTAAGCGCTCTTGCCTTTCAGGCAGCAGGTTATGCATTCAAATACCACTCCAGAGACTTTAGCATATTATCCAAGCCAGCATTCTAGTGTAACAGTGAGGGAGTTCTGCACTGTCAAAGGTGTCACCTTTTGAATGTTAAATAAAGGTTGCATCTGCCTGATAATTAAACCCTATGGCTTTATTTATAGAGAGTTTGCTCAAGTCCCATCCATTAATTATTATTCAACCAACATCACCAAAGGCAGGCTAACAATCATCTCAGCATTTCTGGGACAGTCACATTTTGGATTTTTTTGCACTATTTTCTTTACAAATAGGATTTAGGTTTGAAGCATGTTTACCTAAAAAAACACAACAAAGAGAATTCCCACAGGTTTGAAGATCCACAGATCATACCACTGGGATGGGGAAGACTGAAGAGTTAATGAGTCAGATGACAGAGAAGTTCCAACAGAGAATGAAAATGTGAGGTTATTTGTTATCTGACCTCCAACAGCCAACAAATATTCCCAGTTGGCAAGGACATTCCTATTTACATAGGTAAAGCATGAGGTATTGGCTGAGAATATACTCTCAAATATGCAGTATGTTTGATATGCCCAATGGTGAATCTCCAAATAGAGGAGTCAATTGTAGAACTCTGAGGTACATGGGGATCTGGGTGTCCTGGTTCATGAATCACAAAAAGTTAGTATGCAGATACAGTAAATGATTAGGGAGGCAAATGGAATGTTGTTGTTTATTGCAAGAGGAATGGAATATAAAAGTAGGAATGTTTTGCTACAGTTGTACAGGATTTTGGTGAGGCCACATTTATAGTACTGTCTCCTTATTTAAGAAAGGATATAATTGCATTAGAAGCAGTTTAGAGAATGTTCACTCGACTGATTTCTGGGATGAGGGGGTTATCCTATGAGGAAAGGTTGGATAGGTTGGGCCTGTACCCTTTGGAGTTTAGAAGAATGAGAGGTGATCTTACTGAAACACATAAGATCCTGAGGGAGCTTGACTGGGGGATGCTTAAAGGGTGTTGCCCCGTGTGGGAGAGACTAGAACTAAGGGACATAGTTTAAAAATAAGGGGTCTCCCATTTAAGACGGAGATGAGAAATATTTTTCTCTCATAGGGTCGTGAGTCTTTGGAACTCTCTTCCCCAGAGAGCAGTGGAGGTAGGGTCAATGAATATTTTTAAGGCAGAGGTAGATTGATTCTTGATCGACAAAAGAGTCAAAGGTTATGGAGCGTAGGAAAGAAAATGGAGTCGAGGTCACAACCAGATCAGTCATGATCTTATCAAATGATACAGCAAGCTAGAGGGGCTGACTGGCCTGTTCCTGCCCCGATTCTTATGTTCATATGTTCAACAGACACCCTGTTTCCTAAGGTCAGAATCTCTGCAGTTTTGAAATGAGAGATTGTGAGCTTGAGCCCTGAATCCAAAGCCAGAAACTAGGCTGCTCAGTTTGCTGCAGGTAGAAACTGACTAGATGGAAAATGAAATCAAAAATAAATGAGTCTGCCAATGAAATGAGCACTGTGTCTGGTTTAAAACAAAAACAGAATTACCTGGAAAAACTCAGCAGGTCTGGCCGCATCGGTGGAGAAGAAAAGAGTCGACGTTTCGAGTCCTCATGACCCTTCAACCTCTTTTCCTTATTTTCTGAGACACAGTAAGATGGAGTAAAGTGAGTGGATTTGTTTTTTTCTGATACTTTGAAGAAAGCAACTTATCAACTTGCCTTTGCACTTGTCTCACTGGAATGTTCCCCTGCCTGCCTACTGTAGGAAGTGACCCATGTGAAACCCCTGACTAATGCTATTCTGTAACTAGATGGGCTGCATCTGGTGGCCCCAACATGGATCCCAACCAGAATAAAATTGATTGGGCCATTACCTGTCAATCACACACTACTATAAATGACTGGGATCGATTTTTTTTGCACATAATTTGTATTGTCTAACTATCTTGCACTCTAATTTGCTTGAGAAATAATCCTGCTTTTCTCAGCAAATTTGATATAGTTTCGATCATGACTTCTGTTTGCTGTAGTTTGTTAAGCCTTTTTTTCTTGAGATTTTTACCTTATTGAATTTTTTGAGGAGGTAACAGTGGATGTAATCTATTTTGATTTTCAAAAAGATTTCAATAAGGTGCACCATAATAGGCTAATGAATAAGGTCAGAGAACGTGGAGTTAGGGAACAAGTGGGAGAGTGAATTACTAACTGAATTCAAGTCAGAAAGCAGAGAGTGAGAGCAAAAGGGTGTCTATTCAGAGTGGCAGAAGGTGGGAAGTGGAGTTCTACAAGGATCAGTGCTGGGGTCACTGCTGTTCACAATTTACATTAACCATTTGTACCTTGGAATTAAAAACACAATTTCTAAATTCGTAGATGACGTATGGGTGGCAGATAATCAATACTGAGGAGGATTGCAACAAATTCAGAAGGACATGAATATACATAAATAAATTAAGGGAAGAGTACAAATACAACAATCACTAAAAGTTGTGCCACAGGTTAGCAAGATCAGAAAAAAAATAAACCAAACACTAGGCTTTATTTCTAGAGGGATAGAATTGAAAAGCAGGGAAGTTATGGTAAACCTTCGGCCACAATTAGAGTATACTCTGTGCAATTCTGGTCACCATATTATAAAAAGGATATAGAGGCACTGGAGAAGGTGCAGAGAAGATTTACAAGGATGATACCAGAAAGCATGAGAATATTAAGAGTTGTGTCAGGGCATGTTTGAAGGCACAAAACATGGTGTTAAGATTTGGAAGGTGAACAAAGTTAGATTTGCAGATGACAAAGCACTTGTAGCAAACACTGAAGAAGGATTATAAGAACTAATAGATAGACTGGTATCAGCAGATGGGAACTTTAGAATGGAAGTGAACATTGGCAAAATCAAAGTGATGCATATCTGAAAATCAGCGAGAAATATTAATATATTCATAAGAGGAAAAGAACTGGAACAGTTGCAAGAATTCCAGTATTTAGGAAGCATCATATCTGCAGATGGAAGATACAACAAAGAAATAAGAACAAGGAGAGTGATGGGAAAGGCCGCATTTGTTAACTGGAAAGCTGAATAAACAAATCAAGAAGTGACTTGTAAAGAGTTTGATTTGGAATGTTGTTTTCTATGGATGTGACACGTGGACCTTACAAAAAGAGACCAACTTATTAAATAGCTTTGAGATGTGGGTTTGGAGGAGAATGGGAAGGATCAGCTGGACAGAAAAAATAACATGAAGTGCTGAGGAGATTGAATGTAGTGATTGTAAATAAAACCTTTCATACCGTTTTGGGGATCATGTGACTGTACAGATGAATCAGCCCGAAGTGTGGGTAATCTTAGGGATGGAGCTTTCCAGCCTTGGTCTTGGTTCAAGCCTGTAGCTTCATCAGGAGCTCTGTAAATAAAGTTTACTGTTTCTAACAAGAAACCTGTCCAGTACTCCAAGTTTATTACAGTGAACAAACAAAGACATTTGCTGAATGCAATTAGGAAAATGCAGAGAGACTGGGCAGGGCAGAGGAAATGGACTAGTGAGAGATGTTGTGGAGAGAAGATTTCAAGGAAAAAAGGAAGAAAGGAAATATCAATGCTGGATGCTTGAACATTGTAGGAAGTTAATGATAAATGAAAAGATTGGCACAGGATAGAGAGACATGGAAAGACTACTATGAGCCAAGGGAACCTGCCTTTGGGCAGAGTACATATGATGATGCTGATGATACATCAGAAAAGGATTGGCAGTCTTGGTCTCTACTCTCTTGAGTAAAGAAAGAGGGGTGACCTAATAGAGATCTTTAAAATTATGAAAGGTTTTGACCGAGTGGAGAGAATATTTCCTCTTGTGGAGAAGAGCATAACTAGAGGCCATCAATATAAGATAGTCACCAAGAAATCCAACAGGGAATTCAGAAGAAACTTCTTCACCCAGAGAGTGGTGAGAATGCAGGACCCACTATCATGGTGTGGTTGAAGTTGTTAGTATAGATGTATTTAAGGGGAAGCTAGACAAGTATATGAGGGAGAAGGATATAGATGGTTATGATGCAAGATTTAGGTGACAAGAAATGGGAAATGACTCGAGTAGAGCATAAACACCAGCATGTACTGGTTGGGCTGAATGGCCTGATTCTGTGCTGTATTGTATAGACTGGGATAGGAGGAGTGCACAAATTATCAAGCTCCACTACTCCCAGGCTGTACCATTAATTTAAATGTTTAATTTTCTCACCAAAATGGCCAATCGTGTACCTGTACCTCTAGTACCCAGAAGAAGAGACTCTGACTTCTTTCCAAAACTCAGAATTTATTTTAAAACAAAACTTCTTTTAACAAGTTGCAAGTTCTGGTTAACACACAATTGTAATCGGGAAATATAACATAAGAACATAAGAAATAGGAGCAGGAGTAGGCCGTTCGGCCCCTCAAGCCTGCCCCGCCATTCAATAAGATCATGGCTGATCTGTCCCAGGCCTCAACTCCTCTTTCATGCCAGCTCCTCATAGCCCTGAACTTCCTGACATTTCAAAAATCTATCTACCTCCTCTTTAAATACTTTCAGTGATCTACCTCCACAAGTCTCTGGGGTAGAGAATTCCAGACATTCGTTACCCTCTGAGAGAAGAAATTCCTTCGCATCTCAGTTTTAAATGAGTGTCCCCTCATTCTGTAACTATGTCCCCTTGTTCGAAACTCCCCCACTAGTGGAAACATCTTCTCAACAGCTACCCTGTCAAGCCCCCTCAGAATCTTGTACGTTTCAATAAGATCACCCCTCATTCTTCTAAACTCTATTGAATAAAGGCCTAACCTGTTTAGCCGTTCCTGATAAGTCAACCCCTTCATCCCAGAGATAAAAACAAAAAACTACTGCGGATGCTGGAAATCCAAAACAAAAACAGAATTACCTGGAAAAACTCAGCAGGTCTGGCAGCATCGGCGGAGAAGAAAAGAGTTGATGTTGGAATCAGCCTAGTGAATCTCTTTTGAACTGCCTCCAATGCCAGTATAACCTTTTTAAATACGGGGACCAAAACTGTACAGTTCTCCAGGTGTGGCCTCACCAACACCCTATATAGTTGTAACAAGACTTCCCTATTTTTAGACTCCAGCCCCCAAGCAATATAGGCCAAAATTCCATGTGTCGGCTTAATTACTTGCTGCACCTGCATGCTAACTTTTTAGCCAGAATTTTGACGTCGGCGTGCATCCCGTCGTCAGCGCGTGTCATTTAGATATTACGTTCGGCGGGCATGCGCCAGAGGCAGTTGCGCGCCCGCCGAACTGTCAGTGGCCTGTTAAGGCCATTAAAAAAACAATTAAAGTAGGTATCAACGCTGCCTGTCCAACCTTAAGGTTGGGGGGCAGGCGAAAAGCCCAAGCGGCCTTCAGGTTTTTCATGAAACCTCATCCACAAGCAGGATGAGGTTTCCTGAAGGTTTTATAAAATTATTTATTAAGTTTTGCACAATTCACAAATGTGTCCCAGCTAATGTGACATTGTCACATGAGGGGACGTGTTTAAATAATTATAAAAACTTTTATTATGTACTTAATCTCTCTGAGGCAGCTCCGTGCCTCGGGGAGATTTCTGCGCTCTTTCGCACTCATGCGTGAAAGAGCGCAGGCCCCGACTCTCCATCCACCCCCCCCCCCCACCCCGCCCCCACAGGTAGCACTGAGCACTACTGGGCGTGCTTCACGCTGGGCGGGCCTTAATTGGCCCGTCCACATTAAATGGCGGCGCGCAGCCGATCGCGGGCGGTGATCGGCTCCGCCCCGCCCGACATGCAGAAAATTTTCCCCCTTGTATTTCATGCTCAAGAACATCCAGATCCCTCTGTGCTGCACTTTTTTGGAGTCTCTCTCCATTTAAATAATAGTCTGCCTTTCGATTCTTCCTACCAAAGTGCATGACCTCACACTTTCCTACATTAAACTCCATCTGCCAAGTTTTTGTCCACTCAACCTATTTATATCCCTTTGCAGATTCCTTATGTCCTCATCACAACATGCCCTCCCACCTATTTTTGTATCATCAGTAAATTTGGATATATTACACTCTGCCCCCTCCTCCAAGTAATTAATATAGATAGTAAATAATTGAGGCCCTAGGACTGATCCTTGTGGCACTCCACTAGTTACATCTTTCAACCTGAAAAAGACCCATTAATCCCGACTCTCGGTCTGCTGTGTGTTAACCAATCCTCAATCCATGCTAATACATTATCCCCAACACTGTGAGCTCCTAGCTTGTGCAATAACCATTTATGTGGCACCTTATCGAATGCCTTCTGGAAATCCAAATGCGCTACATCTACCAGTTCCACTTTATCAACTCTGTTTGTTATATCCTCAAAGAACTCTAGCAAATTTGTCAAACATGATTTCCCTTTCACAAAACTATGTTGACTCTGTTTGATTTTGTTAAGCTTCTCTAAATGTCCTGCTATTTCTTCCTTAATAATGGACTCTAGCATTTTCCCAACAACAGATGTTAGGCTGATTGGTTTCCTGCTTTCTGTCTCCCTCCCTTCTTGAACAGAGGCGTCACATTAGCAGTTTTCCAATCCACTGGGACCAACTGGAAAAATGGGCCAGAAAATGGCAGATGGAATTTAATGCGGAAAAGTGTGAGGTGTTATATTTTGGAAGGTCAAACCAAGGTAGGACATACACAGTAAATAGTAGGGCACTGAGGAGTGCGGAGGAACAAAGGGATCTGGGAGTTCAGATACATAATTCCCTGAAAGTGGCGTCACAGGTAGACAAGAAAGCTTTTGGCATACTGGCCTTCATAAATCAAAGTATTGAGTATAGGAGTTGGGATGTTATGGTGAGGTTGTATAAGACATTGGGTTGAGGCCAACTTTGGAGTATTGTGTGCAGTTCTGGTCACCTAACTACAGGAAGGACATCAGTAAGATTGAGAGAGTGCAGAGAAGATTTACTAGGATGTTGCCGGGTCTTAAGGAGTTGAGTTACAGGGAAAGATTAAATAGGTTAGGACTTTATTCCTTGGAGCATAGAAGAATGAGGGGAGATTTGATAGAAGTTTACAAAATTATGAGGGGTATAGACAGAATAAATGCGAATAGGCTCTTTCCACTTAGATTAGGAGAGTTAAACATGAGAGGACATGGCTTTAGGGTGAAAGGGGAAAGGTTTAGGGGGAACATTAGGGGGAACTTCTTCACTCAGAGAGTGGTGAGAGTGTGGAACGAGCTACCATCTGACATGGTAAATGCGGGCTCACTTAAGTTTTAAGAATAAATTGGATAGATACATGGATGGGAGAGGTCTGGAGGGTTATGGACTAGGTGCAGGTCAATGGGACTAACGAAATAATATTTCGGCACAGACTAGAAGGGCCGAATGGCCTGTTTTCTGTGCTGTAGTGTTCTATGGTTCTATGGTTCTATCTCTGCAGCCACTTCCTTTAAAACCCTTGGATGCAGGCCTGGCAACTTGTCTGCCTTTAGTCCCATTACTTTGTCAAATACTATATCCCTCATGATAGAGACTGTTACAAGATCTTTCCTCCCATTAGCTCCTTGCTTATCTGATATCTTTGGGATGTTTATAGTGTCCTCCACTGTGAAGACTGATGCAAAATATTGGTTTAAATTATCTGCCATTTCCCTGTTCCCCATTATCAATTCTCCAGTCGCATCCTCCAAGGGTCCCACGCTCATTTTAGCTACTCTCTTTCTTTTTACATACCTGTGGGAGTTCTTGCTGTTTGTTTTTATGTTTCTTGCCAATTTACTTTCATAATCAATTTTCTCCCTCTTTATTCGCTTTTTAGTCATCCACTGCTGGTTCCTAAAAAACTCCTAATCCTCTGGCCTACCACTAGTTTTTGGCAGATTCTATGCCTTCGTTTTTGATTGGATACTCCTTGACCATCTTTGTTATCTACGGGTGGTTCATCCTTCTTATCGAGTCCTTTTTGACCGGGATAAATTTTTGCTGAGCTTTATGAAATGTCTGCTTAAATGCTGGCCACTGCTCATCCACTGACCTTCCACTTAGTCTAATTTCCCAGCCCATTTTAGACAACTCTTTCTTCATACCTCTGTAATTGCCCTTATTTAAGTTGAGGACACTAGTTTGAGATTTGAGTTGCTCAGCCTTAAACTGAATTGAAATTCTACCGTGTTGCGATCGCTACCCCCTAGAGGATCCTTAACTACAATATCTCTTATTAACCCCACCTTATTACACATTACTAGATCTAAAATAGCCAGTTCCCAGATAGGTTCTGCAACATATTGCTCTAAGAAATAATCCTTGATACACTCTACAAATTTGTCTTCCATGTTACCCCTGCCAACCTGATTTATCCAGTCAATGTGCAAATTAAAACCACCCATGATAATTCTAGCATCCTTCTTACATGTCTCCATTATTTTCTGATTTACACTTTGTCCTACAATGAGGCAAATCTTCTAGGGCCTATAGATGGCTCCCACCATGACTTCTTCCCCTTGCTATTCCTTATTTCCACCCAAACTGATTCCACATCATGATCTATTGCACTGATATCACCACTCACCACTGCACTGATACCCTCCTTTATTAACAAAGCTACCCCACCTCCTTTTCCTTTTTGCCTATTTTTCCAGAACGTCGAATACCCTTGAATATTGAGTTCCCAGTCTTGGTCACCCTGCAACCACGTCTCTGTAATAGCTATCAAGTCATATCCATTTATTTCTATTTGTGCCGTCAACTCATCAATCTTGTTACAAATGTTGCGTGCATTCAGATAAAGAGCCTTAATGCATTGAATTTTTACCATTATTACTCATTCTGGTTCTGATTTCTGCTGCACTCTTCTGCTTATATTTTCTGCCCCTTCCTGTCACACTTTGTTACCGTTCACCTCTTCACTACCCTGCACCTCTGCTCTCTCGTTTCTTTTTGTTTTTTTTAAACTTCCTTTCAATTGAATCCACCTCCCCATTAATTAGTTTAAAGTCCTATCGACAACCCTAGTTATACGATTCACCAGGACACTGGTCCCAGCATGGTTCAAATGAAGCCCGTCCCAACAGAACAGTTCTCTCCTTCCCCAGTACTGGTGCCAGTGTCCCATGAATCGGAACCCATTTCTCCCACATCAACCTTTGAGCCACGCATTTACCTCTCTAATCTTATTTACCCTAATAATTTGCACGTGGCTCAGGTAGTAATCTGGAGATTATTACCTTTGTGGTTCTGCTTTGTAATTTAGCCCCGAGCTGCTCGCAGTCCCTCAGCAGAGCCTCTTTCCTAGTCCTACCTATGTTGTTGGTACCTACGTGGACCACGACAACCGGATCCTTCCCCTCCCACTCCAAGTTCCTCTCCAGCCCAGAAGAGATGTCCTTAACCTTGGCACCAGGTAGGCAATACAGCCTTTGGGGTGCTCTGTCTATGCTGCAGAGAACAGTATCTATTCCTCTAACTATGCTATCCCCTATTACTACTACATTTCTCTTTTCTCCCCCCACTTAACTGTCGCTCTGTACCACGGTGCTGTGGTCAGTCCGCTCATCCTCCCTGCAGTCTGTGTTCTCGCGCACACTGGGAGCAAGAACCTCATATCTATTGGACAAGGGCACTGGCTCAGGCTCCTGCAAAGCTAAATTCTGGATCCCCATACCCACCTCACTCGCAGTCACACCCTCCTGTCCCTGACAACCGTACAAATTTGATATAATTAATCTAAGAGGTGTGACTGTCTTCTGAAACACGGTGTCCAGGTAACTCACCCCCTCCCTGATGTGTCGCAGTGTCCGCAGCTCAGACTCCAGCTCATCAACTCTGAGCCAAAGTTCCTCGAGCAGCCAACACTTGCTGCAGATGTGGTCACCGTGGATTGCACTGGCGCCCATCAGCCCCCATGTACTACAGCTGCAACACATCACCTGCCCAGCCACCTCTATTCTATTTAGTTAATTAATTTGGATATTAAATATTTTAAAAGTGAATTTCTTAACTGTACTCTTCAGCTGTAATAATGTCTCCTGATTTAAACCACTTGGCCAATCAAACGACACATGGAAGAGATACCCACCAATCACCTACCTGTTTTCCTGTGACATTACGCTTCAGCTCTGACTTTGAAGGGGCTCTCTGCCATTGGTTTTTATCTCCCATTGTCGCTGTCCTTCTCACGCAGGTCTGCTCTCTGTGTGCTCAAGTCCCAGGGTCTTCCTCTTGCACTCTCCTCTCTATCTCTCTATCTCTAATTATCTATCTCTTCCAAAAGAATTCCCCAGCACACACACACACAGGCAAACAAAGGACAAACAGATAGCGTCTCTCCGCAGAGGTGGGCTTTGGAGGATGAGCATTATAAACTAAAGGATAAAGCCCGCAGGGTCTCGACACCGTCGACCTAGAGTTCTCTCATAGAGAGAGGGAGCCAGCCACAGTAGCCTTCCTTTCTCAGTTTGTTCTCCAACAAGGCTGCCTTCAGAACAAGCAAGTTCACAACTTAATTTTTTGTTTCTCATTCCCATGTGATTCCCTTTTTGTCTCCCAGCTTCATTAATTAAAGCGCTTTGCAGTTCAACACAAACAAACAACTCCTTCTCAAGTACCATATTGGTCAGGTGATTTCTGGGAAGAGGCCTGCTTGTTTACAGTTCCAAAGTGAACTTATGACCTTCTTTAAAGAAATCTCAGGTTAGCATCCAGATCATGCCAAATCCTTCCATTTTGTAAAAGAAAACTTTAGTCTTGAGAGATATGATTCTAACAGTATATCCTATGTAATCATATCTATTTAAATAGAGTTTGTTTGTTGTAAAATAGACTGTTTGCTGTGAGTCCTTCCATCAGTCCTGTCCCACCTCCAACTCATTGGCTAACACAGTGGTGTCAATACTAACTTTGAACTAGATATTGGACAGCGTGGGGTGCACTCCTGTATGTAAGAAAATCAGAACTCTCAATCAGACAACTCCTGCTGATGGTGAGAGTCCATGGTACCTGAGGGAATACCTAAGGTGGCCTTCAAACTTGCAACAGGAATCTTTGCAGTGAACTGATTGGCTGCTGTATTTGCCTACATAGCAACAGTGACTCATTCGTTGGGTTTCACGGCATTTGTCATGTGATCCTGTGCTGTATAAGTGTGGGTCTTTCTCGCATGTGATGATTCAAACCCAGTCATGGTAAAACTTGTACAAACCTGCCCACTGCACAGAGCGAGGACATATTGAGAGAGCAGTTAATAAAGCATATCGTATCTTAGGCTTTATTAATAGGGGCATTGAGTACAAGAGAAAGGAGATCATGTTGAACTTGTACAAGACACTAGTTAGGCCCATCTGGAGTACTGCGTCCAGTTCTGGGCGCCATATTTGAAGAAGGATGTGAAGGCATTGGAAAGAGTACAGAGGAGATTCACAAGAATGATTCTTGAAGAGCTGTATCAATGAGGATAGATTGGAGAGGTTGGGACTGTTTTCCTTGGAGAAAAGAAGGCTGAGAGGAGACATGATAGAGGTAGTCAAGATCCTGAGGGGTATGGACAGAGTAAATAGTGAGAAACTGTTCCCACTCAAGGGAGTATCCAGAACTAGAGGACACAGATTCAAAGTAATTGACAAAAGGATGTGTTTGGAGTCTGGAACAAACTCCCTGAGAGGGTGGTGCAGGCAGGTTCGATTGAGGCATTCAAAAGCGAGTTGGATTGCTACCTGAAAAGAGAGAATGTGCAAAGTTAAGAGGATAAGGCAGAGGAGTGGGATTAGATGGAATGCTCTTTCAGAGCCATTACAGACTCAATGAGCTGAATGGCCTCCTTCTGCACTGTAAAGATTCTGTGATTCTGTGAAAATAAATGCCTAGCTAAACATTCAACTGCAGCTCACAAAGTACGGCAATGGAGACAACCAGACACTAAGGGAGTTTTCACAATAACTGGGGATGTTAAATAATGTGATATGTTACCTTTGATGGCCAACTAATACTCATCCCCATTACAGCAAGAACAATCCTATTAACATGGACACAGCACGAGGTGTCTTTGAACAGTTAGTTTGGTTGACAGTCCCGGTGATGAATCCTCAGGGGAAAATGTTAGTGACATGGACCCCCATCCTTGCCCCTTGTTTCCCAGGGTCCCAATTCAGGGGAGCTCAGTGTGATCTTAAAACAGAAGATCGCAAACTAAAGTTTGGTGCTAGAGTCAAGAGCTCAATCTACAGCATATGCCAACTATCTGTGGACATAATGAATTATTGGATCGAACTGTCAGTGATCAACGTAGCTGATGCATTCCTGCACTCCCTACCCCATGTTCAACACCCTCTGAGAGGAATTTAGCTGCAATGTCAGACTCTGGACTCTGGGAAAGTTTGGAACAGCAGGAGGGAAGACAATTTAACCTAAATTGTGATGAGGTAATGTCAGGTTTGGACCTTAACTTTTAGGTAGAAGGAGCTTGCACTGTTTTGATGGCCTGGGGCAGAATGAAGAGGTGTAGGAGATGGTATAAAGAGCCTTGATTTCAGCAGGGTGGGGACTTAGTGGGGGAAGAAGAGTAAGTGCACTTTAGGATGAGGGGGACTGATTAAATGAACATTGCTAAAATAGAATAGCTTGTGACAGAAGACAGGAGTTAGATGTTAATAGCAAGATGTGGCAAAAATCCCATTAACTGATGGGAAAAACAAGACAAAAAATAGACTGAACATAAAAACTCAAAAAAAGAGAATTGGTTAGACTGCAGAGTGGCTCACGCATTGCAATGTCGAACAATGCATCAGATCAGTCCTCCAACTTCACTGGCTGATGTCTTTCATACTTTTATGAATCCACTTTTATTACGATCCTCCAGTGCATGATACGTGTTAAATCAGAGTGTGACCACAGTCCTACCTGACTCTGATGGTTTTGTGCAGCTGAGTTTTAAACATTCATTCATGGGATGTGGGCGTCGCTGGCTAGGCCAGCATTTATTGCCCTTTCCCTAAATGCCCTTGAGAAGGTGGCATTCAGCCCTCTTCTTGAATCACTGCAGTCCATGTAGTGCAGGTACACCCACAGTGCCAAGTCAGGATGGTGTGTGGTTTGGAGGGGAACTTGGAAGTGGTGGTGTTCCCATGCATCTGCTGCCCTTGTCCTTCTAGGTGGTAGAGTTTGCAGGTTTTGGCAGTACTGGCAAAGAAGTCATCACAAGTTGCTGGAGTGTATTTTGTAAATAGCAAACACTGCCTCTACTGCGGTGGAAGATGTGAATGGTGAATGGGATGCTGATCGAGTGGGCTGCTTTGTCTTGAATGGTATCAAGCTTCTTGAGTGTTGTTGGAACTGCACTCATTTATCCAGGCAAGTGGAGAGCATTCCACCACACTTCCGAATTGTACATTGTCGGTCATGGAAAGACTGCAGAATCAGAATGTCTGCCATTTACTGAAGAATTCTCAGCATCTGACCTGCTGTAGTAGCCACAGTGTTTATGGGCTGGTCCAGTTATGTTTCTGCAAGATAGTGGTCCACAGCATGTTAATGGTGGGGCATTCACTGTAATGTCACTGTTTAGAGGAGGTGGTTAGGTTCTCCATTAATGGAGCTGGTCATTGCCTGGCACTTGTGGTGTGCATGTTACTTGCCACTTACAACCCAAGTCTGGAGCTTTTCCCCAATCCTTTCTAACTTCTGTTTTACCAAGGCTCCTTGGTGTCCCGCTTGGTCAATGCTTCTGTCATTTTAAGGGCCGTCACTCTTACTTCACATCTAGAGTTTTACTATTCTCTCCAAATTGTACAAAGGTTGTCTGAAATCTGGAATTGAGTGGTCTTGGCAGAAACGAAACAAAGCATTGGTAATTCTCTTCTGTCTTTTCTCCTCTTTTGCTTCTCTCCCTTTTAACACTTCTTATGGAGTCTCTCTCCATGTCCTCTTCTGTTTCTCTCTGCTTCCCTTCCTTCTTTACTTTCAGAAGGAGGTGATGGATACTAGGATTTAATGTGAAGAGGATTGGACACACTGAAAACCACACGTGGACTGATGTTTTAAGTAAAAAGGGGCCATCTGTATCTCCCTTCATATCTCCCTTTCTCAATCTCATGATTTTCTGCAAACTCTCACATCATCCTACTCTTTTCTCTCTCTTCCATCTTTGCCCCGTCTTACACCCTTCACCCTATCTCTTCCCGTTTCAACTTTCCACTCAACCCATATATCCTCCACTCCTCATTGCACCGTTATCTCTCACCCCAATCACAACTTTCAGCCATTTACCCACCATTCTCGCTAGCTTTCCTCATAGGTGCTTTTGAGAGCCTGAAGACCCCACAGCCTCAGCTGGTTTTCGCTTATTATCCTTTTCTTCTCTTCGCCTCAAAGAGCTTTGCTTTTTTTAAAAAATTCAACTTTTTCACATTTTAAAATCTGTAGTAACTAGGGTTTTATTTAGTGTGTAATGTACCTTTAAGAATAATACTTGTTAGGGCAGATCGCATGATCTGTTGTAACCAATAGGAGAGTAGCGCGGGCTACCTCAGCAGTCAGTGTAGAGATGTAGTTGGGGCAGAATTTTGCCCTTGATGAGCGAGTGGGCCCCACCGGCTTGGCGGCAGGCGGACAGCCAATCGCTGCTTCCGAAACGGGTCCTGTTGCCATTTTAAGTGGGCGGGCCAATTAAGGCCGGTCCAGCCTGACGCCCGACGGGAAGCATTATGCATTTGCTGTGCGGGCAGGGGGGTGGTGGATTCCCTAACTGTCAGAGTGCACTGTTTCACACATGCGCACAAAAGGGCGCACATCTCCCTGAGGCTAAGTGCTGCCTCAGGGAAATTGCTGAAAGGCTGGCAAATATAAAAAATAGAACAATAAAAAATTCATTAACATGTCCCCCTCATGTGAAAATGTCACACGAGATGGGACATGTTAATGAAATAGACAAAAACTTTATTAAACGTTTTTAAAACCGCTATCAAACCTCATCCCGCCACTGGATGAGGTATGTAAAAAAATCACTTACCCGCCTGCCCGTTGGGCCCGTGCGCTGACCCAAAGTGCACACGGACCCCTCAAAATCGTCGATAATTGGCAAGTTAAGGGCCTTAATGAGGCCTTTAATTAATGGCGGGAGCGCGTTCCACTGCATAGCGCGCCTGCCGACCGAAATTTCGCGATGCCACGTGCTGACGTTGGGATGCTCCCGCGATATTTTAAGCGCTGGCGTGCGGAATCCGCCACCCGCACACCAGCCAGAAGATTCTGCCCTTGGAGTTGAAAGCATAAATGTAGCTGCTGCTGAGTATATTGTAAATAAACTTAACATTTCCACCCAAGAATTGTCTGCAGATCAACTCTATCACTAATAGCACAACTCAGCCACCCTACAACAAACAACAAAACGCAGATGGGGTTAATTAATTGGCATCAAAATATTCAAATCATCTTTTTAAATTAATGGGTTGTATATCAACAGCACACAACAAACAGTACACAACAAACAGTACACAACAAACAGTACACAACAAACAGTACAAAACAAATTGCACACAATAAAGAAACAGTCACATAATTACAAAGTGATTGTACGTTATAAAGGTAAATAATGCATTGGCTTACAACACACATTCACACACTCACACAGACCCACACACACTCACTCACACACACTAACTCACACACGCAGACACACATACACAAACTCACACATACTCACACACTCACACTCACATATACACACACACAAATCCACACATACTCACACATGCACACACTCACACTCACATATACACAAACCCACACACTCAGACTCACATACACACACACTCACACAAACCCACACATACTCACACACTCAGACACACAAACCCACACGCACACTCACACTGACACTCACAAACACTAACACACACATAGACACACACGCACACACTCACTCATAGGCGCGTACATACTCACATTCACTCGCACCCACACACTGAATCACGCTCACACTCACACATATACACACACCCACACACTCACTCATGCTCACACTCACTCAAACATACCCACATTCACGCCCATGCACTCACACGCACGTACTCACACTTACTCACACACACTTACTCACGCTCACACTCACTCTGACACACACACTCATATATTTACCAACTTGCATAAACAGGCACTGATTTTGGTTTTGGTAAAGTTATAGAAATGTTGTCTCAAAGGTTTAGAAACTAATGCCTTTGCTTTTCAAAATTATTTCAGGAAAAGTTACCAATGGAAAGTATTCAAAGATAAAGAGGAAATTCCCAGCAATGCATTGACTGGACACTGTTGATAATTCCTAGGCCTGAATCTTCTGGTTGGTGTGTGGGGGTGGGCCCCGCTCACCAACGCGTAAAATGACGCGCGGTGACATCAGGCGTGCGTCCCGACGTCACCGCACATCATTCCGATCCTCAGTTTGGCGGGCATACACCAGAGTCAGCTGTGCACCCACCGAACTGTCAAAGGCCTATTAAGGCCGTTAATAATCTAATTAAGCTGGTTGTCTAGGCTGCCCGTCCAACCTTAAGGTTGGCGGGGGGCAGGCGAAGAGCCCAGGCGGCCTTCACATTTTTCATGAAAGCTCATCCACGGGCAGAATGAGGTTTCATGAAGGTTTTATAAATAATAAAAATTTTAATTAAAATTCATTGCCATGTCCCAGCTCATGTGACACTGTCTCAATGGATTGTCTCAGCTGCTGTGGTGGAATTTGTCACAGCTGTCAAAAAGTGAGTAGAGTTTTCAGAGCAGCTTGTTGGATATGGATTGACCTGAAGCCTCCTCAGTGACGTGGAAACTCTTAATAAAAAGATGTCATTTTTCAGCTTTGTGGTTACGGAACATCAACCCAGACAGGGAAAAACTTAAAGGAAGGTCTGAGTAATTGTCATAACATTTACACAGCGTGATGGAGGTATGCGCTTTACTGAGTACCTATGAACATACGAACAAGGACCAGGAGTAGGCCATTTAGCCTACATCACTCGCTATAAATGGGGTGTTTTAAGAATTTTATTTTATTTAAACTTTATTTTGATCAATTAAGCAACAACCTGACATAGTCATCCTCACGGAATCATATCTTACAGATAATATCCCAGACACCACCATCACCATCCCTGGGTATGTCCTGTCCCACCAGCACGTGTCGGTGCAGACTCGATGGGCCGAAGGGCCTCTTCTGCACTGTGATTCTGTGACAGACCCAGCAGCGGTGTCGGCACAGTGGCATACAGTCAGGAGGGAGTTGCACTGGGGGTCCTCAACATTGACTCCAGACCCCATGAAGTTTCTGGCCATCAGGTCAAACATGGACAAGGAAACCTCCTGCTCATTACCATGTACAGCCCTCCCTTCAGCTGATGAATCAGTGCTCCTCTTTGTTGAGCACCACTTGGAGGAAACACTGAGAGTGGAAAGGGCACAGAATGTACTCTGGGTCGGGGGGGAGGGGGTGGGGGACTTCAATATCCACCACCAAGTGTCACTCGGTAGCACCACTACTGACCGAGCTGGCTGAGTCCTAAAGGACATAGCTGCTAGACTGGGTCTGCGGCAGGTGGTGAGGGAACCAACAAGGGGGACAAACATACTTGGCCTCATCCTCACCAACCTGCCTGCCGCCGATACTGTCCATGACGGTATCGGTAGGAGTGACCACTGCAGTTGTTTTGGAGACGAAGTCCCAGCTTCACATTGAGGATACCCTCCATCGTGTTGTGTGGCACTACCACTGTGCTAAATGGGATAGATTTCAAACAGAACAAGCAAGTCAAGACTGGGCATCCATGAGGTGCTGTGGGCCATCAGCAGCAGCAGAATTGTACTCGAACACAATCTGTAACCTCATGGCCCGGCATATCCCCCACTCTACCATTACCATCCAGCCATGGGATCAACCTTAGTTCAATGAAGAGTTCAGGAGGGCAGGCCAGAAGCAGCACCAGGCATACCTAAAACTGAGGTGTCAACCTGGTGAAGGTACAGCACAGGACTACTTGCATGCCAAACAGCTAGTGATAGGCAGAGCTAAGTGATCCCACAACCAACAGATCAGGTCTAAGCTCTTGTCACATCCAGTGATGAATGGTGGTGGACTATTAAACAATTCACTGAAGGAGGAGGCTCCACAGATATTCCCATCCTCAATGATGGGTGAGCCCAGCACCTCAGTGCAAAAGATAAGGCTGAAGCATTTTCTACAATCTTCAGCCAGAAGTGCCGAGTTGATGATCCATCTCAGCCTCCTCTGGGGGTCCCCAGCATCACAGATGCCAGTCTTTAGCCAATTCGATTCACTCCACGTGATATCAAGAAATGGCTGAAGGCACTGGATAGTGCAAAGGCTATGGGTCCTGACAATATTCCAGCAATAGTACTGAAGACTTGTGCTCCAGAACTTGCTGTGCCCATAGCCAAGCTGTTCCAGTACAGCTACAACACTGGCATCTACCCAGCAATGTAGAAAACTGCCCAGGTATGTCCTGTACACAAAAAGCAGGACAAATCCAACCTGGCCAATTACTACCCCATCAGTCTAGTCTCAATCGTCAGCAAAGTGATGGAAGCGGTCATCAATAGTGCTATCAAATGGCGCTTGCTTAGCAATAACCTGCTCATTGACGCCCAGTTTGGGTTCCATCAGGGCCACTCAGCTCCTGACCTCATTACAGCCTTAGTTCAAACATGGACAAAAGAGCTGAACTCCCGAGGTGAGGTGAGAGTGACTGCCACATGAAGGCCACATTTGACCGAGTGTGGCATCAAGGAGCCCTAGTAAAACTGGAGTCAATGGGAATCAGGGTGAAAACTCTCCGCTGTTTGGAGTCATACCTAGCATAAAGGAAGATGGTTGTGGTTGTTGGAGGTCAGTCATCTCAGCTCCAGGACATCACTGCAGGAGTTCCTCAGGGTAGTGTCCTCAGCCCAACCATCTTCAGCTGCTTCATAATGACCTTCCTTCCATCATAAGGTCAGAAGTGAGGATGTTCGCTGATGATTGCACAATGTTCAGCACCATTCGTGCCACCTCAGATACTGAAGCAGTCAATGCCCAAATGCAGCAAGATCTGGCCAATATCCAGGCTTGGGCTGACAAGTGGCAAGTAACTTTCACGCCACACAAGTGTCAGGCAATGACCATCTCCAAGAGAGAATCCAACCGTCGCCCCTTGATGTTCAATGGCATTACCATCATTGAATCTCCCACTATCAACATTCTGGGGGTTACCATTGACCAGAAACTGAACTGGGCTAGCCATATAAATACTGTGGCTATAAGAGCAGGTCGGAGGCTAGGAATTGTGTGATGAGTAACCCATCTCCTAACTCCCCAAAGCCCGTCCACTATCTACCTACAAGTCACAAGTCAGGAGTGTGATGCAATGCTCCCCACTTGGCTGGATGAGTGCAGTTCCCACAACACTCAAGAAGCTTGACACCATCCAGGAAAAAGCAGCCCACTTGATTGGCACATCCACAAACATTCACTCTCTCCACCACTGACGCACAGTAGCAGCAGTGTGCACCATCTACAAGATACACTGCACAAATTCATCAAGGCTCCTTTGACGGCACCTTCCAAACCTACGACCGCTACCATCTAGAAGGACAAGGGCAACAGATAGATAGGAACACCACCACCACTGGGAAGTTCCCCTCCAAGTCACTCACCATCCTGACTTGGAAATATATTGCCGTTCCTTCACTGTTGCTGGGTCAAAATCTTGGAACTCCCTAACAGCACTGTGGGTGTACCTACACCACATGGGCTGCAGCGGTTCAAGAAGGCAGCTCACCGCCACCTTCTCAAGGGCAAATACAGACGGGCAATAAATGCTGGCACAGCCAGCAAAGCCCACATCCTCTGAATATTTTTTTTTTAAATTAAAAGCTCAAGAGGAAAGAATGGCAGATGAAAGAAGCAGGGAGAATTTTGAGCAACTTACAGAAATTTGGTTGTCAGATTGCCCAATAATAGGGTGATATACTGACAATCAAATAGCAGTTATTTTGGCTGTGGTCTGAAAGCTTTATAAAATACATAAAGTTTATATGCGTTAGGTATGTAAATTCAATACAATAAGTATTAGTGAGCATTATCTAAATTCTTTTGCAAAATTTTTCCATTTACTCCTTCCTACAGTCAAGCATGAATTGACTAAAACCCTGTTTTGAAATGTTAGCATTGACATTCTTGGCTTGGAGAATATAAAGTGGAAGTCTTTGAGCAACACCAAGGAACCGGTGCAGAAACAGAAAATATGCAACAAGTCCTTTTGGGAGCAGCTCCTTTGCTCTGCAGTTGGTTAGTAGGACAGGGTCTCTCTTATGGAGGTATCATCTACAGAGTCAAGGCAAGAAAGATGGATAGAGCAATGGGAGTCCGCATGTGCTGCCACTTCACCTCCCACCACAGAGCCAGCCCTTGGCTCAGTGGTACCATTCCTTCCTCTAAACAGGAAGATCTACGCTCAAACCCCACTCCAGAGGGTGCTGGCAAATAATGACTGGACATCTGGATCTGAATTCCAGGTTGATATCCAGTGAGATCTGGTGTGGGTGGCCCCACCTCACTGTATGGGGCGTGGGAGCTCTGAAAACGCTCCTCCAGCCTGGGACTAACCCCAGCCCTTTTCAGCTGATAAAAAGATGCCTACGGACAATGGACAAGCCAGTCAAACTATGAATTTGCTTACAAAAGAATTCCCACAGGCAGCTAAGCATGAGCAGCCTGCTAATAAAATGCTTCCCTGTTGCTCAAATGGCTGTGGATTTATTCTGGAATTGCACAATTTGTGGCTGCAGGTGGTATTATATTATATTTAAACCATTATCATGGTCCTGTGGGCAGCAACCACCACTCGTTTCAATATTTACCAAATCCATAACAAATAAATTTTTTGTGATTCAGGAGAGCTAAGAGGATGGCTCATACTCTCCACTTGCCTGGATGAGTGTGGGTCCAACAACACTCAAGAAGCTCAACAACATCCAGGACAAAGCAGGCCACTCGTTCGGTACTCCATCCACCAACTTAAACATTCACCACCGACGCACAGTGGAAACAGTGTGTTCTAGATATAAGATGCACTGCAGCAACTCAACAAGGCTCCTTTGACAGCACTTTCCAAATCTGTGACCTCTACCACCTAGAAGGACAAAAGCAGCAGACTCAGGGAACACCACCACCAGCAAGTTCCCCTGCAAGCCACACACCACCCTGATTTGGAAACATATCACTGTTCCATCACTGACTGTGGATCAACATCCTGGAACTCCCTCCCTACCGCGCTATGGAAGTACCTACAAGGGCAATTAGAGATGGGCAACAAATGCTGGCCTTGCCAGGAACACCCACATCCCATGAAAGAATAAAGGAAACAGGCTTTTGACTTCATCCACTTTCAACTCCGGATTTAAGCATACTTTGTTGATAAAACTCCCTAATGTCTTTTTGAATTTGTTCTTGGGAATGTGAGCAACATGATGCCATCTACAGGATGTATGCAGCAACTCACCATTTATTGCCCATCCCTAGTTGCCCTAATGTTGGTAGTGGTGGGCTTCCTGAACCATTAAGAGTCCCTATGGTAAGGTACTTTCACACTGCTATTGAAAAGGGCATTCCTGAACTTTGGCCTAGCAATGATGACGGAATGACCTGATGTGCAATTTGCAGGAGAACTTGGTGGTGGTGATCTCATGTGGCTGCTGCCCTTGTCCTTATAGTTTGCAGGGGAAGGAATGACTGTCAAAGTAACCTTGGTTATTTGTGGCCTTGTACCCTATAGGTAACACACATTGCAACCACAGTGAATAGTAAGTTCCATAGCAGAGGTGCTAATGACCAAACTATTCTGTCCTGGATGATGTCCATGTTGTTGTGGCTGCATCCATTGAGAGGCAAGTGGTGAGTATTCCACCACAACCCTGTCTTGGGTCTTGTAGATGTAGAGAGGCTCTGAGGGGTCAGGAGACTCATCACAAAGTGACCAGCCTCTGCTCTTGTAGCCCCAGTGTTAAAATGAGACGTCCACTTCAACTTCCAACCTGTGGTTGTTGATGGTAAGGGAACTCGGTGACAGTTGTGCCATTGAATTAGTGCAATACTCGGTTGAAGGCTGCCTTGGTGTTAAAGGCAAGCAACTCACACCTCTCATCTGGTAATCAGATTGGCAAGAGGAATGGCTAGCCCTGGTGCAAAGGTCTTCAGCACTACAGTTGGAATATTATCAGGGCTCATAGCCTTTGTTATGTCCAGCATGGTCAGCTGCTTATCTAGTGCAGTGAACCAAATTGCCTGGACACTGTTAACCATGACAAGAGAATTGTCCATTTAAACCTGTGGCTAAAGATACAAAGGATTCAGACACCCCCATCCCAAGCCCATGAAGAATAAAAAACCACACAAAAAGACAGGATGGAATTGAGTTATATTTAATTATAAAAAGGCACACAGTGTGAAAAGTGTCAATGCATTCAACATTGCAAATTCAGTCACAGTATTGAAATCCTTCATTTGATTTTCATTCCTGATGAAAAAATACTTTTCTACCACTCTTTATAATTTAATAATCTTCTCCAGGTTAATATAAAGATTTTTTTTACATAAAGAAAATCCATTGAAAATTAAATTAAGCAAAAGGAAACATTTGAACATGATAATTTATACACAGTATTGCACATAAATAATAAATAGTGATGCTGCTTTCTCTTCCATTAATAATTAGCCAAGGGACCCAGTGGAGTTCTATAAATCAACCCTCTGGGTAGCCAGTGGTGTGTCCCAATCTCACACAAAACTTTGCTGAATCACATGTTCAGGGGCCTAAATCACTTCGCTAAGACTGTCATATATTTTACTTACCCTGGCCAAGTGTATATTAGCAGACCGCAAAGTCAGGCCACTGTAGGTAAGTTTAAGATGTTTCTAAAATACTGTTTCTTGAATTGGTCAACTTTTAAAAATTTTTGAAGTGTTTTTGTAGCATCACTGAAGCACATGAATTTCTAATGTCACAAGGTGAAGATGTACACCATGGGTCATGAATGGTGGAGATATTCCAGGCATGAGGCACAAGAGGGTGGATTCTCCAAAAGTGTCCTACCATCGGAAACCTCATCCACTGGCTGCTCACAGACCACAGAGTCATCACCCTACCCCATGAAGACAGCTCCCCATTGCAGGCATGCAGTCAGAGAATTGGCCCTTATGTAGATCAAAATGATCTTGGTGGGGAGACCAAGTGGAGAGATGGTGTGGGATTGTGGTCCATGAGGTCTAGATAGCTTGTGACATAGTCAGAGAGATAGGGATATAGAGAGAGATCCTCTGAAAGGAAGCAGTCATAGGTTTCAGTACAAGCCACTCATACTCTAGCTTATTAAAGTGTGTTGCTCACTCACTCTGATTTCAAATACACTGAAATCTCAGTCATAGCACTCAGATATACAGAGAACATAAGCTAATGAGGTCTCTGTTAAGTTAGAAAAAGTGCAATGTCCATCATCCAAAGGCTGACCTTGCATTCAGGTTTAAAGTCACACCATGGTTTCCTTGGCAGATGGCCGGTATACAGCCTGCATTCTGGAGGCTAGTGCTTGCTGCAGGTCTGTCAGAAGATCATGATACCTCTCTGTCTGGCTCTGCACCAGCTGTTGGAAGGAGTCCTGCTCTAGTAAAGGCAGCATATTCTTGAGGAAATATCCACTGCAGTAGGAGACCAGCTCATTGGCCTTGAGAACCTGCACAATATAAGATCAGATCTTCAGAAGAAAGTATCATATGGCATTGAAGGAGAACATTTGGTCCTTTCTGTCAATTCAGGTTCTTTGAGAAAGCAATCCAATTAGTCCCACTACCCTGCTCTTTCCCCATAAAACTCTTTAGTGCAGGAAGTCAGTAAAGACAGAAAACCATGAGAATGGTCCATAGGAAGTCCATATTTGATGGCAGTCACAGGCAGGGAAACCCTCCACAACCTGATCCATCTTGGACCGTGAACTAAGATAGGAATTTACCAGTACAGCTGGGCTCTGTGTACCTGAAGGATCCCCCTACCGCAACCCCCACCACCCCTTCCCAGTTTTTATGACATTGGGCAGTGCAAACATAGAAATCCAGTCACTGTGGCTCCCACATGAAGAATAAGCACTCAGCTGAGGTTTGAGAAGACATTTTTTTTTCCCTTTATTCATTCTTGGGATGTGGGCATCACTGGCAAGACCAGTATTTGTTGCTCATCCCTAATTGCCCTTGAACTGAGTGACTTGCTCGGCCATTTCAGAGGGCAGTAAGGAGTCAACCACATTGCGGTGGGTCTGGAGTCACATGTCGGCCAGACTGGGTAAGGACGGTAGATTTCCTTCCCTAAAGGACATTAGTGAATCAGCTGGGTTTTTACAACAATTGATGATAGTTGTCGTGGTCACCATTACTGAGATTAGCTTTACATTCCAGATTTATTAACTGAGTTTAAATTCCAAATTTAAATGGCTGTTGTCTCTGGATTACTAGTCCAGTGACATTACCACTACACCACCTAGATGGTATATGCCTATCTCACCAAGAGTCTTCACTACGGAGGGGAGAAAGAAATAATTGATGCGAATGAGGAGGAAATGATTAGGTTTCAGCTGTGGCTCAGTGGGTAGCTTTCAGCTCAAGGCCAGATGGTTGCAGGTTCAAGAAATGTAGCAGCCAATTTGTGTGCAGCAAGAAAGATTGTTAACATCAAACTGCCCAGGTTATCTCTTTTTAGTAAGGGTAGTTGAGGGATAAATATTGGCCAGGACACCAGTGGTAACTCCTTTGCTCTTCAAACAGTGTCACAGGATCTTTTACATCCACCCGAGAGGGCAGGCATCGCTTCTGTTTATTGTATTATCCAAAAGATGACATGTCCGACAGCGCAGTGCTTCCTTGTCACCGCACAGGAGTGTCAGCCTCGAATATTTAATCCAGAGAGCTGATTGTTCACATGTTACAGAACCCGGCTCATTTTCACTCTAATTATTTCAAAATTTATCCCGTTAATTGATTTTGGGTGCTTATGCTATGCTCAGTGCTAACTCAGAACACTGTTATGTTGCATGGAAATCAGGGCAATATCCAACAACATGGCTGACCTCTTCTCACCTTGGCCTGTTGGTATGTGTGTAGGCTGTCAGCAAGTGTCAAGTTCCTTGAACAGACGACCTCACAGTGACGTGTTAGAGGTTTTAGTTTGAAGATGCTTGAAGCTGAGAGAACCTGGAATAGACAGAGTTGTAAGCACTGCGTAAATGAGTCAAATCTCTCCATCCCATCAGAAGCACTCCACCACTCTATCCTATCATGGTCTCACCCTAGTCTTGCAATCTCACCCAACATGCCATGTACTTGTGTATTGTGTAGCCTATCATGGAGTCTAGTTCAGACATGTAATCCCCTCCCACAGCTCATGCACACTCTATGCTACCATTGATTGTATGCCACACAGTTTACTTTTAATGTAACCTTCTCCAAGTCTTCACCAAAGAAATGTCAGAAAACAAGCAAAAATGTAGACCTGTCTCCTCATAGCCCACCCAGCCACCCATCCGCAGCAAGTGTTGGTGGACAACAATTAAGATTGAGATTGCTCACTGGATTTTCCCAGTGACAATGAAGCTAATTGTACACGCTGCCCTTTTAATGTACCATTAACACCTGATTGATTGGGAAAAAATAGATTGGGACCTGGCAAAAGACTGCGGAATACAGACAGCAATCACATAGGAAAAGACAGCTTACCTGCAGGGCTTGGTTTTTACTGATGTCAAGTCGCTCTGTCCCTCCGTCATAAATATACTGAACCAGGCACTGCCAAGAAATCACAGAACCAGGATGAGACACTGCACAAGACTCTAATATTAATCTGCTGACTGAAAAAAAAAACATCTACAAATGAAGACTTGTATTTCTATAGTGCTTTCTATACCTTCAGGTTATCCCAAAGTACTTTACAGTCAATGAAGTGCTTTTGAACTGTTCTGCAGACACATTTCACAAAGTCCCACATAATCAACAACGGGATGAACTACCACTTAATACAATTTTGGTGATGTTGGTTTGGTGATATACCAGCAGCTGAATTCTCTGGTCAGCGGGCGGGGGCGGTGCCCACTCGCCGACATGTAAAATGAGGCGCGGTGATGTGGGGCGGGTGCCCTGACGTCACCGCACGTCTTTTAGACTTTCATTTCGGCGGGCACGCAGCCGACGCAACTGAGCGCCCACTGAACTGTCAAAGGCCTATTAAGGCCTAATTAACTCAATTAAATGAGCTGCCCTTCCAACCTTAAGGTTGGCAGGCAGGTGAAGAGCCTAGGCGGCCTTCGCATTTTTCATGAAACCTCATCCACGGGTGGGATGAGATTTCATGAAGTGTTTTAAAATCTAATAAAAATTTTTACATTAATTCTTTGACATGTCCCAGCTCATGTGACAGTGTCACATGAGGGGGCATGTTTTACAAGTTTTTTTTCTCCTTTATTTAAATTTACACGTCAAACCGATCTCCCTGAGGCACCTCCGAGGGTCAGGGAGATTTCTGCGCTCTTCCACACGCATGCGCGAGTGAGCACAGGGAAACGACTCAGGGAATCCACCCCCCCACCCTGCCCGCACAGGGAGCGCTCAGCACTTCCGGGTGCGCATAACGATGGGTGGGCCTTAATTGGCCCGCCCACATAAAATGGCGGCGCGGCCCCAATTGGGGGCGGCAATCAGGTTCACACCCGCCCCTGCCCGCCCCGTACAATCCCCCCTACCCCACCCCTGCCCCACCCCCAACAGTGGGAAAGTTTTTCCCCAGGTGTCTATGGGGTTAACTGGTTACCTGGTTAGAACAGGCATTTGTTAATTCGCTCTTACCTCGAATGTGCTGTACTTGATGTCCTTGATCTCAATGGGACCGCAGGTCTTGGCATCAGCAGAAGGGCAGTTTGTAATAAGATTTTTGAACCTTAAGAGTGAGAAAAACATCCAATTAAGTAATGAGCCCAGAAAGGGTCCTGTATAGATAAGACATTCATTACTACAATCAAAATGTTGTATCCCATTTAAAATGTTGCTGTATTTCATTTCAAAATAACCCTCAAGCAATGCAAACTGGACAGAGAGCAGGAGTCAGAAAGCCCACTCACAAAGACTGCCCACCCGGGAAAATCCTGTCCACTGACACTCACAGGAATCCTTCTCACTTGGGTTGGTCAGTGAAATGTGGGAAACCTCATGCTGAGATTAACGTAAAAATAGAAAGTTTTCATCAATCTGTGATGAGGGCCGCAGGTCACTGATTGTACCCAGAATGTACAGACAGCAGCTTCTGCACAGTCGGAGGTACAGGTTACTGATTGCACCCAGAATATATAGACAGCAGCTTTTGCACAGTCGGAGGTACAGGTTACTGATTGTACCCAGAATATATAGACAGCAGCTTTTGCACAGTCGGAGGTACAGGTTACTGATTGTACCCAGAATATATAGACAGCAGCTTTTGCAGTCGGAGGTACAGGTTACTGATTGTACCCAGAATATACAGACAGCAGCTTCTGCACAATCGGAGGTACAGGTTACTGATTGCACCCAGAATATATAGACAGCAGGTTCTGCACAGTCGGAGGTACAGGTTACTGATTGTACCCAGAATATACAAACAGCAGCTTCTGCACAGTCAGAGGTACAGGTTACTGATTGTACCCAGAATATACAGATACCAGCTTCTGCACAATCAGAGGTATAGGTTACTGATTGTACCCAGAATATACAGATACCAGCTTCTGCACAATCAGAGGTATAGGTTACTGATTGTACCCAGAATATACAGATACCAGCTTCTGCACAATCAGAGGTACAGGTTACTGATTGTACCCTGAATATACAGATACCAGCTTCTGCACAATCAGAGGTATAGGTTACTGATTGTACCCAGAATATACAGATACCAGCTTCTGCACAGTCAGAGATACAGGTTACTGATTGTACCCAGAATATACAGATACCAGCTTCTGCACAGTCAGAGATACAGGTTACTGATTGTACCAGGAAAAAAAGACAGCAGCTTCTGACACTAATTTAGTGGCACTTTCACCCTGCAGTTGCTGCAAAGCTTCTTGGCTTCAAAGATCAATTCACAATTCATTAACACAATGTGTCATAGAGTCATAGAGGTCTACAGGACAGAAAACAGCCCTTCGGCCCATCGAGTCTGCACCGGTCAAACAAGTACCTAATGTGATTTGGATTGAACCAATAGGATCCCATTGCTTCAGCATTCTGTGTTATTCTGGGAATGTGTCAAACTGACTAGCTCAGGGTTTGATGAAGCACAGGATCTTACCGGGGTGAAGCAGCTGACAGCAGTGCCCGATGACCGTAGAATGGCTTCCCCTCCACCAGAAATGTGATGTCTGACTGTTCCCGGTTATTCAGTAGAATGGGCTCTGCAGGAAGAAACCATCAGGGAGTTAAATCTACAACCATCCGTCCTCACCCCAGCCCATTGGAATGGCCCTGACCTAAAAGATTTGCATTTCAATAGTGCCTTTCATAATCACCCAGTCTTTCAAAACGCTTTACAACCAATGGTGTGTAGTCGCTATTGTAATGTAGAAAATGCAGCAACCAATTTGCGCACAGCAAGCTCCCACACACAGCCATATGATAATGACCAGATAATGTGTTTCAGTGATGTTGATTATGGGATAAATATTGGGCAGGACAACAGGGATAACTCCCTGCTCTGTTTCAAAATAGTCCCATGGGATCTTTTATATCCACCTGAGGGGGCAGACAGGGGCTTGGTTTAAAGGTCTCATCCAAAAGATGACACCTCTGACAGTGCAGCACTCCCTCAGTACTGCAATGGAGTGTCAGCCTTGATTTTTGTGTTCAAGTCCTAGAGGTGGCACTGGAACCCAGAACTTACTGACTCAGGAGGCGGGAGTGCTACTAACTAAGCCATGGCTGACACACACACCCGCTCTGTGATATCCCAGGGGATTGGCCTTGACCTAAAGAACGTAGTCCAACCTGAGGCTCCCCAGGGAAAGGGCAGTCTAATGCAAAGAGCTTTCATCTAAAGTGGAATATCAAAGAAAAGGCTCCAAGATGCTCAAAATGACACAACCTACAAAGTCTCCTGCATTAGGAATACACTATATATACTTGACATTATATATACTTGACATTACCAGGTTGGAATGCATTGTGGAGATCAGGACCACTCCCATGGGGTATAAGAATCATCCAATCCTCAAGATGCAAAACATTGAACCTGCCTGCATTCTCCACCCAACCTGAAACACAGTCTGCAGGTTGCCCTTTGGTCTTCTGTGTCAACACCTCTGCATTCCAGACAGTGAGGACAATATTTTGTTCAGAAACTTGTTATAAAATAATAAAGGGTCTTCCAAAACTAGAGTGGGCTCATTTATTTTCAAGTACAGAGTCCACTGGGGCTACAAGCTAGCTTCATTTACCAACACCAGTGGGAAGGAATTGCAATATTGATATTACTACTGTGGATCAGGCCACCATCTACTTATATCTGGTTGAGGGGACCATGCAATGCTCACCAGCTGCAGCCTTGATCTTCTTGTCACTCTCCTGGATCACAGGAATGGGGTAGGGCCCATAGCAATAGCTAAAGATGGCTGCCAGTTGTCGAGTAATAGCATTGTTCTGAAAATGCAACACAAAAACACCACACATCAAGTCAATCAACTGGTGCATGTGCAGCTGGTTCAACACTTGGCAGAGTCACTCAGCTCCCAAAAAAATCTCAGACTCATTTCATTTAAAACAGTCAAACTTTTAAAATCCTGTATTCTTCATCACACAAGCAATGTTCCAGCTCACTGTTACAAATATAGAGAGACAGTAACACTCCAAATGGATTTTGTTACTGTAATGTGTTTCAGCCATTACAGTCAGGTACTTAATTGGTTGGAGCAGTGGGTTAATATTTAGATTTCTCATCCTCAGAGAGCAGTGGAGGCTGGGTCATTGAATATATTCAAAGCTGAGTTAGACAGGTTTTTGATTGACAACGGAGTCAACAGCTATGGGGGGCAGACAGGAAAGTGGAGTTGAGGCCACAAACAAAACAGCTATGATCTTATTGGATGGCGAAGCAGGCTCGAGGGGCCGAATGGCCTACTCCTGCTCCTATTTCTTCTGGTCTTATGGGTCTGCAATAGGAGTTGGTTACAATGAGATTTGCAATATCAAAGTTTGTTAGTGTGAGAGTGAGATTAATACCATCACATTGTACAATATAAGGTCAAGGAACTCACATTTTATAATCAGAGTCTGCTAAACTGGGGCCTGTAATAGCAGGGATGGTTAGATTGGGACCTGTAATAGCAGAGGCTGTTAGATTGGGACCTGTAAAGCAGAGGCTGTTAGATTGGGACATGTAATAGCACGGATGGTTAGATTGGGATCTGTAATAGCAGAGGCTGTTAGATTGGGACCTGTAATAGCAGAGGCTGTTAGGTTGGGACCTGTAATAGCAGGCTGTTGGATTGGGACCTGTAATAGCAGAGGCTGTTAGGTTGGGACATGTAATAGCAGGGATGGTTAGATTGGGACCTGCAATAGCAGAGGCTGTTAGATTGGGACCTGTAATAGCAGAGGCTGTTAGGTTGGGACCTGTAATAGCAGGCTGTTGGATTGGGACCTGTAATAGCAGAGGCTGTTAGATTGGGACCTGTAATAGCAGAGATGATTAGATTGGGACCTGTAATAGCAGAGTCTGTTAGATTGGGACCTGCAATAGCAGGGATGGTTAGATTGGGACCTGTAATAGCAGAGGCTGTTAGGTTGGTACATGTAATAGCAGGGATGGTTAGATTGGGACCTGCAATAGCAGAGGCTGTTAGATTGGGACCTGTAATAGCAGAGGCTGTTAGGTTGGGACCTGTAATAGCAGAGGCTGTTAGGTTGGGACCTGTAATAGCAGGCTGTTGGATTGGGACCTGTAATAGCAGAGGCTGTTAGATTGGGACCTGTAATAGCAGAGTCGGTTAGATTGGGACCTGCAATAGCAGGGATGGTTAGATTGGGACCTGTAATAGCAGAGGCTGTTAGATTGGGACCTGCAATAGCAGGGACGGTTAGATTGGGACCTGTAATAGCAGGGATGGTTAGATTGGGACCTGTAATAGCAGAGTCTGTTAGATTGGGACCTGTAATAGCAGGGATGGTTAGATTGGGACCTGTAATAGCAGGGATGGTTAGATTGGGACCTGTAATAGCAGAGATGGTTAGATTGGGACCTGTAATAGCAGGGATGGTTAGATTGGGACCTGTAATAGCAGGGATGGTTAGATTGGGACCTGTAATAGCAGGGATGGTTAGATTGGGACCTGTAATAGCAGGGATGGTTAGATTGGGACCTGTAATAGCAGGGATGGTTAGATTGGGACCAGTAATAGCAGGGATGGTTAGATTGGGACCTGTAATAGCAGGGATGGTTAGATTGGGACCTGTAATAGCAGAGGCTGAGAGAGGATAATGCTGGTCATACGAGGAGCAGATTGCACAGTGCTGTACCTTGCTCAGGTGGAATATGTCAAACATGAGCGTCAGTCCCCAGGTGATCATTTCTTGGCTGTACACATCGTTCACAGTATCAAAGTCCTTGAGCAGGTATAGAGTAATGGACCACCGATGCTGGATCAGAGAGTTTTCCAGGGACTTCAGCCAGGAATACAGAGTCCAGGGGACACCTTGGGGTGTAAAGAACAGACTTTTGTGAGAAAAAAGGAGCTAACATCCAACAGTGATCCCCATTCCACCCCACCACTGAAAGAGCAAGGGGGTGTATCTGAGGTACAAGGATATTTGACCTGTATATAATTCACACATCCAGAGAACAGGCGTGCTGCACTGTCACCAGTCCTGTCTTTAGGATGAGACATTAAAACAACATCCTGTCTGTCCTTAGGTGGGCAGAAAAGATCCCGTGGCATTATTCGAAAAGCAGCAGAGGACTTATGCCTGGTGTCCCGCCCAATATTTATCCCTGAACCAACATCACTAAACATCTGGTCATTATCATATTGCTGTTGGTGGCACTTTGCTATGTGCAAATTGGCTGCCACATTTCTGAATTACAGCAGTGACTACACTTCAAAAGTACTTCATTGGTGTAAAGCACTTTTGAATGTCCCAAGGTTGTGAAAGGTGCTCCGGTGATGCTTTGAGGATCTACAACTTCCTCTAAAAATACCAAACAGGAGTTTGGTATTTTTTTTGGTATCCCGAGCTCCCAGGAGGAGCGTACACCATCAGTACCTGTGATTGCCAGCAGAGGTCTCAGGCACATTATAAACAAGTGATGTTACAGATGATGGATGGGGAATTTCAACATTGGGAGATCTGAGAGCAGCAAGCCTCAATTTAATTCAATAGCAAACATTCTGAATGATTGCTCCCTCCAAGACATGAGGAACATACGCTCCGACCACCAGATTAATGATTTCAATATCAACACAACAGACAGTGAATAAGATCCCCCAGGTTTGATGGCAGTTATCATTGAGCAAAGGGAGACACAAGGGATCACTATGAGGGGTCTGCTGCACATTGGTGAGGTAGATTTTTTTTATTCATTCATAGGATGTGGGCATTGCTGGCTGGGCCAGCATTTATTGCCCATCCCTAATTGCCCTTGAGAAGGTGGTGGTGAGCTGCCCTCTCGAGCCGCTGCAGTCCATGTGGTGTAGGTACATCCACAGTGCTGTTAGGAACGGAGTTCCAGGATTTTAACCCAGCGACAGTGAAGGAACGGCGAGATATTTCCAAGTCAGGATGGTGTGTGACTTGGAGAGGAACTTGCAGGTGGTGGTAGATGAAGCAAGAACGAGAAGATCTGGGTCAGGAATTGTCCCAGATCTGGGTCAGGAATTGTCCCAGATCTGGGTCAGGAATTGTCCCAGATCTGCTGCTGTAACTTTACACATTCAAGTGAGGTTTCCGTAACATTTCTGGAAAAGTTACAGCATCAGAACGGGGGCAGCTCTGATGGGACTGCCCATCACTGAATGAGATGGGTGATGGGGTGACTGGGAAATGGGAACACTGAAGAATGAGAGATGATCTCAAGGAAGCTTACAAAATTCTTACAGGGTGTGACAGGGTAGATGCAGATAGGATGTTTACCCTGGCTGGATGGTCTAGAAAAGTTTGAGCAACAGGTGAAGCTAGCTGTTTCATGCTGCTACTTTGCAGTAGCAACACGAGTGCTTTTCGCCACTAACAGGATGCTGTCATCAAGCCAAAAAGGCATTCTGCCTATCACACAAATGAGTAATGTGGTGTATGAATTTCAGTGCCAGTGTGATGCTAGGTTTGCAGGCCTTACGTCCCTAAGACTGGCAGATTATATCAAACAGCATGTCCCAGCCACTGTTCGCAACAGACAAAGGTACAGACTCTACCCAACCAGTCCGTGCTTGCAAAACTCAAAACACAGTGTCCAACATTAGATGTGATTCCATGATTGAGGGTTATTTAGCAAATGTTGTCCAATGTGCTAAGAATTACACTGACAACCAATTTAAGATTGTCAGTTGGGCTCGCAATGTGGCACATTTGCAGGTACTGAAAGCTATGTATATTAATACACAGGGCCCTGTTCTTTGCAGACAGAAAGAACATGTACACACCTTGTTCCTGTTTCAGCTAAACAAAATAAATGACAGCCACTCACTGATTCATTCCTCAGGGCAATGCCTTGACCAATCAGGGTCAAGTTGCCTGGTTTAAATTTCAAACAATGACAAAAAGCTTGGACATATCTCTTTTTACAGAAATACTCAAATTTCTGTATTTCCAAACGACCATATGGGGATAGTGCAGAAAAATGGCATAGGGGTAGATGATCAGCCATGATCTGTTTGAATGGTGGAGCAGGCTTTATGGGCCAAATGGCTACTCCTGCTCCATGTTTCTGTGATGGATTACTGAGGTCACTGAGTGCTGCCCCATAGAGGTCATCTGTGGAACTGCAAACACTACCCCTACAATGCTGGTTCCTTGATCTGAGTGGGAAAGCGTTAACCACAGGACAGGGTACCCTAGGTCAGAGCCTGAATCTAAGCTGAGCCCAAACCACTTTGCACAGGGAGGGGGACAGTTAACCACAGGGCACCCTAGTCCCAGTCACAGGCTCCTCCACACAGAGAGGTGTGGAGTTACAACACAGGGCATGGGTCCCTGGAGCTAGGCTACAGCCCAGTTGTCAGTCCACACTGAGATGCGCCATTACAGTCACTGACAGAGACTAAGGAATGTGTTGTGAGTGTTTAAAGGGAGCTTACCATGGTAGCATGTGGTGAAGTGCTATACTCACCGAGATTGTGCAATTCTACAGTGATGTCGAGGTAGCTGTGCTCAGCACTCTGATAGAGGGCATCCTGCATTGCTCTCCTTTGGGCTTTACTGCTGCGGTTTAGCCTGGGTTTTGGAAGCTGCTGGTTGCTGTCCTCTGTCCCCTCAGCCAGGATGTCCTCCAGGGACATGATGTCACTATTCAGGGTGTCTGGCTGGGACAGAAGCTTCTGCAGCACATTCCTGAGCAATCATTAAAAAGAGCGTGCATTAACAAAAAAAAACAATGAACAATATAACTGAGAACAACAGCGCATTCCAGTCAGTGAAAGAGATCAGTGCATCTATCATTGCAAACGATCAGTACCCAGGGTGAGCCATTCACAGATACATACCCTGCCCCCCACCGTCAATAAAAGGTTCCCCTGTTATAGCCCTCTCTCTGTCTCACAGCACAATCAGTATAAGACTCTCAGTTATAACACCCTATCCCACCCTGTTGACAGTATAATACTCTCAATTGCAACACCCTCTCCTACAGCAATCGCAGAAGGCTCTCAGTTAATAAAAAGCTCTGTAACCTACCCCACCCCCAATACAGGTTCTCAGTTACAACAGTCTCTGTTACCCAGACTCAGTATAAGACCTGAGGTTGCTCTAATCTCTCACCTGTGTCCGTGGGCAGCAGCCTGGCTGAATGGGTTAGTAATTCCTTGCAGAGATGCAGTGACTCCATTTTTACCAATGGATCCAGCCAGGAGATCAGCTCCTTTCTCCAATAACAGACTGACCAGATCTAGGTGTCCTGGGAAAGATGGGGCGAGAGTGAGAGAGGCACAGTACATAGAAGAGTACAGAATAGGGGTCAAGCTGCAGCAAGAGTGCATATTATTTATTGGTAAAAGGAAGAGGTATCTTATACACTGTGTGTCTTATAGGGAAGGGCATCTTATACAGTGAATGATATAGGGAAGGGTATCTTATAGAGAGACTAATATAGGGAAGGGCATCTTATACAGTGAGTGATATAGGAAAGGGCACCTTATAGAGTGAGTGATATAAGGAAGGGTATCTTATACAGTGACTGATATAGAGAAGGGTACCTTATAGAGCGACTGATATAGGGAAGGGTACCTTATAGAGCGAGTGACATAGGGAAGGGTACCTTATACAGTGAGTGATATAGGGAAGGGTATTTTGTACAGTGAGTGATATAGGGAAGGGCACCTTATGGAGTGAGTGATATAAGGAAGGGTATCTTATACAGTGACTGATATAGGGAAGGGTACCTTATAGAGCGACTGATATAGGGAAAGGTACCTTATAGAGCGACTGATATAGGGAAGGGTACCTTATAGAGCGACTGATATAAGGAAGGGTACCTTATAGAGCGACTGATATAGGGAAGGGTACCTTATAGAGTGAGTGATATAGGGAAGGGTACCTTATAGAGCGACTGATATAGGGAAGGGCATCTTATACAGTGAGTGATATAGGGAAGGGTATTTTGTACAGTGAGTGATATAGGGAAGGGTATTTTGTACAGTGAGTGATATAGGGAAGGGCATTTTGTACAGTGAGTGATATAGGGAAGGGTATTTTGTACAGTTAGTGATATAGGGAAGGGTATTTTGTACAGTCAGTGATATAGGGAGGGGTATTTTGTACAGTCAGTGATATAGGGAAGGGTATTTTGTACAGTCAGTGATATAGGGAAGGGTCTTTTGTACAGTGAGTGATATAGGGAAGGGTACCTTATAGAGTGAGTGATACAGGGAAGGGTACCTTATTGAGTGAGTGATATAGGGAAGGGTACCTTATTGAGTGAGTGATATAGGGAAGGGTACCTTATGGAGTGAGTGATATAGGGAAGGGCATCTTATACAGTGAGTGATATAGGGAAGGGCATCTTATACAGTGAGTGATATAGGGAAGGACATCTTATCCAGTGAGTGATGTAGGGAAGGGTATTTTGTATAGTCAGTGATATAGGGAAGGGTATCTTATACAGTGAGTGATATAGGGAAGGTATTTTGTACAGTGAATGATATAGGGAAGGGTATTATACAGTGAGTAATATAGGGAAGGGCATCTTATACAGTGAGTGATACAGGGAAGGGTATTATAGAGTGAGTGATATAGGGGAGGGTATTATACAGTGAGTGATATAGGGGAGGGTATTATACAGTGAGTGATATAGGGGAGGGTATTTTCTACAGTGAATGATACAGGGAAGGGTATTATACTGCGGGTGATATAGGAGAGGGCATTTTATACAGTGAGTGATATAGGGAAGGGTATTTTGTACAGTGAGTGATACAGTGAAGGGTATTTTGTACAGTGATTGATACAGGAAAGGGTATTTTGTACAGTGATTGATACAGGAAAGGGTATTTTGTACAGTAAGTGATACAGGGAAGGGTATTTTACAGTGAGGCAGGAAATGGCTTCTTATACACAATGTGTAAGAGAGAAAAGAGCAAGTTATACACACAGTGTGATTTAGGGAAGGTATCTGATGCACACTGTTTTTTGTATTTGTTTGTGGGATATGAGCCCCATTGATAAGGCCAGCATTTATTGTCCATCTCTAATTGACCTTGAGAAGGTGGTGATGAGCTGCCTTCTTGAACTGGTATAGCCCATGTGGTGTAGGTGCACCCACAGTGCTTTAGGGAGGGAGTTTTAACCTAGCAACAGTGATGGAACGGCAACATAGTTCCAAGTCAGGATGGTGAGTGACTTGGAGGGGAACTTGTTGGTGGTGGTGTTCCTATGCACCTGCTGCCTTTGCCCTTCTAGGGGTAATATTTGGAAGGTGCTGTCAAAGGAGCCTTTGCTGCGGTGCATCTTGTAGATGGTACACACTGCTGCTACTGTGCCTCGGTGGTGGGGGGAGTGAATGTTGAAGGAAGTGGATGGGGTGCTGATCGAGCAGGCTGCTTTGTCCTGGATGATGTCGAGTTTGTGCCTTGTAGATAGTGGACAGGCTTTGGGGAGTCAGGAGGAGTCACTACAGAATTCCCTACATCTGACCTGCTCTTGTAGCCACAGTATTAAATGGCTAAGTTAAGTTTCTGGCCAATGGTAACCCCCAGGATGTTGATAGTGGAGGATTCAGTGATGATAATGCCATTGAATGTCAAAGAGAGATGGTTTGATTCTCTCTTGCCGGAGATGGTCATTGACTGGCACTTGTGTGGCACGAATGTTACTTGCCACTTTTCAACACAACCTGAAGGTTGTCCAGGTCTCGCTGCATGCATACGCAGACTGCATCAGTATCTGAGGAGTCCCAAATAGTATTGAATACAATGTAAACATCCCCACTTCTGACCGTATGATGGAAGGAAGGTCATCAATGAAGCAGCTGAAGATGGTTGGGCCGAGGGCACTAATCTGAGGAGCTCCTGCAGTGATGTTCTGGAACTGAGATGATTGACCTCCAACAACCATAACCATCTTCCTTTGTGCTAGGTATGATTCCAACCAGTGGAGAGTTTTCCCCTGATTCCCATTGACTCCAGTTTTGCTGGGACTCCTTGATGCCACACTCGGTCAAACGCTGCCTTGATGTCAAGGGCAGTCACTCTCACCTCACCTCAGGAGTTCAGTCTTTTGTCCATGTTTGAACCAAGGCTGTAATGAGGTCAGGAGCTGAGTGGTCCTGGTGGAACCTAAACTGAGCGTCAGTGAATAGGTTATTGCCGTGTAAGTGCAGCTTGATAGCACTGTTGACGACACCTTCCATCACTTTGCTAATTATCGAGACTAGACTGATAGTGGGGTGGGGTTATTTGGGCGGGTTGGATTTGTCCTGCTTTTTGTGGACAGGACATACCTGGGCAATTCTCCATATAGCCAGGTAGATGTCAGTGCTGTAGCTGTACTGGAACAGCTTGGCTAGGGGTGCAGCAAGTTCTGGAGCACAGATCTTCAGTACTATTGCCGGAATATTGTCAGGGCCCATTGCCTTTGCACTATCCAGTGCCTTCAGATGTTTCCTGATAACATGTGGAGTGAATTGAAATGGCTGAAGACTGGCATCTGTGATGCTGGGGACCTCCGGAGGAGGCCAAGTTGGATCATCCACTCGGCACTTCTGGCTGAAGATTGTTGCAAATGCTTCAGCCTGATCTTTTGCACTGATGTGCTGTGCTCCTCCATCATTGAGGATGGGGGTGTTTGTGGAGCATCCTGCTCTGGCCAGCTGCTTAATTGTCCACCACCATTCACAACTGGATGTAGCAGGACTACAGAGCTTTAATCTGATCCATTGGTTGTGGGATCTCTTAGCTCTGTCTACAGTATGCTGCTTATGCTGTTTGGCATGCAAGTAGTCCTGTATTGTAGCTTCACCAGGTTGACACCTCATTTTTAGGTATGTCTAGTGCTGCTCCTGGCATGCCCTCCTGCACTCTTCATTGAACCAGGGTTGATCCCCCACTTGATGGTAATGGTAGAATGGGGTTATGCAGGGTCGAGAGGCTACAGAATGTGGTTGAAAACAATTCTGCTGCTGCTGATGGCCCACAGCACCTCATGGATGTCCAATTTGAGCTGCTAGAACTGTTTGAAATCTAACTATTTAGCATGATGGTAGTTCCACACAACACCACGAAGGGTGCCCTCAGTGTGGAGATTGGACTTCATCTCCACAAGGACTGTGTGGCGGTCGCTTGTACCAACATGGGCATGGACAGATACATCTGCGACAGGTAGATTGGTGAGAACGAGGTCAAATAGATTTTTCCCCTCATGTTGGTTGTCTCACCACCTGCCACAGGCCCAATCTGGCAGATATATCCTTCAGGACTGGCCAGCTCGGTCAATTGGAATTTAGGGGAGGGCATCTTCTACACTGGTAATGTTGGGGAGAGTATCTTAAGAACAGAACGTCATTTCTTTTTGATGTGATCTTTTTAACAGAACAAAAAACTGTGATGATTAGTTTAATTCCAATTTACGTCACATGCATTTATAAATTAATTTAAAATTTTCAGGTGAACTTTTTCCATGTCTCTGAACTCTGATCTATTGCTAGGCCACAGGCTTGAATGTTTATACTGACTATAGCTCAAATTAAAAAAAATGCAGTGTCAGTCTGTTGAAGTACTCCTATCATCAGGGAAACCGATGTTGTCCGATAAGCCAGACCCACTCTCACAACACCCACCCTTGTCCTAGCTGTTGTGTACCTGCTGCGGCTGCGAGCTGCAAAGGAGTTTCTGACCAGCTTTCTCCACTAACACAGCCTTCGACATGGGCCCCGGCATCCAATAGCAACTGTATAGACAGAGAGGGAATGTCACACAGAGGAGAGCATCGTAATCTTGCATTTAATTACAGCCATAGAATTACATTTAATTACACACGGATATAGTATCTACAGACAGAAACAGGCCAGTCTGGCCTCTATGCCTGCCTTTAGTCCAGTTGAGCCTCCTCCCACTTTAATGGCTTCTGTTCCCACTCTGCCCCTTGTGTCCCTCTATTCTCACCCATCCCAAGTATCCCTCAATTCTTACCCAGTCCCTCTTCCTCTCATGCTATTCTGCCAATATCTCCCTGGTTCCACCCTGCCCCCACCCATATTATTAGGGAGATGGTGGTGTAGTGGTATTGTCACTGGACTAGTAATCCAGAGGCCCAGGCTAATGCTCTGGGGACACGGATTCAAATTCCACCATGGCAGCTGGTGAAATTTGAATTCAGTTAATAAATCTGGAATTGAAAGCTAGTCTCAGTAATGGTGACCATGAAACTATCATCGATTGTCGTAAAAACCCATCTGGTTCACTAATGTCCTTTAGGGAGGATATCTGCATCCTTACCTGGTCTGGCCTACATGTGACTCCAGACCTACTGCAATGTGTCTGACTCTGAACTGTCCCTCTGAAATGACCCAGCAAGCCACTCAGCTCAAAAGCAGCGACACCCACATCCCATGGAAGAATAAAGAAGAAATGGCCTTCTCCAATATGCATGCAGGTTGATCCAATTGAGGCATTTAAAAACTATAAAGGGAGCAATTGGGTCAATAAAGAGAAATTCTTTCTCTTTTCGGGGAGTGTAAAATAGGAGGAATAACCATAAAATTAGAGCCAGGTCTTTCAAGAGTGAACCAGGAGGCTCACTTTCATACCAAAGATTTGGGAAATCTGAAGCCTCCAAATGCTCTGGGTGCTGGGGTTCAAATGAAATTTTGGGCTGAGATCAATTGTCATATTCAACAAAAATTTGCGATAAGGATCAGCCATGAATGGCAGAACAGGTTCGAAGGAGTGAATGGTTCAGTTCAGTTTCTGCTCATTGGTAACTCCTAGGATGTTGATAATGGAGGGTTCAGCAATGGTAATGCTGTTAAATGTCATAGGGAGATAGTTACATTCTCTCCTGTTGGAGATGGTCATTGCTTGGCAATTGTGTGGCACAAATGTTGCTTGACAACTTATCAGCCTAAGCCTGAATGTTGTCCAGGTCTTGCTGCATTTGGATATGGACTGCTTCAGTATCTGAGGAGTCGCGAATGATGCTGAACATTGTGCAATCATCAACGAACATCCCCACTTCTGACCTTATGATGGAAGGAAGCAGCTGAAGATGGTTGGGTTTAGGGCTGGGCAGAATTCCACTGCTTTTCTTTAAAATATTGCCATGGAATCTTTTATATTCACCTGAAAATTTTTCATCCAACATGCAGTAGAGGCAGTCCATGTGATACTCCCTCAGTCCTGTGCTGGAGTGTCAGCTCTGGGGCAGAATTTTACATTGACCCACCGGCGGGTTTGTGGGCAAGGGTTGGCCGTAAAATTCCTCGAATGGCCGTCCCACCAGGTTCCTGCCTGGCCTGACGTCTCCGCAACTTGACACTGGGACAGGCAACACTTGGTCCGGCTCGCCCTTCCTTGCCCCAGTTGAGACCCTTAAGTAACCAATTGTTGACCACTTAAGGGCCATTTCCAGGCTGGTGGGGGCAGGGATTGAAGCTTGGAAATGAACCGCGCTCAGGCATCAGGCAGGAAAGTGGGGTTGCCCTCCATCAGCAGTCTCCTTTTAACATCGGGTTCCTTCCCCCCCACTCCAAAAAGACTGGCCCCTACAGGACCACCCTCCCCCTTCCAGCCTCTCCAACAACACCCCCGCCCCACTCTGCCCTCCTTGCTGAGCCTCATCTCTCCATCCCACCCTGAGGCCCCCAAAACTTACCTGGTCCTGGACTCTCAGGGCTTAGGCTCTGGGGACTGCTTGTAATCCCAGTCCTGTACACTGCAGCTACTGATGCTGCAGGGACTAGAGAGTTGCCGACCAATCAGATTGGCCGACAGCTCTCTGAGGCAGGATTTCCTCCAGAGTGAGGGGTGGGAGTCCCCGTCTCCAGTCAACTAACACTTGTTGGCATGTTAACTGGCAGTGGGGCAGATAGTATCGGCGGGGATGTGTTCTCCGCAGACTCCTTGGATGGTGGTAAGGGAAACCCCGCCCTTCTAAATATCCTGGCCAAGTCTCTAGAATGGGACTTGCACCCACAAACCTCTGACTCAGATGAGAGTGCTGCCCAGAGACATGCTTGACAACATAGAGACAATGGACGGAAGGAATTTGATATGGGAAGATGTGTTAGATCCACAGAGAGCAATAGGCTTTCTATGCCTAATCAGCTTGAGTGGTGTCTGAAACCCCTGAGGTAGCTCAAAGCCTCTCGAGCAGCGACACAGTCCCCAACGTCTAGTGCCATCCTTCACCAAGCCATGGGAAGTGGGAAGAGCTCAACATTTATTCAACTAAACTGACCCACTCCTGTACCTGTGTGACTGACAGATGGCCAAATGCGACGGCGAAAGTGAGAGCGGTCCAGTGTCGCGCCTCTGCATGGACAGATGAGCACTGCTGGGAATTACCTGGCACCTGCAAATCAAGCACAACGCTCAGGAGTTTCTCAAACTTAGCAAGTCAGTTTTCAAATTAATCAATATTTAATCTGTTTGAATGCTGGATCATTCAAACATCGTTTGTGTATAGGCACCCCAGCTTAAACCAGGTCTGACACATTATGTTAAATACCATGCAAATCAGATGTTAACAGTCAAATATTATTGAGAATTATTGTGGCACTGTGTCTGAGTCCACACGTTACAAATCCCACATTTGTATCAGGGTCCATTTGTTACAGGTTCACCCTGTAGGATACTCTTATGGAATGCAGTGATATATTTGAAAGCACTTCATGTGAAGACTGTGTCAATAATCAATGTCTTACCTGAATATCAATGTCTGCTCCAGAGGTCACCAGGACCTGGACCATGGCCTCATCCCCACTGCTAGCTGCATACATCAGTGGAGTCAATCCCTGAGGAGAAGAAATAGCATTTGAATGCTCCAGGTAAATAATCAGCTCTGAGGTGGTGATCCCTCTGAGACCATGGGCCTCACAAATAAGGGCAAAGGTTGGAGGTCACCCTCACATATTGAGTGACGAGTGGAGACTAAGTGGCTATTAGCATTGCCTTCTGTTATGATCCTTGGCCCGACCCCGGGATGTAGGGAAGATCCGGTTAGGGACCAATAATGTTTTGTTTAAAGTCGATGAAGGTTGAGATTCAAGAAACTTACTAAATGAATAAAGGCACAAGATTCCACGGGTTTTGAACAAATAAAAATAAACTTTACGACACAAGTTCAGAAAGATAAAACAATTTGCAATATGTATCTTATACTCTAACATTCAGGGTAAATATGAGATACATGTGTATTAACAGATGAACAGTGGTCGAACACACCACACTACAGAGTAAATGACAGGTGCAACCAAGACAGAGCCCATGGATTTCTCAAAAACCCACCCAGATGTCAGTAAACAAGTCAAGCAATCTCATTGAAACTCTGTCTCATGAGGGATTCCCAGCTTCAACTTCAAAGATCTCTCCTTGGAATTTTAGAATTCTCTCCAAAAGTTGCTCCCACTCAGATGGCTTTAACAATGGCCCACTTCACAGGGTTTCAATCTCGCCTTTCGAGATCCCTCCTCCCTGGATTCCTGAGTACACTGAAACACTAGCTCACAAGCACACTTATAGATCTATGGCTGTGCCAATCAGAACATCACTGCTCCAAAGGGGTATCTTTTCCACAACTGCCCTCTTTACTTAAAGTCTGCTCCCTGCAGCTCTTTCATTAACTTAACTAGGATCTGGTTCTGTCCTTTTTGGCTTTGTAACACATGTTGGCTGGCAGACTACCTCAAATTGACTGCCTCAAGAAATTTCCACTGCCCCTTGAACTGATTGGGTGACCTATCAAACTCCCAGAGGGCCCCTAATAGCCTTTGCTATTAGGCAGAAACCAATGTAACAAGCATTGAAACATCTTGTACCTTAAAGGTTACAGTCTCCACAGACTTTTTATTTAACGCTCAGGGACACACAGATCAATTGATTTCATGACACTTCTAAATTGTTATGAAGGATGTTTCACCCAGTACACAGCGGTAAGTTGATGAATATAACCCAATGCTTATTCCTGTGAGGCATAGATTTGTGCTGAGACTTATTATTGTATAATCCATACGCTAGGAGAGGTTTGAATCAACCACTTCCCAGTACATGGCAGCCATCCCTCTTGGCTTCCTGTCACATGGGGTGCCTTTTTTCTCAGTTTCCTGTCACATTTGTAGCTTGCCTCCCTCCCTTTCCCTCCTTCTTGCTGAATATTACTTTAGTTTATATTGCACTAGTAAAATCACACCCAGGGTTGTTGTGCACCAACCACAGTCGAAGTGAAGATGGCTGAAGGAACATCAATGTGTTTGAACACTGGGGCAAACAAGAGAACATCAGTCGACAGCTGCTAATGGTTTGAGATGTAATTTAGAAAAATGGTAGTGTCAATTGATCAATGGTATGAGACATTGTGCAGGAGATATCTTCAGTCTCAATAGACACCTTGCATCATACTTTATGAGAATATGTTCTGCTTGTAGTAAACTGCACAGAAATATGTAAATGCAGCATTTGCAAAGAGTTGAATACAATCTGCAATCATCAGCTCATCCTGATATAAATCTCTACAACTAGGGAAGGATAATCCTGGGGTAGTGATTATTAGATGTACAGAGACTTCTGGTGTACAGCATGACATCCAGTCTCTCCTCCCCTCCACTCCTTGGGCAGAATTTTACATTCCTTCACTGGCAGGTTTGAAGGTGGGGTTGGTGGGGGCTTGTAAAATGCAGCAGGGGGAGATCCAGAGCAGGTGGGGAACCCAGCAGCTTCTACTGGGCGAGCTGATGTTGGGAAAGAGTTGGGGGGCACATTCTTTGGGGTTCCCCTGTGCCTATCGAGGCACCCCTCCCCCACACAAGGTCATACCGCACCCCCCCCCCCCCCCCCCCCCACCCCCACCCCCCACTTTAGCCTTCCTCCCTGGCCTGTCAGACTTGGCCCCACAACCCCTCACCACCAGCCCCCATCCCCTCACTGGGGCTTGTCAGCCAGGCCCGGCCGATGCCCCGGACTTACCTGAAGTCCAGCCTCCATTAGCTCCTCTTCTTCGGGAATTGGCTGAAGTCCCAGCAGTGTCCACCACCTCAACCAGGCATTGCTGAGACTACAGAGCAGCCAGCCAATTGGATTGGCTGACCAGAAGCTCTCTAAGGTGGAGCTTCCTCCCCAGTTGGGAGCAGAAGTCTCACCCTGAGCCAAGCGATGCCCCCCACACACCCTGCCCTCCAATGAGTGCAGGGCAGCCAGTCTCAGTGCAGATGCGTTCGCCGTTGACACTTCAGGTGGAGGGCGGGCAATCCCACCATCTGAAAAATCCTGCCCCGCATGTGTGAATGAGCTTCCTCTCCATCTTGTCTCTTGGACTTCTGTAGGATTTTGTCATCTTTCCCTATTTTTTAATCTCAAATACAAGATTGAGGACAAGGAAATGTCTGATTTATACTTACTAAAGTATTAAATATAGACAATTATATAACAGAACACAAGCCCTAACATACAACATGTTAAATTTTAGGTTTGAATGCACATCCAAAATATGTGTTCAACATATGACTTTATTAATTGAAGTCTCTGCAAACTCAGTTGGAGACAACATTAATAGAAGTGAACAAGTCAAATCTACAAACAGTTATTAAACAGTTGCCCGATTTCTCATGTTTGAAACATTTGGATGTGTTCAGATGTTGTCTCCTGTTCTCCCCAAAGTGACAAAATGAACAAGAGCTTTGTACCCCTTTTATAGTAACTTCATTGCCAATATGTGGAGAGGTTTGTGACTTTACAGTTCACTTAAGTCATTGAGTTTTAGGTTATCAAATAATCATAAAGGCCTTAGCTTTAATAATACCCTTTTCAGCAACCTTCACTATTTATGAATTATGACATTACTCGGGAAGGAGTGGCATTGTAATCAAAGACAGTATTTGCAAGCACCGAGTTAAAACCAATTCTAACCCACTAATGTGCTTTAACCATAATCCAACATCAGTTGTTCTGACCTCGTTCCATATTAAAAACAATAAATCTATATTCCTGTGAGGCCTCTCCCCTACCTGCTCACTAAGAGCATCGAGTCCCTCTGGTCCCAGCAACGCAGCAGCTGCATGTACCAAATCAGTGCGGCCGGAGTTCAACATCTGAAAGCCCAGGTTCTGTCTCAGCTTCAGCTCGGCCTGCTTGGCATCCAGTCCACGGGATGTGCATAAAGTGCTGTTAATCCTACAAAACAGAAAGAGGTGGATTCATTTTGACTTCTTAAACTTCTGCCAAAGAAAATATTTGTGGTCAACTGCCCAGCCTCCTTTCACCTCCAGCCTCGAATTTTAAACTGGGCTGAACTTCCACAAGATCTATGTAACCTTACTATTCCAATGTCCCATCAGATAGTGCTTCATACATTAGCCATGGCTCAGTTGATAATACGCTCACCTCTTCAGTCCAGAGATTTGAGCACATAATCCAGACTGACACCCTAATTCCCTACTGAGGCAGTGCTGCGCTGTCAGGGGTGCCATCTTGCACTCCAGGCATTAAACAGAGCCCCTGTCTGCCCCCTCAGGTGGGCGCAAAAGATCCCAAGGAAGAAGAGCAGGGAGAGTTCTCTCCATCCAGTGTCCTGGGCAACATCAATAAACACCATTAAAAGTAGGTTCCTAGTCATTTATCTCATTGTTGTTGCTGGGATCTTGCTCTACACAAAATTGGCTGCCACATTTCCAATGGCAATGTGACTACACTTCAACAAGTACTTCATTGGCTGTGAAGAGCTCTGGGATGCCAGGAGACCATGAAAGTCACTGTAAGATGTCTATCTACAAAATGACTCTCAGAGACTGAAGATTACAGTTTGTTTCCATTATAAGTGGGTATTCATTACATAGCAACAAGACCGTTGCTCCAGCAGACAGGTTGGGAACCAGAGGAACAGGGTCATGATGAATAAAATGGATCTCCATGTCAAGTATCAGTGGGCCCCAGGATTGTCTGGGCTCTACTGAAAGTTTAACATATGAACAGGGGTGGTTCCATTCAACCTCTCAAATCTGCTCCCTTATTCAATTAGATAATGGTTTCTTTGTATTGCAACCCATTTAGCTCCATATCCCAAATTAACAATCCCGAACAATTCCTCAAAAGGCAAAGTAACAGAGAGTAGCTTTGCAGAGGTTGAGATAGTAAAGCTTTGCTCACCTGAGTTGCCGGGGTTCACAATCTACGCCCGGAAGCAGAAGTCTGGCAGCCTGTCGAAGGTCACTACTGTCCACTGTGAGACTGTGCCTGTGTTCCGCCTGTGCGATGCACACCCTGATCCACTCAACCACTGGCGGGAGAATCTCGTACGGCCTGAAGGGTGTTTGAGGTCAGGGGCAGGATGGAAATGCAGAAAGACAACAAGAACAATGAGAACATGGATACACATTTGACCTGGACTTCTCCCATCTTCAGAAACCATTACTTAGACATTCAGTCAGCACCCTCTTATCATGACATGTTAGAATGAATCTTCAAACATGCATGTTGTGTATTTGCATGTGCACTGGCTCCAGGTCTGCACAATATATATACAGGAGGAACAGTGAGGATTTTAGGAAAATAATTCTGTTTAATCCTGCCTAAGTTATTTCAGTGAATTAGAACAAAGCACATCACCACCTGGTAGGAGCAAGTTCAGCTAACCTCTGCCTGCTGACAATGCCCCCCCCCATGTAACACTCCACCTCCCAAAGCTTTAGTCCCAACAAAAAAACATGTCAAAACCTGTTGGTCTATCGCCAAATCCTATTACAGTCCACACTGAAAGATCAAAGGTGGGTTTTCCCCTCTCCTCCTCCTCCTCATATGAAAGCTGGGAAATTTTGTAAGCTGACTGTACAGTTTGAAACCGCATGGTTCAAGATGCATAAATTTAGATAAGGATCATCACTTCTCTTCACATGCACCAAGTCAATGGTTACCATAATCTGCATCAAGCCAACACCAGGGACTTTACACTTCCTGCAGCCATCATCATTCAATAAGGACTCGGCGAGTACTTGTATTATTATATCACTAGATGATATTTTAACCGTAACAGATTGGGCTCACTGATACTGTCAATGATACTGTCTAATCTATGCTGCATCTGACAATCTTGCCAACCAAGCATCGTTTCTTTTTCACAGTGAATCACAGCTTATTGTTATCAAAATAATAATATAGCAACCTACAGAAACAGTAAGCTGCTCAATGTCTACCTTGGTTTGTTGGTAACTCTCTCAGCCTATATGTGAATGGGGCTATAAGGCTGACAGTAGAGATTGGGCTTGGGCCAGACTTGGGTTTGTATCATGCTGGAAGAGGCTGGAGCTCTGCCTGCTCCGTTCAGGACTCTGAGGTGAAGCGGCAGAAGATTTAACATCCCTCTTGTTTCTTCATGTGGTACAAGATCCCCTAAAGCGTGTGAAACTGGAAGTGTTCAAATTATCAAAAGCCCTGTGGACGATTTGGTGCTTTCCTTGAATGACTCAACTCAGTAAGTTGTAGAATGAATCAGTTTGGTCAATATTTGAGAAGCCCTAGTTGCAATGATCTCACCTCTCACTGCTCAGTTTTACTCTCGGTGGCTCCTGGCTGGGATTCTCCCACTCCAAATGAGGGCAGTGCATGTAGTAATAGAGACCATGTAGAGCCTCAGGCTCCCAGGAATACGGCCCCTTTTTGAAGTGCAGCTGAAATCCCTTCCCGTGGTACTTGGCACCAAATTGTTGGAAGTAATACATTGCTTGAGAGATCAGGTCACCTGTGGAATAAATGCAGAACAGTTAGAACCAATTTCCCGTGACATTCAATGGCATTGCCATTACTGTATTCCCCACCATCAACATCCTTTGGGGCAGGGGTGGGTGGCATTGTCATTGACTAGAAACTCAACTGAAACAGCTATACAAATGTTGTTGCTACAAGAACAGATCAGAAGCTGGGTATACTGCAATGAGCATCCCCTTTCCAGCATCCACAAGGCACAGGTCAGCAATGTGAATTCTTACCACTTGGCTGAATGAGTGAAGCCCCAACAACACTCAAGGAATTCACGACTATGCAGGGCAAAACAACTTCTTGTAAAGACTCCATCCCATTCTCTCAGTTCCTTCGCCTCCGTCGCATCTGTTCTGATGACGCTACCTTCAAAAACAGTTCCTCTGACATGTCCTCCTTCTTCCTTAACCGAGGTTTTCCATCCACGGTCGTTGACAGGGCCCTCAACCGTGTCCGGCCCATATCCCGCGCATCCTCCCTCACGCCTTCTCCTCCTTCCCAGAAACATGATAGGGTCCCCCTTGTCCTCACTTATCACCCCACCAGCCTCCGCATTCAAAGGATCATCCTCCGTCATTTCCGCCAACTCCAGCATGATGCCACCACTAAACACATCTTCCCTTCACCCCTCCTGACGGCATTCCGTAGGGAGCGTTCCCTCCGGGACACCCTGGTCCACTCCTCCATCACCCCCTACTCCTCAACCCCCACTTATGGCACCTCCCCATGCCCACGCAGAAGATGCAACACCTGCCCCTTCACTTCCTCTCTCCTCACCGTCCAAGGGCCCAAACACTCCTTTCAAGTGAAGCAGCATTTCACTTGCATTTCCCCTAACTTAGTCTACTGCATTCGTTGCTCCCAATGCGGTCTCCTCTACATTGGAGAGACCAAACGCAAACTGGGCGACCGTTTTGCGGAACACCTGCGGTCTGTCCGCAAGAAAGACCCAAACCTCCCTGTCGCTTGCCATTTTAACACTCCACCCTGTTCTCTTGCCCACATGTCTGTCCTTGGCTTGCTGCATTGTTCCAGTGAAGCCCAACGCAAACTGGAGGAACAGCACCTCATCTTCCGACTAGGCACTTTACAGCCTTCCGGGCTGAATATTGAATTCAACAACTTTAGATCTTAAACTCCCCCTCCCCCCATCCCCACCCCATTTCTTCCCCCGCTCCCCACCCCCCTTTTTTTTCAATAATTTATATAGATTCTTCTTTCCCCACCTATTTCCATTATTTTTAAATCTAAACTAAAACCTTGTTAGTCTTTCCACCCCACCCCCACTAGAGCTGTACTTTGAATATCCTGTCTTCCATTCTTAATTAGCACTTTTCTCAGACAAATGTCACCACCTTCGACACCTCTTTGACCCTTTTGTCTGTGACATCTTTTGATTATCTGCTCATCTCCACAATCACCACACCCTCAATGTCTCTCTCTACCCCCCCCCACCCCCGCACCCACCTTAAACCAATTTATATTTCTCCCTTCTTCTAACTATGCTTCAGTTCTGCCGAAGGGCCATGAAGGCTCGAAACGTTAACTGATTTCTTCTCCGCCGATGCTGCCAGACCTGCTGAGTTTTTCCAGGTAATTCTGTTTTTGTTTTGGATTTCCAGCATCCGCAGTAGCTTTTAGCTTTTTGTTTTTATCTTTGTGTGATTGTCACCCTTGTCCAGCACCTTAAACATTCACTCTCTCCACAACTGACACATGGGGGCAGCAGTGTGTATCATATACAAGATGCACTGCAACTCACCAAGGCACCTTCCAAACCTATGGCCTCTACCACCTAGAAGGACAAAAGCAGCAATCCCATAGGAATATCAGCACCTCCAAGTTTCCCTCAAAGTCATGTACCATCCTAACTTGGAAATATTTGCCATTCCTTCACTGTCATTGAATCAAAGTCCTGGAATTCCTTCCCAACAGCAGTCTCTTAAACACATGGACTGCAGCAGTTCAAGACAGTGGCTCAGCATCACCTTCTCAAGGACAATTAGGAATGAACAATAAATGTTGGCTTTGTCAGGGGTAACCCAAGAACGAATTAATAAAAAAAATACTGCATAAGGCCGGAGGCGAGTTTGAAGCTTCAGCTGAAGCTAGAATCAATGGTGCTGCCCAGAGACATATAGACATCTCTGTAATCAAAACCACCAGCTCGAGAGCAGGACAATAGCTGGATTAACTGTTCAATAGAGGTAACCAGCATTTAACAGTACAAAAACTAACGCCCCTCGGCCTTACATTCTCAATGGATTTTATAATGGTTAAATATGCAAACAATTATCTAAATATTACAGTACAGGCCATTCAGCTCAGTAAATACTGCTGGATTTTATCCTCCACATGAGCAATATCCTAATGATCCACCCTGATCCTATATCACTTGATTCCTTGATTCCCCCTCTCCTACAACCACCTGTCTAATCTATTCTTAAATGTTTATATGATCTCTGCTTCAATCTGTAACTCCTGTCCTGTACTCCACAGCCCACAACTCTCGTATAAAACAAATCTTTTCCTCTCTATCCTAACTCTGTAAAGTGCTATAAAAACATGCTAGGACTTAATTTTTTAGGCTTTTCCATTTATAACCCAAAACATACATACCTCAAAACATGTATACCCCAATTAATATAAATACCCTCTCACTCATGCACACAGAGTTAATGGGAAGGGATAAGGGTTAAGTGTTACTGACTGAGTTCAGCGATGGTGCCCACACAAGTTGCCAGCATAGCCTGCTCCAAGTTCCTAAGGTCAGAGTGATTGTACAGCTGCCGGTGGTTTGGTTCTACACTGTGATAGTGCTCCGTGTACAGGCTGAGGTAAATCGGAAGGCAAGGCACACCTGAGGTCACAAGAAATACAAAGATTATTTGATTAGTGGTGAGCTAAGAAAACACATTCAGTGATAGAAAGGTGAAATCCAAAATGCTATACAATCCAAAGAGGCCTTGCTCCACTTAACTCCAATAAAAGGTACACACAGCAGGATCCCACACAGCAAATAAGATAAATGATCATTTAATCTTTTCTTCTTTGGAATAGCATTGTGGGATCTTTCAAGTCCACATGAGGTGGGGATCTGAAAGGTGTCACATCTGACACTGCAGCACTCCAACTGTACTCTACTGGAGTTTCAGATAATGTGCTCTAGTCTCTGGAGTGGGGCTTGAACCCATAACCTTCTGATTCAGAGGCGAGAGTGTCACTCACTAAGCCTGACTGGCACCATTTTATTTTGAAATTGAGTCATCAAGGGGTTGATGGAGTCTCTGTTCAGGAACTGTCGGTTTGATCTTCAGCCTCTGTAACAGTTTCCCTGGGACCTGCTGTCTGATGATCTAATGACTTATCTGAGCAAAGGTGTGGCTGTATTCTCCACTCCTGGTTCCTCATATAACTAATTCCTTCCTTTCTGGATTAATCATTACTGAAATTCTTCCAAATGAACTCTCCCTCCCCAGTTTCACTGCTTCCAGTAATATTTAAGGAATGAAAATGTATGCTGAAGATCCTCCTGATGTTGACTACCACAAGCTGCCTAATCAGATGTTAGTCTTTCGTTTAATAGTACAGGTACACAAAAACTGATTAATTACAGTGCCTCAGCTCCGGTCAGGAACTGTTCTGACTGCCGCTCTGCAATATTGTCAGTCAAGACTCAGTGAAGTCCCACTCCAAAGTCAAGCTGTGGGTTTAATCCTCACTACAAAGACGTAAGTACATAAGCCAGGTTGAATTTCCAATGCAATACTGAGGGAGTGCAGCACTATCAGAGGTGGAGTGCTGTTAAAAGGAAGGCCCCGCTTGCGGCCCCGCTTCTCGGGCAGGTGTACAAGGTCCTACAAAACTGTGTCAAAGAAGAAGTGAGGAATTCTCTCTAGGTATCACCAGAAACCTTCCCCCAGCAACAACAATTAAACAGATGATCTCATTGCTGTTTGTGCTGCATTTCCTACATTACAACAGTGACTACACTTCAAAAGTAGATTGGATGGAAAATGCTTTGGGTCACCCTGAAGGTGTGAAAGACACAATATAAATGCAAGCTTGTTTTTTTATTACATGCCCCCTTTCCTCAGCCACCCTGCCATTCAGAGATGAACATGCTGGAAAAGGCAGAGGCAGAATGCCTGGGCCTCAGTTTCCCATTTCAATCCGTACCAATGTGAACAACAGCTTTCTGTTTCAGTGGACTCCTGTGACTTTAATATGCAGCTCAGCTATCTCTTTAACCCTGTTCCCACTAACCCCACTCCAACTTGGACAATATGAAGCACAATGATTCCACGCAGTCATGCTGATCTACTCCCTGCAAGACTTCCCCAGCGCTGGATTTTTCGACGTGACTTTTGAGCTCATGGCAGCTTGCGTCAAGTTCCTGAAGGTCTTTGAGGAGAAGAGAGACCAACCGGAGATGAAGATCCTGATGGTGGAGCCGCTCTTTGCTCTGCCGTTGCAACGGGACCGTGTGGTGACTGTGCATCTCTACAACCCCTACATCCCTGCCGCCGATGTGTTCACCTTCCTCGCCGGGTACATCGGCAAGGTTGGGAGCTGCACCGAGGTTAGAGACACCTTCGGGATTTGGACATGCAAACGCCAGGTTAAGGTCACGCTCAAGACCGATGGTAAGGGAGCCATCTTCCACTCTCCTTCCAGCTTCGCTATCAGGGGAAGCTGTGGCTACCTTGTCTACGCTGGGCAGCCCAAACTTTGTCGCTCATGCGGCAAGTCTGGTCATGTGGCGGCCGACTGCAGCGCCGCCCTCTGCAAGAATTGCAAGCAGGAAGGGCACCAGACAAAGGACTGCAAACAGACTAAGTGCTGCAACCTGTGTGGCGAGGCAGGCCACCTCTACAGGACCTGCCCCAAACGCTGCCTCACTTATGCAGAGGCAGCCAAAGCCAACAAGGGGGAAGCAGAGGAAATGCTTCGTGTCACTACTACCAAGGACACTTGCAACCCTCCAACCACCAAGGCCCCCAGGGAGAACAACGGAACAAAGGAGGGCACAGTGAGAGACAAAGTGGAGGAAAAGATTGAGGCAGCAGACAGCCAATCAACAGCACTGCCCCCTGAACCCCCCACTCCTCAGGAGAGCGAATCAATGGAGGAGGAAGCAGCGGAAAATCAGCAGGGGGAGTGGCAGCTGGTGAAGAGAGCCAAAAGGAAGAACGGGCTAAGAAGGGACCAAGTCACTTCCCAGACAAGTGGCAAGAGGTGTCTCCCATCTGACACGGATGACAAGGGCAGCTGCTCTTTGGATGAAGAAGTGCAAGGGCGGCACCTACAGAAGAAGCGGCAAAGCTCTAGGGAGTTGGAGGACGAGACACCCAAGCTCCAGAACATTGGAGACAATGAGGAGACCAGCGCACCCCAACTTTGCCCACAACCCAAAGAGGCCAGCACACCCCAGCCCCAGGAATCTGAGAGCAGTAAAGCGCTCAGTGCACCCCAGCTCCGGGAAGCCGGGAGCAGCAATGCCCCAGAGGGGGAGAGGATCGGAAAGACTTCTCCAGAGGACATTTCAAATCCCGTTCTTTGCACGAACCCCCAGATGCCACCTGAGCGGCACATCTCCAATGGGGTGGTTCAGGACAGTTTCCTCAGCCCATCCAAAGTGAGGCAATTTGTGAACGCTATGGGTATGCAGGAGCAGACCAAAGGTCTGGGACTCTCAGAGACAACAGGTTTGGTAAGAGACTAAATGCTTTAAAATGGGCGTAAAGATTGTATCCATAAATGTGCGTAGCATTAAATCTACTACGCGATGTGTTGCGACCTTGGACTACCTAGCCAAGGTCAAAGCTGACCTGCTGTTTCTGAAGGATTGTGCGATACCGCACCTCAGCTCCTACAGGCAATGGTCACAATGGTGGTCCCATGGGCCATCGATCTGGTCGGAAGGAAATGACTCTCGTTCCTCCGGCCTTGGTATTGTGCTGTGGGGAGGCAATTTCACCGTCTCCGAGGTTAAGGAGATGGTGGGCGGGTGCCTCCTCGTAGCAGACGTAATGTACAAGAATGCTCCACTCCGGTTAATTAACTTGTACGCCCCTGCACAAAAGGGCGAGCGGCTGGCGGTCTTTCAGTAGCTCCCATTGCTGCTGGCGACCTCCAGGCCGCTCATTCTGGGCGGTGACTTCAACTGCATCATCAATGCGGCTGGACGATCCAGCAGGGCCGACAGCAGATTGGACGCTACGTCCAGATCCCTGATGGAAACAGTAAAGGATGCCAAGCTGCACGATGTCTTCAGCAACCCTGCAGACGGAGCGCAGCGTAGATACACCTGGACGCGGCCAGATGGGTCCATCCGTTCCAGGATAGACTTCCTGTTTGTGTCCCGTGTGTTCGCAGTCAGATCCACCGACGTCAAGCCGGTGTTCTTCTCTGACCACTGCCTCCCACTGGCTGAATGTCACTTAGAGGAAAACCAGAGGGTGGGCAGAGGGGCATGGAAGCTGAACGTGCAACTGCTGACCCCAGAGAACATTGAGGAACTCAAGAGGGATTACAAAGGTTGGAGAACCGTGAAACCCCTCTAAGTCCCTGACACACTGGTGGGAAGTGATCAAGGAGAACATCAAGAGGTTTATCATTCTCAAAGGTGCCCAGAAAACTAGAAAGGAACAGAGGGAAATGTCCAGACTCCAGAAAAACATGAAGGATCTGCTGCGGCTGCAGTCGATGGGGATCGATGTCAAGGAGGAACTCCAAGAGGTGAAGAGCCAGCAAGCCTTGCTCTTTGCCTTGGAGGCCTCCAAGATCATCCTCCGTTCCAGAGTCCGTTCCGTGGAGCAGGATGAGACTTGCTCGCGTTTCTTCTTCCAAAAAGGTACACAGAGAGAGCTCTGTGATCAGCAGCCTGAAGGAAGAAGACGGCTCAATAAAGTCATCGCAGTCCGACATTTTGAGGGTCAGCAAATCCTTTTATGCCGGATTGTATGACGTGAAGCCCACAGGCAGCACGGCCTCCCAATCCTTCCTGTCCTCTATCAAGGAGGTCTTAGACGACAGTACACAGGAGAGTCTGGACAAACCGCTAACTCCTGATGAACTGACTAAGGCCCTTGAGTCCTTCAAGAAGAGTAAAACTCCCGGAAGTGACAGCTTGCCGGCGGAGTTCTATTCGGCTCTGTGGGACTGGATCGGCCCAGACCTGCTAGAAGTGTACGAGAGTATGCTTCTGGCCAGCAGCATGTCAGAATCCATGAGGAAAGGCATCATCACCCTCATCTACAAACGGAAGGGGGAAAGTGAGGAAATTAGGAATGGGCGACCCATTTCACTGTTGAATGTGGACTATAAGATTCTGTCCAAGTCTTCGCCAATCGGGTCAAGTCCGCTCTGGAATTGGTGACCCACCCTGACCAGACCTGCACTGTGCCGGGCAGGAAGATCTCTGACAGCCTCGTGCTGCTCAGGGATACGATTGCCTATGTGCAGGACAGGGGTGTGGACACCTGCCTCATCAGCCTGGATCAGGAGAAGGCTTTTGACAGAATATCGCACACCTACATGATGGATGTGCTCTCCAAAATGGGATTTGGGGAGGGAATTCGCAATTGGATCCAACTGCTCTACACTAACATCAGTAGCGCAGTCTCAATCAATGGGTGGGAAACAGATAGCTTTCCAATTAAATCTGGAGTCAGGCAGGGCTGCCCTCTCTCCCCTCTCCAGTTTGTATGTTGCATAGAACCTTTTGCTGAGTCCATCAAGAAGGATCTGGGCATAAGAGGAGTGACAATCCCAGGCAGTGGAGGCACTCAGGTCAAAGCCTCCCTGTACGTGGACGATGTCGCCGTCTTCTGCTCGGATCCGCTGTCGGTGCGCAGACTGATGCACATCTGCGACCAGTTCGAACTGGCCTCGGGAGCCAAGGTAAATCGTGGGAAGAGCGAGGCCATGTTCTTTGGGAACTGGGCTGACCGATCCTTTGTCCCCTTCACCGTCAGGGCTGACGGCCTGAAGGTGCTGGGGATATGGTTCGGAGGGACCGGGGCATGCGTTAGAAACTGGAAGGAGCGAGTGTCTATGGTGCAAAGAAAACTGGGCTTGTGGGAGCGACGCTCCCTCTCCATTGCGGGTAAGAACCTGGTCATCAGGTGTGAGACACTCTCTCTGTTGCTGTTTGGGCGCAGGTCTGGCCCATTCCAGACTCCTGCGCGATGGCGATCACCCAAGCCATCTTTCACTTTATCTGGAGGTCGAAAATGGATCGTGTCTGCAGGGACGTGATGTACAGGCCTCTAGATAAAGGGGGAGAAAACGTGCCCAACATCACCCTCATACTGATGGCCACCTTTGTGTGCGGCTGCATCAAGCGGTGCGTAGACCCTCGGTATGCAAACACCAAGTGTCACTACGTGCTGAGGTTCTACCTGTCCCCGGTGTTGCGAAAGATGGGTCTGGCCACGCTGCCGCAGAACGCTCCAAGTAGTTGGACCGTGCCGTACCACCTGTCCCTCGTGGAAAAATTTATGCAGAGAAACACCTTTGACCACAAGTCCATCAGGCAGTGGTCGGCACATAACGTCTTAGAGGCCCTGCGGGAAAAGGAGAGGGTGGATCCTGTGGGATGGTTCACTGAGCAGACTGTCAAAGTCATTTGGCAGAATGCCTCATCGCCAGAACTTTCCAACAAGCACCAAGACGTAGCTTGGCAGGTGGTGAGAAAGGCCCTCCCCGTCAGATCCTTCCAACACGCCAGGAGTCTCACCCCCTCTGCACATTGCCCTCGAGGTGGCTGTGGTGGGGACGAGACCGTTGTTCACCTCCTTGTGGATTGTGCCTTTGCAAAGAAGCTTTGGAGAGATATGCAGTAGTTTCTGTCAAGGTTCATCCCGAGCAGTTCTGTGACACAGGACTCTGTGCTCTACGGGCTGTTCCCAGGGACACACACCGAGACAAACACCAACTGCAGCTGGAGGATCATCAATTCAGTGAAAGACACTCTTTGGCCTGCCCAAAACTTGTTGGTTTTCCAGTGCAAAGAGTTGTCCCCGACCAAGTGTTGCAGACTGGCATATTCCAATGTCCAGGACTACGTGCTGAGGGACGCACTAAAGCTTGGGGCAGCTGCTGTAAAGGCGCAATGGGGAAAGGTCGCTGCCTAAGACCTTTCTGCCACAGTGCACCGAGGGGCTGGGAACTGTTGAGAGCCCCTCGGGCTGTACAGCTCAAAATGAATGTATGCATTGACTACTAATTGTATTATAATTGTATTGAAGCACCTCAGAGTGCAACATGATGTAAGTTGATAACTCCAATACCATTGTCTGATTGTCTGCATTGAACATATTGAAATGATTGTAATATTCATTGATTGTATTGATGCACCTTGTGATCCATGTGTAAAAGTTGAATCTGACTGTGCTTTTGTGACGGTGATTTTGAAATGTTTTGGAATGTTCTTCCAGATATTTTATGAATAAAGTATATTTTTCAAAAAAAAAGTCATGCTGATCTCCTTTTCAACAGCCCTCTTTGCCTTGATAGCCACACTCACATTGATCTGCACACTATAGGAATGATATTCAGGCTTTAGAGAGGGTACAATGCAGATTCACTAGGATGCTGCCTGGTATCAGGCAACACTAATACAAAAATTGAAAAAATGGATCTCTTTGTTAAAACACCACAGATTATTATATGTTAAAGATGGTTTAAAATGACAAGAGGATGCACATGGTAGATGGAAGTAGAATGTTCCCAGTAGTTGAGGGGTCTCAAACACAGAGCCATAATAGCAGAAGATTTAGAGCTGAGAGCAGGAGACACCTCTTCAGACAGAGAGCTGCGGAATCCACTTCCAGGGTGAGTAGTTGAAGCAGAAACTATATTAACACCCAAGATTAGATGAGATAGGTTTTCAGGCCAGACTTTTCTTTTAAACATTGGCTTCATTTTCAACAACACTTTGTGGAAAGATCAAAAATGACTGAAGGTCTCTTTTCTCGCCACACTCAGTCCTGATCACTGACTCTCAGCTTATGCATTAATACAAAATCCCAAATAGTTAATGCAGCCAGAGCAATGAGAATGGAAATTATGGTATCACAATGAAATCACTGACTTACTGCTGTGTAGAGAACTTTCCAACTATTCAATTCATTAAAATTAACCATAATGATCAGATCCGCTAACCCTACAACTCACTCTGTTAGTCAAAGAGAGTCAGTCAATCTTGTTGGTTAGTTTGGACTATCCCACAGACACTAATCAGTCCCATCTATAGGCCCGCCCCCAATAACACATTGGGGAAGTACCACACCAGACAGAGTGCTGTCCCCAGTAACCCATTGGGACCATATGACATCAGTCAGAGTGCTATCCCCAATAACCCATTGGGACCATATGACATCAGTCAGAGTGCTGTCCCCAATAACCCATTGGGACCATATGACATCAGTCAGAGTGCTATCCCCAGTAACCCATTGGGACCATATGACATCAGTCAGAGTGCTGTCCCCAGTAACCCACTGGGACCATATGACATCAGACAGAGTGCTGTCCCCAATAACCCATTGGGACCATATGACATTGACAGAGTGCTGTTCCCAATAACCATTGGGACCATATTATACCAGACAGAGTGCTGTCCCCAATAACCCATGATCTTAAACTGAAAGCAAATCAATTAGGGTTAACCTTATCCCTTGTACATACATATGTGTATTTCAATATGTACACAGCCTGTGTGTGTGTGCATATGTGTTCCTTGTGACATATTATGAAACACACAGTTCCCGTTACACCGTCTCCAAGCTGCAACATATAACTCTGTACTCACTGTCAACGGTCTGAAGTTATTTCTAATGGAGTGTGGTGAGGTTGTAATCTACATCCTGCAATGCTGCTAACCTACGCAGTGCGGTGAGAAGACGTTGTTATGTCGAAGAGGGACAAAACGCAGTCGCTCAGCTCCCCTGCGCTGGGCTGATTGACAGAAGCCTGATGAACAGGAAACTGACAGCGACAAAATCTCTTCATGTGGAAAATGAGCTAAATTTCGTTGCTTCACAACCTGCTTGTGGCTACAGAAAGAAACATGAGAGCACTGACAGGAAGTGTTTGGGTCTCAAGTTCTTTTCTAACAGAGGCAAGTATACAGATACTTGGCATGTCACAATCTGAGCTGTCAAAACAGCAGTGACTACAATTTCAGAAATTCAGAAAGAAACAGGGACAACAGAGAAAGATATAAAGTGAATAAAATCAAATTAGATTTAGAAAGAATAATACAGAAAGAGGGAAAGATACATTGGGATTAAAAGAGAGAAAAAAATACTGAAAGGAGTAATAAGAAGAATAATACGAATTGTAACAAGCTCTCCAACAGCAATTTTTACTACCTGTAGGAATGAGACTCCACTGTTTAACTTGTTCTCTTTGTGGGACAGAGAGGTTCAATAGAATTGCAGGAATGTGAATCTCCTTATTAAAAAGGTACTTGTACAATAAAATAAAAGCAAAATACTGCGGATGCTGGAAATCTAGAACAAAAACAAAAATACCTGGAAAAACTCAGCAGGTCTGACAGCATCTGCGGAGAGGGATACAGTTGAGGTTTCGAGTCCACATGGCCCTTCATCAGAACTAAGACATATAGAAATGAGATGAATATAAGCTGGTAGAAGGGGGTGGGACAGGAGAGCTCGATAGGGGGCCAGTGATAGGTGGAGGTCAAGAAGAGACTGCCAAAGATGTCATAGACAAAAGGACAAAGGGGTGTTGATGGTGGTGATACTATCTAAGGAATGTGCTAATGGGGACATTAAGGGAAGCAAGCAGGACAAGCTAGTGGCAGATGGCCCTAGTGGGCATGGGGTGGGGGGGATGGGATCGAAATGGGCTAAAAGGTGGGGATGAAACAATAGATCGAAATAAATTTAAAAATAGGAGGAAAAAGAAAAAATTATAGTTGAAAAAAATTATAAATTATTGGAAAAAGGGGGTGAGGATGGAGAAGAGAGTTCATGATCTGAAATTGTTGAACTCAATATTAAGTCCGGAAGACTGTAAAGTACCTAGTCAGAAGATGAGGTGCTATTCCTCCAGTTTGCGTTGAGCTTCACTGGAACATTGCAGCAGGCCAAGGACGGACATGTGGGCATGAGAGCAGGGTGGTGTGTTGAAATGGCAAGCGACAGGGAGGTCTGGGTCATGCTTGCGGACAGACCAAAGGTGTTCTGCAAAGCGGTCACCCAGTCTGCATTTGGTCTCTCCAATGTAGAGGAGATCGCATTGGAAGCAGCGAATGCAGTAGACTAAATTGAGGGAAGTGCAAATGAAGCGCTGTTTCACTTGAAAGGAGTGTTTGGGACCTTGGACAGTGAGGAGGGGGGGAAGCAAAGGGGCAGGTGTTGCACCTTCTGTGGTTGCATGAGAAGGTGCCGTGGGAGGGGGTTGAGGTGTGGTGGTTGATGGAGGAATGGACCAGGGTGTCCCGGAGGGAACAATCCCTGTGGAATGCCGCCAGGGCGAGGTGAAGGGAAGATGTATTTGGTGGTGGTATCATGCTGGAGTTGGCGGAAATGGCGGAGGATGATCCTTTGAACACAGAGGCTGGTGGGGTGATAAGTGAGGACAAGGGGGACCCTATCATGGTTCTGGGAGGAAGAGGAAGGTGTGAGGGCAGATGCGTGGTAGAATAATAATTAAACTGTACAAAAAATACTGGCTCTAAATTTCTGTAGTGAGTTAATTGGTTAATGAATGCAGCAATTTCATGAAATTCACATGGAGGTTGAGGGCAAGGGGCAACTTGTAGCAAACCAAAACTCACAGGGTATCTTTTCCTGACCACAAGTTGTCAGACAATTCACACATTAATAATGGCAAACGTCAATAAACTCGCCGTTATTTTCCAGCAAAGTCTGGGCCAGTGTCTCTGGCAGTAAGTGCCTGGGTCTCTCTTAACTTCTTTTCTAACATATTAGAAACACTGGGTGTCACAAGCCTGTCCAAACAATTGTCCCCGGTTGCAATTATTAAATGTTTCACATAACTGCAAAGTTTATTGTTAAGCCCCTTGAGGTGAGAATGTAAGATATTAGTTTCACATTCCCTTTGCGGTGGAGACTATGTCATGCTGTAAAGTTTAGACAACCAGGCACCCCCGCCTTAGTTGATGCTGTTTGGTTAATGTGTTGACTGTGGAAAGTACAGGTACATGAACTACATAACCACAATGTCAGCAGCATTTCAGACAAGCACAAGCATGGTTCTCCTTTACTGGAAACTAATTGGATGAAAGTCACTGGTGACCCACAACTGTGCTTTCATATCCCCATAGTGTTGTGCGTCACGGATACTCGGTGTAATCACAGCAAAAAACTGAACACAGAAACTACAACACAAAATCAGGACATTTGACCCGACATGTTATGGATTACCCTTGCACATGGTCGGATGGTCCTAGTAAAAAAGGAACAAGAGAGTCGATCATTCAGCCCCTCAAGCCTGTTCTCCCATTCAATTAGAAATCTCAACTTCATCTACCTGCCTTAGTTTTATATCTTTTGCTGCCCTTTCCCAAAGAAAATGTGTTAATACAAAAGCAAAATACTGCAGATGCTGGAAATCTGAAATAAAAATCTGAAAATGCTGGAAAAACTCAGCAGGCTTGGCAGCACCTGTGGAAAAAGAAACAGAGTTAATGTTTCAGGTCGACCCAGAACATTAATTCTGTTTCTCTCTCGAAAAACCTGTTAATCTCAGTTTTAAAAATTCCAATTGACTTTTAACATCAACAGTGATTTTGAAGAGAAACTTCCATTTTCCACTATTCTTTGTAAAAATGTTTCCTGACATCACACTTGAACAGCCTAGCTCTAATTATAAAATCATGTCCCCTTGTTCTCCACTCCCCCACCAGAGTAAATAGTTTCTCCACCCTATCAGATAATTCTAACGTTTGAAACAAATTTACCAACCCTCTTTCCATAAACCTTCAGTAGCTTGTGTGCCCAGATTGGCAAAGGTAGCCCGGAAAATGAGTTCATAGAGTGTATTTGGGACAATTTCTTAGAGCAGTATGTTCTAGAGCCAACCAGAGAGCAGGCTATTCTGGTCATGGTAATGAGCAATGAGGCATGATTCATCAATAAAGGAGTCTTGAGGTGAGAGCGATCATAACAGATAAAATTTCATGTTCAGTTTAAAGGGGAGAGTGGAGGTCTAAGACTAGTGCTTTAAACCTGAATAAAGGCAATTATAAGGGTATGAAGGTAAAGTGAACTGGGAAACTAGGTTAAAAGGTATGATAGTAGAGATGCAGTGACAGACTTTTAAGGATATATTGAATAATTCTCAGCAAAGATTTATCTCCGTGAGGAAGAAAGACTCTTTGAGAAGGATGCATCATCCGTAGTTGAATAAGGAAGTTAAGAATTGTATCAAATTGAAAGAAACACTCTATAATTCTGCAAAGATTAGTGGTTGGTCAGAAGATTGGACAGACTTTATGAACCAGCAAAGAATGACTAAAAAAAATAAAGAGGGAGAAAGCAGAGTACAGGAGAAAGCTGGCTAGAAATATAAAAACAAATAGCAAGAGTTTCTATAAGTATTTAAATAGGAAAAGAGTAACTAAAGCTCATGTTAATCCTCTAGAGAGAGAGTCTGGGGAATTGAGAATGGAAAACAAGGATATGGCAGAGGTGTTAAACAGATATTTTGTGTCTGTCTTCACTGTGGGAGACTTAGAAAACTTCCCAAAGATACTTGAAAATCAAGAGTTGAACGAGAAGGAGGAATTTAAAACAATCACTGGCATGAGAGAAAAGGTGCTGGGAAAACGATTAGACATAAAGGCTGACAAGGCCCCAGGGCCTGATGACCTGAACCCTAGGGTCTTAAAAGAAGTAGCTGCAGAGATAGTATGCATTGGTTATAATCTTCCAAAATTCCTTAGATTCTGGAAGGTTTTTTTCCAGGAAAATAGCTAATGTAACACCTTTATTCAAGACAGAAGGGAGATAGAAAGTAGGAAACTACAGGCCAGTTAGCCTAACATCTGTCACAGGGAAATTGCTAGAATCCATTATCAAGGAGGTTATAGCAGGGTACTTAGAAAATCACAATTTGATCAGGCAGAGTCAACATAGCTTTGTGAAAGGAAAACCGCGTTTAAATAATTTATTCGAGATTTTTGAAGGAGCAACATGCAAGGTGGATAAAGGGGAACCTGTAGATGTGATGTACTTGGATTTCCAGAAGGCATTTGATAAGTGCCACAAAGGTTACTACACAAGATAAGATTACATGGTGTAGGGGGAAGCATATTAGCATGGATAAAGGATTGGTTTACTCACAGGGAAGAGAGAGGAGGGATAAATGGATCTTTTTCGGGTTGGCAAGCTGTATCCAGTGGAGTGCCACAGAAATCAGTGCTGAGGCCTCAACTATTTATAATTTTCACCTTAGATGAAGGGACTGAATGTATGGTAGCTAAATTTGCTGATGACACCAAGATAGATAGCAAAGTAAGTTGTCAAGAGGTAGAAAAATCCTGTGAAAGGGATATAGACAGGTTAAGTGAGTGGGCAAAATATTTGGCATAATGTGGGAAAATGTGAACTTGTCCACTTTGGCAGGAAGAATAGAAAAACAGTGTACTATTTAAATGGTGAGAGATTGCAGAACCCTGCGGTACAGAGGGATCTGGATGTCCAGGTGCATAAATCACAAAAAGTTAGTATGCAGGTACAGCAAGTGATTAGGAAGGCAAATGGAATGTTGACTTTTCTTGCAAGTGGAATGGAACATAAAAGTTTTACTGCAGCTGTACAGGGCCTTGGTGAGACCACAGGCAGAATTTTCACGGGCCACCATTTTACGTGGATGGGCCAATTAAGGCCCGCCAAGCGTGACGTCCGGCAGGAAGCGCTATGTGCTTCCTGTGCGGGCGGGGGGGGGAGATTCCCCAAAAACGAGAGTGCGCTCTTTCGCGCATGCGCACAAAAAAGCGCGCATCTCCCTGAGGCTAAGTGCAGCCTCAGGGAGATCGCTTAAACTTTTAAAAATATGAAAAATAGAAAAAAGAAATTCCCTAACAATTTCACATGAGATGGGACATGTTCATAATTTACATCATAAGTTTATTAAACTTTTTAAAACCCGCCATGAAACCTCATCCCGCCAGTGGATGAGGTTTCATGTTTTTTCTATTGCCCGCCGGGGCTCCTGGCCTGCCCGCCAACCTTAAGGTTGGACGGGCGGGTCCTTTAATTGTTTAAATGATCCTGTCAATGGCCTCAATTGGTCATTGACAGGTCGGCGGGCACGCAGCTTGTTTTGCTGCACCCCCTCCTTCCTGAAAATTTAAATGGGGCACAGTGACGTCAGGGGTTCCGCCCGACATCATTTTACGCATTGGCGAGCGGGCCCTGCCCCCTGCTCGCCGACAGCAAAATTCTGCCCCACATCTGGAATAGTGTGTACAGTTTTGGTCTCATTTGAAAAATATATATAATTGAGTTAGAAGCAGTTCAGAGAACTGTTCCTGGGAAGTTCCCAGTTCCCAGAAGCAGTTCCTGGGATGAGGGGCTGATCTTATGAGGAAAGGTTGAACAGGTTGGGCCTGTATCCATTGGAGTTTAGAAGAATGAGGGGTGATCCTATTGAAACATAAAAGATTCTGAGGGGACTGGATAGAGTGGATACTGGTTGGATGTTTCCACCTGTGAGGTAGACCAGAACTAGGGGACACAGTTTAAGAATAAAGAAACTCCCTTTTAAGACAGAGATGAGGAGAATTAGTTTTTCTCAGAGGGTCATTAGTCTGTGGAATTCTCTTCCCCAGAAGGCAGTGGAGGCTGGGTCATTGAATTTATTCAAGGCTGAGTTAAACAGATTTTTGATAGACAAGGAAGTTGAGAGGGGCGGGGTGGGGGAGGTAGGCAGGAATCTGGAGTTGAAACCACAACCAGATCAGCCATGAGCTTACTGAATGGTGAGCAGGCTCAAAGGGCAGAATGGTCTCCTACTGCTTCAAAGTCCTATGATGGTCTGCTGAGGTCTAGCTCACAGCAGTTATTCGATAATGGTGGGGGTTCTGGATGGATGTGAGGGCCTACCATGCAACTATACACCACACATTCAATAAAACATGCAGAGACTGCACAATGCAGTCCTGTACTCTCCTATATTGCCTCTTTGAAGCCTCAACTGCAGAGCATTTGTAAATCATAGAGAAGTTGTGTCATTGCCTGGACTGGACCTGGACTGCAACCCCTGGGACAGAGACACAATACAGAAGAGTCAGAGCTTACAGGCCTCAGTTCCATGGAGAACATTGAGCCCATGGATGCATGTCCAAGAAGAGCAGCGAGGGTTAGCAATACACAAGCCAAAGCTACCAGAGTCCTCAGACATACAAGGAGCTGCTTGTCTCTCTTGCAAAATAACTTGTCAATCTCTTTGATGTTGAAGAAATAATTGTTTTTGTAATGCAAGTGGCTACAAGTCTAGACTGCTTCAGCCTTCCCCTGAACATTCACCAGCATAGCAGCTGTGCTTTCAATATTTCAGGTAAGCTGTTTTCAACTGCAAGTATAGTCTCTTACAGTAAACTGTCAAAAGGGAAAATGCTTTATATTCTATCGTATGCAAGAGAAAATAATCCATTGGCATCAGCAGTCTTCTGGCACTTCAACGTCATAGCATTGGCTATTCCACTATAGACACTATCACACCCAAGCTCAATCCAGCTCTTATCCTGATGCCTGAGACCAGCGTCACTGTCACTGCCTCCTGTACAGTCAAAAACCCTGTCACTGTCACTCTACACTCTGTACATCCAGGCCTGGTATCATTTTCACACTGCATCCTTTACGTGACAAAATAATAGTTGAAACTCATGCCGTGGTTAGGTGGCATTTTGCTCTGTTAGCAATTCATTGTAATTCTTTGATCTTTGCAGCTATGTTGGAACTTTGGGAGTGAACAGTTTAATCTCTCAGCTGCCCATGTGCTCTCTCTCTGTGATCAGCCATATTTTAATTGATCATCGGGTGACACTAATTTGAGGATTAGAAAGCACATTATGGGACAGTCTGGGAGCAGGAGGCTGAGTTATTCCAACATTAGCCATAATCATCCACAGGATCCTTAATCCCTTTAGCCCTGACAGATTTACACACGTGATTGGGGAATATTTGATGTGAGAAATATTTTGATAAAAGGTGCACTGTCATTACAAAATTGTGCAACATTTTTTTCATTGCAGAAAGGAGAAAAGAACCCAGTTGATTTGTTACAATGATGTCACCCTTGAGTAGTGTGTTCCCACGCCATTTAGACATAACGAGAAAAGGTTTGTCAAACAAGTTTTAATCTGACTGCAGCTCTTTAATCTCACTGATCAAAACAACTCTATTAATCACAGCTGAGAAAAGGCACGCCCATCACCTCTCCTTTCAGTCACAGGTTTTCAGGATCACTTCCCTTTCTCCTCAAACACTGCAATTTGGGATTGGTATATTGGCCTTGGAAGAAGTGAAGCACAAATTCACCATGGATTAAAGGTGAAAATACAGACTGTAAGGACTTATCTTCCATTACCCTTAGAAGGTTGATGGTGATATCAATATCTCCTTGAGGGATTTGATGACCAATTTTGTCTGACAATGCTCCTGTGAAAATACCTTGGAATGTTCTTAACATGTGAACGGCACTATATAAATGCAAATTGCCATTGCTGCTGATCTGGCCGAGATTTAAAATGATAAATGGATTCAATGGCATAGATGGGAGAAACTGGGGGGTCCAGTTCCTAGGCCAAAACCTTAAAATTAGTGTTAGGGCATTCAGGGCGAAATCGGAATGCACTTGTTTATACAAAATATCGTGGAATGGTTACACCACGGGATGCCATTCAGCCCGTCGTGTCTGTGTCCGCTCTCTACAAAAGCAACTTGGCTAGTCTCACTTCCCTGCCTTTTCCCCACTGCCCTGCACATTTCTTCTCTTCAGGTAGTAATCCAATCCTCTTTTGAAGGTCTTGAGTAAACCTGCTTCCACTACACTTGCAGATAGTGCCTTCCAGATCCTCAACGTCACGTAAAAAAGCCTTTCCTCCTGTTGCTGCTGCTTCTTTTACCAATCACCTTAAATCTGGGCCCTCTGGTTGATCTTTCCATCAATGGAAACAGTTTCTCCCTATCTACTCTGTCCAGACAATTTTGAACTCTATCAAATCTCCTCTTAATCTTCACTTCTCCAAGGAGAACAATTCACCAAGTCTCGTTCGACAGCTTCCAAACCCAAGACCACCACAATCTAAAAGGACAAGGGCAGCAGATAGATGGGAACATCACCACCTGGAAGTTCCCCTCCAAGTCACTCACCATCCCGACTTGGAAATATATCGGCCGTTCCTTCACTGTCGCTGGGTCAAAATTCTGGAACTTCCTTCCTAACAGCACTGTGGGTGTACCTACACCACATGGACTGCAGCGGTTCAAGAAGGCAGCTCACTATCACCTTCTCAAGGGCAACTAGGGATGGGCAATAAATGCTGGCCCAGCCAGCGACGCCCACATCCCATGAGTGAATTTAAAAACTCCAGCTTCTCCAATTTATCCAGGCAACTGAAGTTCCTCATCCCTGGAAATATTCATGTAAATCTTTTCTACACAATCCTTCCTGTACTGTGGCACCCTGACTCCAATGGAGGCTGACGCAACATTGTATAAAGGTTCACTATAACTTCCTTGCTTTTGCACTGTTTGCCTCTATTTATAAAGCCCAGGATCCCGTATGCCTTATTAACCGCTTTCTCAACCTATGCTGCCACCTTCAACAATTTGTGCACATAAACTCCAGGGTCCACCCGGTGCAGGGGAGGGAGAGGGGGAGAGGGAGGTAGGCAGATCAGCAGACCTCCTTGTTAGCCTGCTCCTGGGCCTGGCCAATGTGGCCATTGACAGGTCCAAGCAGCGGATAATTCAGAACTTCTCTTTCACGGTTACGTCCATGTCTAGGTGGCTGTCCACCGGTACGCTTGAGGCCTTCAGCAACTAGTGGGCGCTGCAGGGGCTGGAGTAATGTCAGCCCCAGGAACATTACACTAATTTGATAGGATTTTTAAAAAGTTTTGGTTTTCGTTACAATGCCCTGTTAAGGGTGGGTGGGGGTGGGGGGGGGGTGTCTTCAGTTAATTAGTTTGGTTGTTTAAATGATATACTCAAAAGAGTATACTCTTTGGTGTCTCTGTTTCTGCACTCACTTAGAATTGTATCCTTTATTTTAAAATATATATCTTCTTTTCATAAATTGAATACTTATTCACTGGTACTGGACTCACTTCGAGTCCTGAACCCATAAAAATATAATGAACCCATAACTCAGGCAGACATTTCAGTTTCTTCTCAAATAAGTAACTGCAGTTGGAGCTATAAATTAACAGATAAGCTTACTTAACAAGATAAAATAATAGCCTTCCTTGAATTATACTCTTGTTAGGCTTGTTTCTCACTGAAAGTTTAACAATATGCCCAGCGTATTATTTATCATCAACGAACGCCACCAAAACAAATTAACTGATTAATTGCTGCTTTGGGTTCCTGCTGTGCATAAACAGGTTTCTGTGCTTGCCTGTATAACAACAGTAATGACACTAAAAAAGTAACTCATTGGATGTAAAGAGTTTTGTGATGGCCTAAAAATATGAAGATCCCCACAGAAATTTGGTCAAAAATTGATAACAATAAAAGAAAAAGAAGTAGTTGCATTTGTATCACGTACAGCAATCTCCCACAACAAGCAATGAGATAATCTCCCACAACAAGCAATGAGATAATGGCCAGGTAATCTGTTTTAGTAATGTTGGATTGAGGGATAAGTATTGTCCGTAACACTAAGGAAGAGCTCCCTTGTTCTTCTTTGAAAATTGTGCCACGGAATCTTTCACAAACTCCTGAAAGGGCGGGCGGGGCCTTGGATTAATGTCTCACTGAAATTAGCACCTCTGACAGTGAAGCACTCCCGCAGTGCTACACTGGAGAATCAGCCTTGGCAATCTGCCCCAGTTACTGAAGTGTGACCTGAACCCATGATCTTCTGACTCAGAGGCAAGAGTGCACTCAGTCATAGTTGATACCTGGTTGACGTTTCATTTGGACCATCCAAGAAGTATACTTGAAGTGCAAGTGAACAGAAACAGAAATGTTTGGATTTCCCTGAACTGCTGATCTTAACCGTGAACAGAAATTGAGCACAGGTCAGATGCTCCCTTGAACCACAGGAATCAGCCAGACTCTGGATCATCATTGGTTCGAGCTGGGCTAGAAACCAGCACTGCGGAGAAGTAGAGGGCAAGTGGACCTACTCTATGCCCGAGTAAGTGTAATGCATCACTAGAAAGGGAAAGGAAGTGGAGGGCAAGTGAAATTGTTCTACAAAAAGACACTTCTCCACCTTCCACCCCTCTCCCCATCCTCCCTTTGGTAATATATCGTAATGTTCAATATGACAAAGTAAACCAGAGAACTGCATGGAACAGAATTTAGTTTCATTTGAAGTATTTCCTATTTGTAACCCTCCCTTCCCCCAAACAAGTTAACAAGACTCTCCTATAAGGAGTGTCAGTGATTAACGTGAGAAAACTAGAGGAAGAGAAATATGCCATTGAATTTGGTTAATAGACAGAGACAGGTCCAGCGAGTTAGAAACTATCCTGAAGCAAAACACTGTAGATGCTGGAAACCTAAAATCAAAGTAGAAAGAGACCAACACCACTGGATCTGGATTTGAATCCTGTCCTCACTGACAGAATAAAACACTCCCCCCTCTTTGTTTGTCCAACTCTCTCTTCTGTCTGTGTCTTTTTCTCTTGATTTCTTAGCCTCTAATTCTCTCTCCTTGCCTCTGTCCCTGTCACTGGGTCTCTTCCTGATACTTTCTCACTATCTGGCTGTGTCTGTTCTGCAAAGGGATTAATGGGAACTGAGTTCTCAATCTGGGTCCTGGTTAAAGATGCCAAAAGCACAAAACTGCCTAAAATTTGGCTCACCTTGGCACTTGTGTGGCAATGTCACCAGCAGGTCAGAGGAGATTTCCAGCATTACCATTTATACTCTAGGGCTTCAATCCTTCTGTAAGATCACCTGGACCTTCTCCTTCCATGTAAATACTGCCCAGCTATTACCACCACTCCTGATAACAAGGGCTACTAATCCCAGCCAGCAGTCCATGTGTCTTTAGGCTACACCTTCTCCGCAACCTGTGTCTTTCTCATAGTATTGTACCCAAGACTCCAGGTGAGGCTGGACCAGCTAACCCAATGCTATTTCTAATGTAGAAACTGGAAGCATCTTCACTAACTAGCAGTGAAATGATTCCTGCAGAATTTTAAAGACTTGCACATTAAGCTGAATCCAAAAGCTTTGTAGAAGGATACTGACCACAAGATATCAGAGATTGTGTGGTGTTGCTATGGGCTCAGTGGTATCACTCTTGCTTCTGAGGCAGGCTTGCAGGTTCCAGACCCACTCTGGAGATTTGAGCCGTTAGCCTAGGTTGACACTATGGGGTAGGAGTGTGGAGAGATCGCCTTGGGGTCCTTGGGGTTAGCTGGTCCTGGCTAATAACTATCCATTAGCCGACATCATTTGAAACATATTCTGTGGTCATTATCATATTGCTCCTTGTGGGATCTTGCTGTGCACAAATTGGCTGCTACACTTCCTAGTTTACCACAGTTCAAAAGTAGTTAATTTGGCACTTTGGGATCTCCTGAGGTCGGGAGAGGGTCTCTCCTCTTAAACCCAGCTTACCGTAAGCGTTCCTGCCGCAGATCAGATGCTCATAAGGTTGGAACAAGCCCCACAGATCCGGGTCGTTGCTGATCATTTGCTCCAGGGCCTTGTCCACGGCCTCAGGCGGTTCTGTCCCTCGGGAGTGTAGGCTGTCCAGCAGCTTGAGGTGCACCTCCTCCAGGATGTTCTCCAGGCAGGCTGCCAGGTAGATGGCTGCATGCTGATGGATGCGGCTGGACAGCCGGCTGTCCACCATCCACCGAAAGAAGCGGCCAACCGAGAAGACGATCTTACACTGGGAGCTCTTGCTGCTGCTGAGCTGGTCCCCGGAGTTCATGTTGTAGACGGACAGCGCCTTGACCGCAGCCGCCATGCAACTCTGAGACAAGGACCAGGACAGGACCAGCTTGGCCGAACTTTGGATTTCGTGCTTGCTGCACTGGGCACTCTGCACACACAGTCTCTGCGCCTCCTTCCCTATCCGGAGCAGCGCCCGGCTCAGGTACCTGGAGACTTTTTGAACCAAGCCCCCAGGTGCAGACTGCCCGAATTCCCCGGGACAGCATCTCCTCAGCACCTCCTGAAGCTCCTCCTCAGTCCACGGGACGTGCTCCAAATGGGGCAGTTTAGGACAGTAGTCCAGAGCCTCCAACCCTTCGGAGCTCTCTGCCAGCTCAGTGTCCAAAGTGTCACAGCTGCCCATGTGTCTCCTCCCTGTGCCCCTGGGAAACGAGCCCCAGGTCCCTCCTGAGCGACACAGCGATAAACTGGACGATCTACACGAGGTGGCGGTACCTCCATAACCAGAATCCAAAGTCAAATTCTCCAAGTTCCTGGCTGTTGTTTTATTAAGTCCAGACATGGCCAAGAAACAGCCAGCGGGACCTGGTGAACACAGATCCCTGTCGGCCTCAGCTCCCCCAGTCCGAACACGGTTCCCCCTCTTTCTCCCGTTGCACTGGGCCGTCCCAGAGCAGCTCCGCTCCCAGTGTTCACACTCAAACTGCGCTTCCCTGACTGAGCGAGGCAGCAGCCGTTCACTGTCCGCCTCCTCCCCACCCTCTCCCCGCCCCTCTCAGTGAAACACGCCCTCCCGTCCCAACAGCAACCCAGAAACCGGACAGCCACCAATAATTTTCAGAGGAGGCCTTTGAAACCCAGGAACGGACAGAGAGAGACCCGGGGGTGGACAGAGAGAGAGAGAGAGAGACCCGGGGGTGGACAGAGAGAGAGAGAGACCCAGGGATGGACAGATAGAGAGAGAGAGAGACCCGGGGATGGACAGATAGAGAGAGAGACCCGGGGATGGACAGATAGAGAGAGAGAGAGACCCGGGGATGGACAGATAGAGAGAGAGAGAGACCCGGGGATGGACAGATAGAGAGAGAGACCCGGGGATGGACAGATAGAGAGAGAGAGAGACCCGGGAATGGACAGATAGAGAGAGAGAGAGACCCGGGGATGGACAGAGAGAGAGAGAGAGACCCGGGGATGGACAGAGAGAGAGAGAGACCCGGGGATGGACAGAGAGAGAGAGAGACCCGGGGATGGACAGATAGAGAGAGAGACCCGGGGATGGACAGAGAGAGAGAGAGACCCGGGGATGGACAGATAGAGAGAGAGACCCGGGGATGGACAGATAGAGAGAGAGACCCGGGGATGGACAGATAGAGAGAGAGACCCGGGGATGGACAGAGGGTGAGAGAGAGACCCGGGGATGGACAGATAGAGAGAGAGACCCGGGGATGGACAGATAGAGAGAGAGACCCGGGGATGGACAGATAGAGAGAGAGACCCGGGGATGGACAGCTAGAGAGAGAGACCCGGGGACGGACAGATAGAGAGAGAGACCTGGGGATGGACAGATAGAGAGAGAGACCCGGGGATGGACAGATAGAGAGAGAGACCCGGGGATGGACAGATAGAGAGAGAGACCCGGGGATGGACAGATAGAGAGAGAGACCCGGGGGTGGACAGGGAGAGAGAGAGAGAGACCCGGGGATGGACAGATAGAGAGAGAGACCCGGGGATGGACAGATAGAGAGAGAGACCCGGGGATGGACAGAGAGAGAGAGAGACCCGGGGATGGACAGAGGGTGAGAGAGACCCGGGGATGGACAGATAGAGAGAGAGACCCGGGGATGGACAGATAGAGAGAGAGACCCGGGGATGGACAGAGAGAGAGAGAGACCCGGGGATGGACAGAGGGTGAGAGAGAGACCCGGGGATGGACAGCTAGAGAGAGAGACCCGGGGATGGACAGATAGAGAGAGAGACCCGGGGATGGACAGATAGAGAGAGAGACCCGGGGATGGACAGAGAGAGAGAGAGACCCGGGGATGGACAGAGGGTGAGAGAGAGACCCGGGGATGGACAGCTAGAGAGAGAGACCCGGGGATGGACAGAGGGTGAGAGAGAAAAGCAAAAAGCTGCGGATGCTAGAAATCCAAAACAAAAATAAAAATACCTGGGAAAACTCAGCAGGTCTGACAGTATCTGCGGAGAGGAACACAGTTAACGTTTCCAGTCCGTATGACTCTTCAACAGAACTGAGGAAATATAGAAATGAGGTGAATTATAAGCTGGTTTAAGGGGAGGTTGGACAGGTAGAGCTGGATAGAGGGCTAGTGATAGGTGGGGACAAAGAAGAGATTGCCAAAGATGTCATAGACAAAAGGACAAAGGGTTGTTGACGGTGGTGGTATTAGCTAAGGAATGTGCTAATGGTGACATTAAGGGTGGAAAGCAGGACGAGCAAGTGACAGATAGCCCTAGTGGGGGTGGGGGGAAGGGATCGAAATAGGCTAAAAGGTAGAGATAAAGCAATGGATGGAAATACATTTTAAAATAATGGAAATAGGTGGGAAAAGAAAAATCTATATAAATTTTTGGAAAAAGGGGGATCGGAAAGGGGGTGGTGATGGAGGAGAGAGCTCATGATCTAAAGTTGTTGAACTCAATATTCAGTCCGGAAGGCTGCAAAGTGCCTAGTCGGAAGATGAGGTGCTGTTCCTCCAGTTTGCGTTGAGCTTCACTGGAACATTGCAGCAGGCCAAGGACGGACATGTGGGCATGAGAGCAGGGTGGAGTGTTGAAATGGCAAACGACAGAGAGGTCTGGGTCATGCTTGTGGACAGACCTGGGGATGGACAGAGAGAGACCCGGGGATGGGCAGAGAGAGAGAGAGAGAGAGAGAGACCCGGGGATGGACAGAGAGAGAGAACAGGAGAGACTCAACGATGGACAGAGAGAGAGAGAGACCCGGCGATGGACAGAGAGAGAGAGCGGGAGAGACTCAACGATGGACAGAGAGAGAGAGAGACCCGGGAATGGACAGAGAGAGAGATAGAGAGAGAGAGAGACCCGGGGATGGACAGACAGAGAGAGAGAGAACCGGGGATGGACAGACAGAGAGAGAGAGAGAGACCCGGGGATGGACAGATAGAGAGAGAGAGAGAGACCTGGGGATGGACAGAGAGAGAGAGAGAGACCCAGGGATGGACAGAGAGAGAGACCCGGGGATGGACAGAGAGAGAGAGAAAGAGAGAGAGAGACCCGGGGATGGACAGACAGAGAGAGAGACCCGGGGATGGACAGACAGAGAGAGAGAGAGACCCAGGGATGGACAGACAGAAAGAGAGAGAGACACGGGGATGGAGAGAGAGAGAGACCCGGGGAGGGGCAGAGTGTGAGAGACCCGGGGATGGACAGTGTGCATGACCCAGGGTTGGACGAAGTGTGTGATCCAGGAATGGACTGTATTTGAAACCAAGAATAGAGATTCAGGGATAGGCAGAATGTGTAACCCAGCGATGGACTGTGTATGTGTCCCCGAGATGGACAGAGCATATATCTCCCCCAGAGTGTTAGCTGGCTACACAACTGTGCTCTATTCTGCCTTGACCTAGTATGCCACAGATGCCAGGTCAACAGGGGTGAGTGGAACTCTGATCAAGATGGGAATTTCAGCTAATTCTCATTCTCCTCAAATCTGGGAACCCAAGTCACATTCTGTTTGCACCACAGACTCTGTGCTATAATTTCCAAACTTAGTGCTGATGAGGAAATGAACTGAACCATGTGTTTTAACGTCTTCATCTTGTAGTGTAATTTCCTGCTAAGCAATGGGAAAGCCTAACCATTTCTGCTTCTAATTTCCTTTGAAAAATGTTGCCTAGGTCCTAGGTCCATGTCCATGTCCTAGGTCCCTTAACCTTCTTTAAACACTCTACAGTTAAACAATTTTTTTATTCACATGACCTAATCCTGCAATAGGATGTGTCACAACACAAGTACCGTCTAAATGCAAGAAGGTGTTTTTATAAATACTGTCTACTCTTTTCCTTAATCCAGAACACTTCAGTGGAAACTAACTGGACCCACCTCCCTCAGTTCTGCCAAAGGGCCATGAAGGCTCGAAACGTTAACTGATTTCTTCTCCGCCGATGCTGCCAGACCTGCTGAGTTTTTCCAGGTAATTCTGTTTTTGTTTTCCCTCAGTTATTAGCCATTTAATTTGCCAATCCCTGTTTCTCCCAGGTCTATCTGGGTTTATAGCACATAGCATGTATGCCATGTAGCCTGAGTCACTTTATGGTTCACGCACCCACAGACAACAATCAACACATACACATGGGCACACACAAATGCATGTACCTGCAGACATGTGGGAGTGCACATAACCATATGCCAACATAAACATACACTCATGGACAATCATTTGTGGACATGCATATATATACACACGCATGTAGGTGAGGACACACAGACATGTAAACACATGCACACACATATGCCTCCACAGACAAGAACATTCATACACTTATGCATATGCATTCATGCACATATACACATTCATACACACACTCATAAACATACATGCACTCATGATATGCTAGGCAGATGGTAGAGTAGTGGTAATGTCACTGGACTAGTAATCCAGAGGCCCAGACTAATGCTCTGGGGACACGGGTTCAAATTGAATTTAAATTCAATTAATAAAATCTGGAATTGAAAGCTAGTCTCAGTAACTATGACTGTCATTAAAATGTTCTTTAGGGAAGGAAATCTGCCATCCTTACCTGGTCTGGCCTACATGTGACTCCAGACCCAATCACAGCAATGTGATTGACTCTTAACTGCCCTCTGAAATAGTATAGCAAGACACTCAGTTCGAAGGCAATTAGGGATGGGCAACAAATGTTGGACCTGCCAGTGATGTCCACACCCTTTGAAAGAATAGAAAAAACTTTTGTGCATACAATTTCCTTGGTTTGTTTCAAAGAACAGATGGAGTTGGCAATCTTGGGAAACAAAAGCATCTTACGACTTTTCAATCTCTCTGAAGTACAGAGCTGAGTTATAGCACACTCCTTGGACATTTTCAATGTGGTGTTCATGGCCCTGCATGCACTAGGTTTCCAATTAATCCAGAATTCTCCTGGACTCGCCTGGATTAAAGGTTAATCTCCTGGAAACTGCTGGGAGCAACATTGCGGAAAATTCATAGGGCCATTGTCTTCTCCACTTCCATTCCGGTTGTACTCAGAACAAGCAGTAGGCCTGCAATGTGACCAGAATGCAACGTGGCCCTGGCACACGCTCACTAAAATCACACAATGGATAGAGTTGTTTCTGGAGTGCAGAACGTTGTGGGTATTATAGCCGCCATTGCCAAGAGGGCATGTCTTGTGACCAGGGGTGAAGTATGGGGCAGGGCAGGTAAAGTTCAAAGTGAATTAACGGCACAGAATCAGGCCATTCATTCCTCTGGGCTACACTGGTGTTTAGGCTCCACATTAGGCTTCCTCATATCCTCCTTAACCTCAACATATCCTTCGATTTCTTTCTTCCTCATGTACTTACCTAGTTTTGCATTAAATGTGTCTATGCTATTCACCTCAATTGCTTCTTGTCCAACATTCTAATCACCCTTTGGGTAAAGAAACAAGTTGATGAAATCTCAGAGAATATAATCCAGCCTGAGACGAAAGCCTTGGCATTCAGGGCTCATGGCACAGGACCATGAGTGACAGGTGATTCATTTTGGGGGGACTAACAGGGCAAGGGAATACACAATGAATGGTAGGACCCTAGAAAGTGCAGAGGATCAGAGGGACCTTGGTGTACATGTCCATAGATCCCTGAAGGCAGCAGCACAGGTAGATAAGGTGGTTAAGAAGGCATATGGGACACTTGCCTTTATTAGCCGAGGCATAGAATATAAGAGCAGAGAGGTTATGTTGGAGCTGTATAAAATGCTAGTTAGGCCACAGCTGGAGTACTGTGTGCAGTTCTGGTTGCCACACTATAGGAAGGATATGATTGCCCTGGAGGGGGTGCAGAGGAGATTCACCAGGATGTTGCCTGGGCTGGAGCGTTTCAGCTATGAAGAGAAACTGGATAGGCTGGAGTTGTTTTCCTTAGAGCAAAGAAGGCTGAAGGGGGATCTGATAGAGGTATACAAAATTATGAGGGGCATAGATAGGGTAGATAGGAAGAAACTTTTTCCCTGAGCGGAGGTGTCAATAACCAGGGGGCATAGATTTAAGATAAGGGGCAGGGGGTTGAGAGGGGATTTGATGAAAAAATCTTTCACCCAGAAGGTGGTTGGAATCTGGAACCCTCTCCTGAGGGGGCAGTAGAGGCGGGAACCCTCACAACATTTAACAAGTATTTAGATGAGCACTTGAAATGCCATAGCACACAGGGCTATGGGCCAAGTGCTGGAAAATGGGATTAGAATAGATAGGTGCTTGATGGCTGGCACAGACATGATGGGCCAAAGGGCTTGTTTCTGTGCTCTATAACTCTATGATTCTATGACACACAAACAGTACTTCTACACCTTTATGCCCAATCTTGCGTAAGACAGTCCAGTCTCACAGTATCACTATAAGGAAGATTCACACAGGACAGCTGTATGTTTGTGTTAACTTTGTCGATGCAAACAATCAGCCCTCACTCCCAGAGTAAACATGGATCATTTGCTTCAGTGAATTGTAATATGTCTCATCCTTTCCGGTTATAAATCTCACTCCCGATGAGTACATCTCCAGGTGTGTATGGGCAGGTCTGGGTTTTAATGTATCATCAGGTGTTTTTGTGTCATTGTGACTCAATTTTTATCCACCAATCTAAGTCAGTAATCAGTTTCAGGATTTGCAAGTCCATCTTTAAGTATTTTTCTGGATAAGAATGCATTGAGTCTGTCCATATTCTAGCGATACCATCAATTCAATGTGTTTGCAGATGAGCATCACTATGTCTTTGCATTACCATTTTATTGACCAGTTAGTATTGATATTTATAACTGAGTCAAGATGTATCTGTATAAATATATGAGTGATTCTATATAGATCAGTGAATGTACTTCTGTGTATGTCAGTATGTATCTCATTTCATGTGTCTGTGTGTGTGTCAGTGTATGTTTACCAGTCAGTTTGTATATCTATGAGCATCTGTATGTTGGTAGGTGAGTGTATCACCTCAGTTTCTGTATGTATCAGTGAGGATATTTGTGTTAGTTTTTGTATGTGTGCCAGTGAGTGTGTGGCTCTGTACCTGCGTAAGTGTGTGTCTGAATGCAAAGTGTATTAGTCAATGTGTTATGTCTGTATTTGTGTGTATGTGTTAATATGTCTCTGTACTTGTGTCAGTACATGCCCCTATTGGTTGTGTGTCTGTCTATGGTCTGTACTTGTCAGTGTTTCTCTGTGCTTGTGTCAGTGTGTCTGTATGTGTGTCCCTGTACAAGTATCAGTATGGGGTGAACTTTACACTTTTGAGTGAGAGGCCAACCTGGAAGTGTGCAGTCCTCCAACTCCCACCCCCACCGCTTATACACATTGAATAAAGCTTTGCAAAGGAAATTTCATTTTTTTCCATAATATTACTGTGGGATATAGAAGCAGGAGTGTGTGTTATGTGTGTGACATAGTCATCCTCACGGAATCATATCTTACAGACATTGTCCCAGACACCACCATCACCATCCCTGGGTATGTCCTGTCCCACCAGCAGGACAGATCCAGCAGAGATGGTAGCACAGTGATATACAATCAGGAGGGAGTTGCTGGGAGTCCTCCACATCGACTCCGGACCCCATGAAGTCTCACGGCATCAGGTCAAACACGTGCAAGGAAACCTCCTGCTGAATACCATGTACTGTCTTCCCTCAGCTGATGAATCATTGCTCCCCCATGTTGAACACCACTTGGAGGAAACGCTGAGGGCGGCAAGGCTGCAGAATGTACTCTGGGTGGGGCACTTCAATGCCCACCTCCAAGATTGGCTCGGAGCACCACTACAAGCTGGGTGAGTCCTAAAGAACATAGCTGCTAGACTGGGCCTGCAGCAGGTGGTGAGGGAACCAACAAGAGGGAAAAACACACTTGACCTCATCCTCACCAACCTGCCTGTTGCAGATGCATCTGTCCACGACAGTATCGGTAGGAGTGACCACCGCACAGTCATTGTGGAGACGAAGTCCCGTCTTCGCATTGAGAATATTTTCCATCGTGTTGTGTGACACAAACACCGTGCTAAATGGGATAGATTTCGAACAGATCTAGCAACGCAAGACTGGGCAACCATGAGACACTGTGGGCCATCAGCAGCAGCAGAATTATACTCGACACAATCTGTAAATTCATGGCCTGGCATATCCCCCAATCTACCATTATCATCGAGCCAGGGGATCAACCCTGTTTCAATGAAGAGTGCAGGACGGCATGCCAGGAGCAGCACCAGGCATACCTAAAAATGAGGTGTCAACCAGGTGAAGCTACAACACAGAACTACTTGCATGCCAAACAGCATAAGCAGCAAGTGATTGACACAGCTAAGCGATCCCTCAACCAATGGATTAGATCTAAGTTCTGCAGTCCAGCCACATCAAGCCACGACTGGTGATGACAATTAAACAACTCACTGGATGAGGAGGTTCCACAAATATTCCCATCCTCAATGATGGAGGAGCCCAACACATCAGTACGAAAGATAAGGCTGAAGCATTTGCTACAACCTTCAGCCAAGGGTGCCAAGCGGATGATCCATCTCAGCCTCTTCCAGAGGTCCCCAGCATCACGGATGCCAGTCTTCATCCAATTTGATTCACTCCACGTGATATCAAGAAACCGCTGAAGGCACTGGATACTGCAAAGGCTATGGGCCCTGACAATATTCCAGCAATAGCCGCACACCTAGCCAGGCTGTTCCAGTACAGTTACAACACTGGAAACAAAAATTGCCCAGGTGTGTCCTGTACACAAAAAGCAGGGCAAATCCAATCTGACCAATTACCGCCCCATCAGTCTACTCTCGATCAGCAGTAAAGTGATGGAAGGGGTCATCAACAGTGCTATTAAGCGGCACTTGCTTAGCAATAACCTGTTCACCAATGTTCAGTTTGGGTTCCGCCAGGGCCACTGATCTCATTACAGCTCCTGATCTCATTAAAGCCTTGGTTCAAACATGGACAAAAGCAATTTCTTTTTTTTATTCATTCATGGGATGTGGGCTTCGCTGGCTGGGCCAGCATTAATTGCCCATTCCTAGTTGCCCTTGAGAAGGTGGGGGTGAGCTTCCTTCTTGAACCGCTGCAGTCCATATGGTTAGGTACACCCGCAGAGCTGTTCGGAAGGGAGTTCCAGGATTTTGACCCAGCAACAGTGAAGGAACGGCGGTATATTTCCTAGTCAGGATGGTGAGTGACTTGGAGGGGAACTTCCAGGTGGTGGTGTTCCCATCTATCTGCTGCCCTTGTCCTTCTAGATGGTAATGATCATGGGTTTGGAAGGTACTGTCGAAGGAGCCTTGGTGAAATCCTGCAGTGCATCTTGTAGATAGTACACACTGCTGCCACTGTGTGTCAGTGACGGAGGGAATGAATGTTTGTGGCTGTGGAGCCAATCAAGCGGGCTGCTTTGTCCTGGATGGTGTTGAGCTTCTTGAGTGTTGTTGGAGCTGCACTCATCCAGGCAAATAGGGAGTATTCCGTCATACTCCTGATTTGTGCCTTGTAGATGGTGGAAAGGCTTTGGGGAGTCAGAAGGTGAGTTACTCGTCGCATGATTCCTAGCCTCTGACCTGCTCTTGTAGCCACATATGGCTAGTCCAGTTCAGTTTCTGGTCAATGGTAACCCCCAGGATGTTGATAGTGGGGGATTCAGTGATGGTAATGCCATTGAATGTCAAGGGGCGATGGTTGGATTCTCTCTTGTTGGAGATGATCATTGCCTGGCACTTTGTGGCGTGAATGTTACTTGCCACTTGTCAGCCCAAGCCTGGATATTGTCCAGGTCTTGTTGTATTTTGACATGGACTGTTTCAGTATCTGAGAAGTTGCGAATGGTGCTGAACATTGTGCAACCATCAGCGAACATCCCCACTTCTGACCTTATGATGGAAGGAAGGTCATTGATGAAGCAGCTGAAGATGGTTGGGCCGAGGACACTACCCTGAGGAACTCCTGCAGTGATGTCCTGGAGCTGAGATGACTGACCTCCAATAACCACAACCATTTTCCTTTGTGCTAGGTATGACTCCAACCAGTGGAGAGTTTTCCCCCGATTCCCATTGACTCCAGTTTTACTAGGGCTCCTTGATGCCACACTCGGTCAAATGTGGCCTTCATGCCAAGGGCAGTCGCTCTCACCTCACCTTCGGTGTTCAGCTCTTTTGTCCATGTTTGAACCAAGGCTGTAATGAGGTCAGGAGCAGAGTGGCCCTGGCGGAACTCAAACTGGGCATCAGTGAGCAGGTTATTGCTAAGCAAATGCCACTTGATAGCACTGTTGATGACCCTTTCCATTACTTTACTGATGATGGAGAGTAGACTGATGGGGCGGTAATTGGCCAGGTTATATTTGTCGTCCTTTTTGTGTACAGGACATCCCTGGGCAATTTTCCACATAGCCAAGAAGATGCCAGTGTTGTAGCTGTACTGGAACAGCTTGGCTAGGGGCGTGGCAAGTTCTGGAGCACAAGTCTTCAGTACTATTGCCAGAACATTGTCAGGGCTCATAGCCTTTGCAGTATTGAGTTCCATCAGCCATTTCTTGATATCATGTGGAGTGAATCAAATTAGCTGAAGACTGGCATCTATGATGCTGGGATCCTCCTGAGGAGGCCAAGATGGATCATCCACTCGGCACCTTTGGCTGAACATTGTTGCAAATGCTTCAGCCTGGTCTTTTGCACTGATGTGCTGGGCTCCTCCATCATTGAGGATGGGGATATTTGTGGAGCCACCTTCTCCAGTGATTTGTTTAATTGTCCACCGCCATTCATGACTGCATGTGGCAGGACTGCAGAGCTTAGTTCTGATCCATTGGTTATAGGATCGCTTAGCCCTATCTATCACTTGCTCTTTATGTTGTTTTGCATGCAAGTAGTCCTGTGCTGTAGTTTCACCAGGTTGACACCTCACTTTTAGGTATGCCTGGTGCTGCTCTTGGCATGCCCTCCTGAACTCTTCATTGAACTAGGGTTGATCCCCTGGCTTGGTGGTAATGGTAGAGTGGGCGATATGCCGGGCCATGAGGTTACAGACTGTGTTCGAGTACAATTCTGCTGCTGCTGATGGCCCACAGTGCCTCATAGATGCCCAGTCTTGAATTGATAGATCTGTTTGAAATCTATTCCATTTAGCACAGTGGCAGTGCCACACAACACAATGGAGGGTATCCTCAATGTGAAGGGAGGACTTCGTCTCCACAATGACTGTGTGGTGGTCACTCCTACTGATACTGTCATGGACAGATGTATCTGCGGCAGGCAGGTTAGTGAGGATGAGGTCAAGTATATTTTTCCCTCTGGTCGGCTCCGTCACCATCTGCCACAGACCCAGTCCAGCAGCTATGTCATTTAGGACTCGGCCAGTTCATCAGTGGTGGTGCTACCAAGCCACTCCTGGTGATGGACATTGAAGTCCCCCACCCAGAGTATTCTGTGCCCTTGCCACGCTCAGTGCTTCCTCCAAGTGGTGTTCAACATGGAGGAGCACTGATACATCAGCTGAGGGAGAGTGGTACGTGGTTTCCTTGTCCATGTTTGACCTGAGGCCATGAGACTTCATGCGGTCCGGAGTCAATGCTGAGGACTCCCAAGGCAACTCCCTCCTGCCACCTCTGCTGGGCCTGTCCTGCCAGTGGGATAGGACATACCCAGGGATGGTGATGGTGGTGTCTGGGACATTATCTGTGAGGTATGATTCCGTGAGGGTAACTATGTCAGGCTGTTGCTTGACTAGTCTGTGAGACAGCTCTCCCCAGATGTTAGTAAAGAGGACTTTGCAGGGTCAACAGGTCATTGTCGTTTCAGCTGCCTAAGTTGATGCCAGGTGGTCCGTCCGGTTTCATTCCTTTTTTGTGACGGTTTGTTACAACTGAGTGGCTTGCTCGGTCATTTAAGAGTCAACCACATTACTGTGGGTCTGGAGTCACATATAGGCCAGACCAGGTAAGGACGACGGGTTTCCTTCCCTAAAGGGCAGTAGTGAACCAGATGGGTTTTTACAACAATTGACAATCATTAGACTTTTAATTCCAGATTTTTATTGAATTCAAATTCCACCATCTGCTGTGGCAAGATTCGAACCCAGGTTCCCTGAGCATTACCCTGGGTCTCTGGATTATTAGTCCAGTGACAATACCACTATGGGTGTCCCTACACCACATGGACTGCAGCAGTTCCAGAAGGCAGCTCACCACCACCACCTTCTCAAGGACAACTAGGGATGGGCAATAAATGCTGGCCCAGCCAGTGAAGCCCACAACCCTTGAATCAATAAAAAAAATGTAATTAAACTGATGACAGTCAGACAGCAAGGTTTAACTCATCAAAGGGTTTAGGTGTAAGCAGGTATTTTGAAATGAAAATGGATGAGCTAACATTTGTATTTATAGATAAGTTGAGAGGTTGTTTGAATTTCAAAGGGGAATTAGAAGGTGACAAGGAAAATAGGTGCATCTTGCAGGAGTTCATAGGTAAACAAGCAGTGGGGATATCATGTTTTATTGACCCAAAAGCAAAGACAAGAGGGAAACATGAAAGATTTTTATATTCTTGGAAAAGTAACTTCCAAAGAAAGGTTGAAACAATGGGATTTAAAGATCAAAAGGGGAGAAAATATATTTAAAGAATGATGAAAGCTGTATGAGGTGTGGCCATGTGAGATCTTGAGGAGTGTATTGTAAAGTATCAGCTTCTACCACCCCAGAGAAGTGCTTGCTTGTTCCAGAAAGCAAGGTTTTGTTAAAAGCCTTGGAATTCCATTGTCAAGTATAAGGAAGAGAGAAGCTCTGAAATACCTTCCTTATAGCAACAGTAGGTTCCTTGTGGTAATATTACTGGATATTTTATAAATTAATAATCTATTTGACTGTTGCCTGGGAGAAGGGTGTTCATTTGGGAGCCTAACTAAGTAGAAATCTTTTGGAAATGCTGTAAGACTAAATTTAACTGTGCAACTGTAATCTTGTCTAAGTTTTCTTTTATTTTGTTAATAATTGTTTTAATTTAATCTTTAAAATCTCCAATTGTTATAGTGGACTCTTTACTTTTGACTTCAGTGTACATACCTTCTTGTAATAAAAATACAAATCGTTGTGATAGCTTGGCCAAATTTCCCTTTGGGATTTGGTCAGCCTGGCAATTACCACCTGCCATATCACAACAACCTGTTGTGGCCAACTAGCAGCTGCCCATGTGGAAACCAGCCAACTAGGTGAGGGAAACGTGGGCAGTGCACACAATTGGGCCTCTAGGGAGGGAAGTCCAGTGGGAGAGAGGTCAAGTCATGAACTGGAAGTCGGTCATGGCCACTCACTTAAAGGCACCCTGGTATGAATTAGTGGCAGCCGCAGGAGAGGTGTTCAAAAATAAGGGCATTGTCAGAAGACTGTTTCGGAAGCCATGGAAGCATCGGAGAAGTAAGAGGTAAGAGCAATTTTTGGTGACTATTGTGCCAGCAGTTTCCCATTCAGGACCCTTGCCAGAGATATAAGAACATACCTGTCCCATTCCCCTTCTGAATAACAAGCGTTCAGAAAAATACTCATTTTCCACCTTTTACCTCTGTTTTTCTCTCCACAGAGGAGGAATCTCAACCTATACCTTCTCCAGTTGTACATCTGCTAGAAATAATGGAGGAAGGGCAGATGGAGGGACCCCGACCAAGGACAGCCCCATGGTTTGACAGTGACTCGCTGAGAGCCCTTCTCCAGGCTGTGAGTGATTGGCAGGAGATGCTTTTGCCAGATGATGGGAAGAAAAGGCTTCCTGCCAGACCAAAGAAGCCTGGATGGAGGTGGCAGAGGAGGTCAGCAGCTGTAGGATCATTCAAAGGATGCTGTTGCAGGACTGTAAGAGGCTCAATGACCTCTTACAATCTGCCAGGGTGAGCGTACATTTCACAGATGGATCTATATGTGAGGATGTGATGTGCGTCAAGTATAGGATTGCCTTGTGTCTTGGCCAAGTGCACAAGACAGCATGAAGCAGGCATGCCACACTGCATGGCACCAGGGGATTGTGGGGGTGGGGGGAGGGGGTGGGGGGGCGGGGTGGGGTGGTGGGTGCCGTGCTTCTGAGGTGCCAGACACGTTTGTTAGCGAGGATCATTGTGAAGTGTTGACCGCTGATAATGGACACGTTGAGTACAGAAACGAAAGCTGCAGGAGAGGAAGGTACATAATACCCGAGAGAGGGCAAGGAATGGGAGGTGGATTTGCAAACCTGGCCATTTTCACTCTGTTGGAGGAGGGAGGAGCAAACCAATGGAGTTGACTATTGGTGGGATGAGGTTGGAGGACGGCCCCGGGGTAGTGAGATTCAAAGACAGTGGCGGGATGGAACATTAATGGGCTTGACTCACAGAGCCTGGGGAGGAATGTGTGTCTCAATTTTGAAGGGGATGAGGTTTCAAGCCTGGTTACCATCTCCCAATGGCAAGTCTGTGTGTGTGTGCATGGGAAGGGAGGCATGTATCTCTGAAGTCATCGCAAATGAAGATAGTGACCTTCATAATCCTTGCTTGTTTCCCCCACAGGAGAAACCTCTGCAGCCGCAGCCACCAGCCCTGAGGGTGGACTGTTAACCTCTGAGGAGGAGGGAACCTCAGAGGATGCTCCAACACATGCTTGTGCAACACCTAGCCCCAGCACAGATGCACACGCCTCAGTAGGTATGCACAACCTGGCTAACGGGGACCCACACCCTGGTGCAAGCACGTCACAGTCGCAAGACCAGCAATCAGAGACTTAGTTAGTGCAGGCCTCTGACACTCGGAAGAGTGCTGGAGGCAACCTAGATGTTGAACCCCATTCTGATGACAAGCCTCTAGAGTTGTCCATCAGGCGGCAGACACAGCACAAGGCACGTGGAGATGTGGAAGAGCTTCCAAGCAGGCCTAGTATTGATACCTGAGAGAGATGATGAAGCAGCGAGTATGGCAAAGAAGGTCACGTAGAACGAATTGCACATTACTGAGTAAATCTTTGTATTATTAGAGACTTGCGCACCCCTCTGACACCCCGCACCTCCATGCACTTGCCTTCACAGCTGGCTCACTCTCCTCATTTCAGACTTCTCTTCAGACTCCTCCCCATCAGAGGATGCAGCTCGGTCTATTACATCCTCCTCTGCCAGGTAATCCTCTCTCTGGAGTGCCAGGTTGTGTAACGCGCAGCAGACCATGACTTCTGGTGACACACGAGCAGGTGAATATTGCAGTGCACCACCTGAATGACCCAGGCATATTAATCTCATTTTGAGCAGACCAATGGCAATGGTGGAAGTGTAACTCTCATTATATCCCCTCAGCTTCTGTACACAGGTGTCTGACTGGGGTTATAAGTCGTCTCTTGTGAAAGTATCCTTGTCTCCCAGAAGCCAGTGATCCAAAGCTTTGGGTGAGCAGAACGTCCCTGGCACCTGGGAGTGCCTAAGTATGTAGGAGTCATGACAGCTCCCGGGATACCGTGCACATACCTGCATGATCCTTTGCCTATGGTCACAGACAAGCTGCAGATTGATGGAACCGAAGCCTTTTCGGTTCACAAAGGCCCCTGGCTGTCCCATTGGTGCTTTGATTGCCACAGATGTGCAATCTATGACCCCTTGCACTTTTAGGAATCCAGCAATGGTAGCACAGCCTCTGGATCTGTCTGCCTGACTGGTGTTTACTGTGTCGAATGAGCTGAATACATGGGCACACATGAATATTGTTTCTGTGAGAACCTTGTCACAATGATGGGCCAGCTGCTGAGAAATTCCACAAGGGTCTCTGGCTATGCCTGGGAGGACCCATAGGCAGAAAAAGTTCAAAGCCCTGTAACCTTCAATGCTACGTAGGGTGGCCACCAACACAATTTGTCTCCAGTCAACATGTCACACAGTAATGCGGCTGTCTCCCTGGGGATGCAGTTTTCTAAGACACTGGTACTCTGATGATAGGTCATCCTCACCCAATAAAATGTTGGCAGGATAGCCCTTTTACCTACCTGTGCCTGCCTGCTGCTGATATCTCCCCTGTGCAAGCTCTTACGCAGTAGCAGCTTCTTCACCTCGCTGGACCACAAGGCACACCTGTCCCCGGCCATCCTCCTTCTCCTTTTTCTACTCTCTTGCTGACTGGAGGAAGAGCCATCTCCAGAATGGACAATGCCCATGGGGACAGCCATCTCCGGGTCCAATACTGGAGTCTACAAACTTAAATTTATCTCTGTCTGTAGGCCCCATTCCCTGACTATTGCAGGCTGAAAACGATTATTAAAGGAAAGCACCGGGAAACTCTCCCACCTTCACCAGCAGACTCTTCTGCTGAAGGCAACCATTGTCCCGCTTATAGCCTTTCTATCTGCTTTTGCAATGCCTCCTCATACTTGGCATAAAATACTCCGAGTGTTTTTCACATGTTGCCCAGGACACTTTTCGGTGAGTATCTAAAATATCTGTCTATTGGGTTGTTAACAAATTTTATAGCTTATTAATTAGTTTTTTGAAAAATGGCGGTGTACTGCGAAACTTGGTGCCCACCTCACTTTCCATATTATCAGAGACCGTTGTGATGAAGTCTGGTTGCTGAAGAACAGGGGAACAGTGTAAAATTCACTGCTATGTGTCTGTGTGTCAGTACATGTTTCTGTGTTTCTGTGTCTAGGTGTCAGTCCGTGTTTCTATGTCTATGTGTCTATGTGTCAGTACGTGTTTCTGTGTCTATGTGTCTATGTGTCAGTACGTGTTTCTGTGTCTACGTGTCTATGTGCCAGTATGTGTTTCTGTGTCTATGTGTCAGTACGTATTTCTGTGTCTATGTGTCTATTTATCAGTACGTGTTTCTGTTTCTATGTGTCTGTGTGTCAGTACGTGTTTCTGTGTCTATGTGTCAGTACATGTTTCTCTGTCTATGTGTCTCTGTGCCTGTATGTGTTTCTATGTCTATGTGTCTCTGTGCCTGTATGTGTTTCTATGTCTGTGTGTCTCTGTGCCTGTATGTGTTTCTGTGTCTATGTGTCTCTGTGCCTGTATGTGTTTCTATGTCTATGTGTCTTTGTGTCAGTACGTGTTTCTGTGTCTATGTGTCTATGTGTCAGTACGTGTTTCTGTGTCTACGTGTCTATGTGCCAGTATGTGTTTCTGTGTCTATGTGTCAGTACGTATTTCTGTGTCTATGTGTCTATTTATCAGTACGTGTTTCTGTTTCTATGTGTCTGTGTGTCAGTACGTGTTTCTGTGTCTATGTGTCAGTACATGTTTCTCTGTCTATGTGTCTCTGTGCCTGTATGTGTTTCTATGTCTATGTGTCTCTGTGCCTGTATGTGTTTCTATGTCTGTGTGTCTCTGTGCCTGTATGTGTTTCTGTGTCTATGTGTCTCTGTGCCTGTATGTGTTTCTATGTCTATGTGTCTTTGTGTCAGTACGTGTTTCTGTGTCTATGTGTCAGTATGTATTTCTGTGTCTATGTGTCTATTTGTCAGTATGTGTTTCTGTGTCTACGTGTCAGTACATGTTTCTGTGTCTATGTGTCTGTGTGTCAGTACGTGTTTCTGTGTCTATGTGTCAGCACATGTTTCTGTGTCTATGTGTCTCTGTGCCTGTATGTGTTTCTATGTCTATGTGTCTCTGTGCCTGTATGTGTTTCTATGTCTATGTGTCTCTGTGCCTGTATGTGTTTCTGTGTCTATGTGTCGCTGTGCCTGTATGTGTTTCTGTGTCTGTGTGTCAGTACGTGTTTCTGTATCTATGTGTCTCTGTGCCTGTATGTGTTTCTGTGTCTGTGTGTCAGTACATGTTTCTGTGTCTATGTGTCAGTACATGTTTCTGTGTCTATGTGTCTCTGTGCCTGTATGTGTTTCTGTGTCTATGTGTCTCTGTGCCTGTATGTGTTTCTATGTCTATGTGTCTCTGTGCCTGTATGTGTTTCTGTGTCTGTGTGTCAGTACGTGTTTCTGTATCTATGTGTCTCTGTGCCTGTATGTGTTTCTGTGTCTGTGTGTCAGTACGTGTTTCTGTATCTATGTGTCTCTGTGCCTGTATGTGTTTCTGTGCCTGTGTGTCCGTACGTGTTTCTGTATCTATGTGTCTCTGTGCCTGTATGTGTTTCTGTGCCTGTGTGTCAGTACGTGTTTCTGTATCTATGTGTCTCTGTGCCTGTATGTGTTTCTGTGTCTGTGTGTCAGTACGTGTTTCTGTATCTATGTGTCTCTGTGCCTGTATGTGTTTCTGTGCCTGTGTGTCAGTACGTGTTTCTGTATCTATGTGTCTTTGTGCCTGTATGTGTTTCTGTGTCTGTGTGTCAGTACGTGTTTCTGTATCTATGTGTCTCTGTGCCTGTATGTGTTTCTGTGTCTGTGTGTCAGTACATGTTTCTGTATCTATGTGTCTCTGTGCCTGTATGTGTTTCTGTGTCTGTGTGTCAGTACGTGTTTCTGTATCTATGTGTCTCTGTGCCTGTATGTGTTTCTGTGTCTGTGTGTCAGTACGTGTTTCTGTATCTATGTGTCTCTGTGCCTGTATGTGTTTCTGTGTCTGTGTGTCAGTACGTGTTTCTGTATCTATGTGTCTTTGTGCCTGTATGTGTTTCTGTGTCTGTGTGTCAGTACGTGTTTCTGTATCTATGTGTCTTTGTGCCTGTATGTGTTTCTGTGTCTGTGTGTCAGTACGTGTTTCTGTATCTATGTGTCTCTGTGCCTGTATGTGTTTCTGTGTCTGTGTGTCAGTACGTGTTTCTGTATCTATGTGTCTCTGTGCCTGTATGTGTTTCTGTGTCTGTGTGTCAGTACGTGTTTCTGTATCTATGTGTCTCTGTGCCTGTATGTGTTTCTGTGTCTGTGTGTCAGTACGTGTTTCTGTATCTATGTGTCTCTGTGCCTGTATGTGTTTCTGTGTCTGTGTGTCAGTACGTGTTTCTGTATCTATGTGTCTCTGTGCCTGTATGTGTTTCTGTGTCTATGGGCAGGATCTTCCGGTCGGCAAGCGGGAGGCGGGGCCCGCTCGCTGACGCGTAAAATGACGCAGGATGATGTCGGATGGAACTCCCGAGGTCACCCCGCGTTATTTCCATTTTCAGGTTGGCGGGGGCGTAGCTGAGTCAGCTGTGCGCCCGCCGATCTGTCAACGGCCTACTGAAACCATTGAAAAACTAATTAAGGTCATTAACGGACCTGCCCATCCAATCTTAAGGATGGCGGGCAGGCCGGGAGCCCTGGCGGGCTTCGGAAAAAGCATGAAACCTCATCCACGGGCAGGATGAGGTTTCATGAGGGTATTTAAATTTTTATTAAATGTTTCAATAAAAGTTGTGGACATGTCCCAACTCATGTGACAGTGTCACATGAGGGGACATGTCAGGGAAATTTTTTTATCATTAGTATTACAAATTTTAATTCGGAGCCAATCTCCCTGAGGCAGCACTTAGCCTCAGGGAGATTTGTGCACACTCCCACCTGAGGGAATCCTCCCCCACCTGCATAGGGAGTGCATAGTGCTTCCTGGCGGACGTCACACTGGGCGGGCCTTATTTGGTCGGCCCACATAAAATGGCGGCGCCACCCCAATCGGGGGCACCGATCAGGGGCCACGCCCGCACCCATTAAGCTGTCTCTGCCACGTGCATCCCTTCCCCTAGTCCACCAGGCCAGAGTTCTCTTAAGGTTGCTCCCTTCAGTAACACTCAACTCAAATCATTCCCTATTCGTCCCCAAATTCATCTTGTCCATGAGATACACCTGCTCTGCTGAACCTGTTTCCATCAAACTGCTAGCCATCCAACTTCCCTTCCTGATTCCCATGTTAGCTGATATTGTTAATGGTTCCCTCTACTCAGGTACGGCCCTCTCCCCTTCAAATATGTCATCCTCCTCCTCCAGGTACCATGCCCTAAGAGGGCACTGGCAACCAAGGACTTCCATTGGATTGGTCCATGATTATGCTTGACAAAGTACTGCAGTGGTTTTCCGCTGCCTTCTGCAGGAGAGGAGAATGTGAGAGGAGGACCCTGGGACAGGCAGTCAGCAGCACCTAGAGGGGAGTGTGAGTGGTGGTCCCTGGGATAGGCAGTCAGCAGCACCTAGAGGAGAGTGAGAGATGAGGACCCCAAGCCAGGCAGTCAGCAGCACCTAGAGGAGAGTGTGAGAGGGCTACTTACATTTAAGTAAGAAACAGAAGCACTGCCGTACTTACGCACAGGCAGCCAAAGCCGACCACGGGGAAGCAGAAGAAATGTTCCGTGTCACTCCAACCACCAAGGCCCCCAGGGAGCTCAACGGGACAAAGGAGGACACAGAGAGAGACAAGGTGGAGAAAGAGATTGAGGCAACAGAGAGCCAATCAACAGCACTACCCCCTGAACCTTCCAGTCCTCAGGACAGCGAATCAATGGAGGAGGAGGCAGCAGTGGAAAAGCAGCAGGGGGAGTGGCGGACGGTGAAGAACAAGAAAAGTAAGAGGGAGCGAAGAAGAAGCAAAGGCGTTTCCCAGAGAAGCGGCAAGAGGCGTCTCCCATCCGACACGGATGACAAGGGCAGCAGCTCTTCGGATGATGAAGTGCCAGAGTGGCACCGACAGAAGAGGCGGCAAAGCTCCAGGGCGTTGGAGGACGAGACACCCGAGCTCCAGAAAATTGGAGACAACAAGGAGACCAGCGCACCCCAACTTTGCCTGCAACCTGAGGAGGCCAGTGCACCACAGCCCCTGGAATCTGGGAGCAGTGAGGCAATCATCGCACCCCAGCTCCAGGAAGCCGGGAACAGCAACCCCCCAGAGGGGGTGAGTTTTGGAGAAGCTTCTCCAGCAAAGGTCATCTCAAAACCCGCTCACTACGTGAACCTCCAGATGCCACTGGAGCAGAACACGGCCAAGGAGATCTACCTCAGCCCGTCCAAAGTGAAGGAATTTGAGCTCACTACGGGTATGAAGGAGCAGACTAAAGGTCTGGGACTCTCAGAGACAGTGGGTTTGGTAGGAGAATAAATGCTTTAATATGGGTTTAAAGATTGTATCCATAAATGTGCGTAGCATTAAATCTACTACGCGATGTGTTGCGACCTTGGACTACCTAGCCAAGGTCAAAGCTGACCTGTTGTTTCTGCAGGAGTGTGCGATACCGCACCTCAGCTCCTACAGGCAATGGTCACGATGGTGGTCCCACGGGCCATCGATCTGGTCGGGCGGAAACGACTCTCGTTCCTCCGGCCTGGGTATTCTGCTGCGGGGAGGCAACTTCACCGTCTCCGAGGTCAAGGAGGTGGTGGGCGGGCGACTCCTGGTAGCAGACGTAATGTACAAGAACGCTCCACTCCGGTTAATTAACGTGTACGGCCCGGCACAAGGGGCTGAGCGGCTGGAGGTTTTTCAGCAGCTCCCACTGCTGCTGGCGACCTCCAGGCCGGTCATTCTGGGCGGGGACTTCAACTGCATCATCGATGCGGCTGGACGATCCGGCAGGGCCGGAAGCAGATTGGACGCTACGTCCAGATCCCTGATGGAAACAGTTAAGGATGCCAAGCTGCACGACGTCTTCAGCAACCCTGCAGACGGAGCGCAGCGTAGATACACCTGGTCGCGGCCAGACGGGTCCATTCGTTCCAGGATAGACTTCCTGTTTGTGTCCCGTGCATTCACAGTCAGATCCACCGACGTCAAGCCGGTGTTCTTCTCTGACCACTGCCTCCTACTGGCGGACTGCCACTTGGAGGAAGACCTGAGGGTGGGCAGGGGGGCATGGAAGCTAAATGTGCAACTGCTGACCCCAGAGAACATTGAGGAGCTCAAGAGGGATTACAAAGGTTGGAGAACCGTGAAACCCCTCTTTGAGTCCCTGACACACTGGTGGGAAGTGATCAAGGGAAGCATCAAGAGGTTTTTCATCCGCAAAGGCACCCAGAAAGCTAGAAAGGAACAGAGGGAAATGTCCCGACTCCAGGAAAAGATGCAGAATCTGCTGCGGCTGCAGTCGATGGGGGTCGATGTCAAGGAGGAGCTCCAAGAGGTGAAGGGCCAGCAAGCCTCGCACTTTGCCTCGGAGGCCTCCAAGATCATCTTCCGTTCCAGAGTCCGCTCCGTGGAGCAGGATGAGACGTGCTCACGTTTCTTCTTCCAAAAGGTACACAGAGAGCGCTCTGTGATCAGCAGCCTGAAGGAAGAAGACGGCTCAGTAAAGTCATCACGGTCCGACATTCTGAGGATCAGCAAATCCTTTTATGCCGGTCTGTATGACGTGAAGCCCACGGACAGCACGGCCTCCCAGTCCTTCCTGTCCTCTATCACGGAGGTCTTAGACCACAGTACGCGGGAGAGCCTAGACAAACCGCTAACTCCTGACGAACTGACTAAGGCCCTCGAGTCCTTCGAGAAGAGTAAAACCCCCGGAAGCGACGGCCTGCCGGCGGAGTTGTATTCGGCTCTGTGGGACTTGATCGGCCCAGACCTGCTAGAAGTGTACGAGAGTATGCTCCTGGCCGGCAGCATGTCAGAATCCATGAGGAAAGGCATCATCACCCTCATCTACAAGCACAAGGGGGAAAGGGAGGAAATTAGAAATTGGCGACCCATTTCACTGTTGAATGTGGACTATAAGATTCTGTCCAAGGTCATCGCCAACCGGGTCAAATCCGCTCTGGAATTGGTGATTCACCCTGACCAGACCTGCTCTGTGCCAGGCAGGAAGATCTCTGACAGCCTGGCGCTGCTCAGGGATACGATTGCCTATGTACAGGACAGGGGTGTGGATACCTGCCTCATCAGCTTGGATCAGGAGAAGGCCTTTGACAGAATATCGCACACCTACATGGGGGATGTGCTCTCCAAAATGGGCTTTGGGGAGGGAATTCGAAATTGGATCCAACTGCTCTACACTAACATCAGTAGCGCAGTCTCAATCAACGGGTGGGAAACAGATAGCTTTCCGATTAAATCTGGAGTCAGGCAGGGCTGTCCTCTCTCGCCTGTCCTTTTCGTGTGCTGCATAGAACCCTTTGCCGAGTCCATCAGGAAGGATCCGGGCATAAGAGGAGTGACGATCCCAGGCAGTGGAGGCACTCAGGTAAAAGCCTCCCTGTACATGGACGACGTCGCCGTCTTCTGCTCGGATCCGCTGTCGGTGCGCAGACTGATGCACGTCTGCGACCAGTTCGAACTGGCCTCGGGAGCCAAGGTAAATCGTGGGAAGAGCGAGGCCATGTTCTTTGGGAACTGGGCTGACCGATCCTTTGTCCCCTTCACTGTCAGGGCTGACGGCTTGAAGGTGCTGGGGATATGGTTCGGAGGGACCGGGGCATGCGTTAGAAACTGGAAGGAGCGAGTGGCTATGGTGAAAAGGAAACTGGGCATGTGGGAGCGACGCTCCCTCTCCATTGCGGGTAAGAACCTGGTCATCAGGTGTGAGGTACTCTCGCTGTTGCTGTACGTGGCGCAGGTCTGGCCCATTCCACACTCCTGCGCGATGGCGATCACTCGAGCCATCTTCCGCTTTATCTGGAGGTCGAAAATGGATCGTGTCTGCAGGGACGCGATGTACAAGCCTCTAGATAAAGGGGGAAAAAACGTGCCCAACATCGCCCTCATACTGATGGCCACCTTTGTGTGCGGCTGCATCAAGCGGTGCGTAGACCCTCAGTACGCAAACACCAAGTGTCACTTCGTGCTGAGGTTCTACCTGTCCCCGGTGTTGCGAAGGATGGGTCTGGCCACGCTGCCGCGGAACGCTCCAAGTAGTTGGACCGTGCCGTACCACCTGTCCCTGGTGGAAAAATTTATGCAGAAAAACACCTTTGACCACAAGTCCATCAGGCAGTGGTCAGCACGTAACGTCCTAGAGGCCCTGAGGGATAAGGAGAGGGTGGACCCTGTGGGATGGTTCCCCGAGCAGACTGTCAAAGTCATTTGGCAGAATGCCTCATCGCCAGAACTTTCCAACAAGCACCAAGACGTAGCTTGGCTGGTGGTGAGAAAGGCCCTCCCCGTCAGATCCTTCCTACACGCCAGGAGTCTCACCCCCTCTGCACGATGCCCTCGAGGTGGCTGTGGTGGGGAAGAGACCGTTGTTCACCTCCTTGTGGATTGTGCCTTTGCAAAGAAAGTCTGGAGAGAGATGCAGTGGTTGCTGTCGAGGTTCATCCCGAGCAGTTCTGTGACACAGGACTCTGTGCTCTACGGGCTGTTCCCAGGGACACACACCGAGACAAACATCGACTGCAGCTGGAGGATCATCAACTCGGTGAAAGACGCGCTTTGGTCTGCCCGAAACTTGTTGGTCTTCCAGCACAAAGAGTTGTCCCCGACCGATTGCTGCGGACTGGCACAATCCAAAGTCCAGGACTACGTGCTGAGGGACGCACTAAAGCTTGGGGCAGCTGCCGCAAAGGCGCAATGGGGAAGGGTCGCTGTCTAAGACCTTTCTACCACAGCGCACCGAGAGACTGGGAACTGTTTAGAGCCCCTCGGGCTGTACAGATCAAAATGAAAGGCTGTAAATGATTGTAATATTGTTTGTACTGATGCACCTGGTGATACATTTTGTAAAAGTTTAACCTGGATTGTACCCTTGTAATGTTGTTTTTGAAATGGTTTTGAATGTGATTGAAGGTTTTTTATGAATAAATTATATTTTTACAAAAAAAAAAAGAAACAGAAGCACTCTCTAAATGTGCAACTGCTGACCCCAGAGAACATTGAGGAGCTCAAGAGGGATTACAAAGGTTGGAGAACCGTGAAACCCCTCTTTGAGTCCCTGACACACTGGTGGGAAGTGATCAAGGGAAGCATCAAGAGGTTTTTCATCCGCAAAGGCACCCAGAAAGCTAGAAAGGAACAGAGGGAAATGTCCCGACTCCAGGAAAAGATGCAGAATCTGCTCCGGCTGCAGTCGATGGGGGTCGATGTCAAGGAGGAGCTCCAAGAGGTGAAGGGCCAGCAAGCCTCGCACTTTGCCTCGGAGGCCTCCAAGATCATCTTCCGTTCCAGAGTCCGCTCCGTGGAGCAGGATGAGACGTGCTCACGTTTCTTCTTCCAAAAGGTACACAGAGAGCGCTCTGTGATCAGCAGCCTGAAGGAAGAAGACGGCTCAGTAAAGTCATCACGGTCCGACATTCTGAGGATCAGCAAATCCTTTTATGCCGGACTGTATGACGTGAAGCCCACGGACAGCACGGCCTCCCAGTCCTTCCTGTCCTCTATCACGGAGGTCTTAGACCACAGTACGCGGGAGAGCCTAGACAAACCGCTAACTCCTGACGAACTGACTAAGGCCCTTGAGTCCTTCGAGAAGAGTAAAACCCCCGGAAGCGACGGCCTGCCGGCGGAGTTGTATTCGGCTCTGTGGGACTTGATCGGCCCAGACCTGCTAGAAGTGTACGAGAGTATGCTCCTGGCCGGCAGCATGTCAGAATCCATGAGGAAAGGCATCATCACCCTCATCTACAAGCACAAGGGGGAAAGGGAGGAAATTAGAAATTGGCGACCCATTTCACTGTTGAATGTGGACTATAAGATTCTGTCCAAGGTCATCGCCAACCGGGTCAAATCCGCTCTGGAATTGGTGATTCACCCTGACCAGACCTGCTCTGTGCCAGGCAGGAAGATCTCTGACAGCCTGGCGCTGCTCAGGGATACGATTGCCTATGTACAGGACAGGGGTGTGGATACCTGCCTCATCAGCTTGGATCAGGAGAAGGCCTTTGACAGAATATCGCACACCTACATGGGGGATGTGCTCTCCAAAATGGGCTTTGGGGAGGGAATTCGAAATTGGATCCAACTGCTCTACACTAACATCAGTAGCGCAGTCTCAATCAACGGGTGGGAAACAGATAGCTTTCCGATTAAATCTGGAGTCAGGCAGGGCTGTCCTCTCTCGCCTGTCCTTTTCGTGTGCTGCATAGAACCCTTTGCCGAGTCCATCAGGAAGGATCCGGGCATAAGAGGAGTGACGATCCCAGGCAGTGGAGGCACTCAGGTAAAAGCCTCCCTGTACATGGACGACGTCGCCGTCTTCTGCTCGGATCCGCTGTCGGTGCGCAGACTGATGCACGTCTGCGACCAGTTCGAACTGGCCTCGGGAGCCAAGGTAAATCGTGGGAAGAGCGAGGCCATGTTCTTTGGGAACTGGGCTGACCGATCCTTTGTCCCCTTCACTGTCAGGGCTGACGGCCTGAAGGTGCTGGGGATATGGTTCGGAGGGACCGGGGCATGCGTTAGAAACTGGAAGGAGCGAGTGGCTATGGTGAAAAGGAAACTGGGCATGTGGGAGCGACGCTCCCTCTCCATTGCGGGTAAGAACCTGGTCATCAGGTGTGAGGTACTCTCGCTGTTGCTGTACGTGGCGCAGGTCTGGCCCATTCCACACTCCTGCGCGATGGCGATCACTCGAGCCATCTTCCGCTTTATCTGGAGGTCGAAAATGGATCGTGTCTGCAGGGACGCGATGTACAAGCCTCTAGATAAAGGGGGAAAAAACGTGCCCAACATCGCCCTCATACTGATGGCCACCTTTGTGTGCGGCTGCATCAAGCGGTGCGTAGACCCTCAGTACGCAAACACCAAGTGTCACTTCGTGCTGAGGTTCTACCTGTCCCCGGTGTTGCGAAGGATGGGTCTGGCCACGCTGCCGCGGAACGCTCCAAGTAGTTGGACCGTGCCGTACCACCTGTCCCTGGTGGAAAAATTTATGCAGAAAAACACCTTTGACCACAAGTCCATCAGGCAGTGGTCAGCACGTAACGTCCTAGAGGCCCTGAGGGATAAGGAGAGGGTGGACCCTGTGGGATGGTTCCCCGAGCAGACTGTCAAAGTCATTTGGCAGAATGCCTCATCGCCAGAACTTTCCAACAAGCACCAAGACGTAGCTTGGCTGGTGGTGAGAAAGGCCCTCCCCGTCAGATCCTTCCTACACGCCAGGAGTCTCACCCCCTCTGCACGATGCCCTCGAGGTGGCTGTGGTGGGGAAGAGACCGTTGTTCACCTCCTTGTGGATTGTGCCTTTGCAAAGAAAGTCTGGAGAGAGATGCAGTGGTTGCTGTCGAGGTTCATCCCGAGCAGTTCTGTGACACAGGACTCTGTGCTCTACGGGCTGTTCCCAGGGACACACACCGAGACAAACATCGACTGCAGCTGGAGGATCATCAACTCGGTGAAAGACGCGCTTTGGTCTGCCCGAAACTTGTTGGTCTTCCAGCACAAAGAGTTGTCCCCGACCGATTGCTGCGGACTGGCACAATCCAAAGTCCAGGACTACGTGCTGAGGGACGCACTAAAGCTTGGGGCAGCTGCCGCAAAGGCGCAATGGGGAAGGGTCGCTGTCTAAGACCTTTCTACCACAGCGCACCGAGAGACTGGGAACTGTTTAGAGCCCCTCGGGCTGTACAGATCAAAATGAAAGGCTGTAAATGATTGTAATATTGTTTGTACTGATGCACCTGGTGATACATTTTGTAAAAGTTTAACCTGGATTGTACCCTTGTAATGTTGTTTTTGAAATGGTTTTGAATGTGATTGAAGATTTTTTATGAATAAATTATATTTTTACAAAAAAAAAGAAACAGAAGCACTCTCTAAATGTGCAACTGCTGACCCCAGAGAACATTGAGGAGCTCAAGAGGGATTACAAAGGTTGGAGAACCGTGAAACCCCTCTTTGAGTCCCTGACACACTGGTGGGAAGTGATCAAGGGAAGCATCAAGAGGTTTTTCATCCGCAAAGGCACCCAGAAAGCTAGAAAGGAACAGAGGGAAATGTCCCGACTCCAGGAAAAGATGCAGAATCTGCTCCGGCTGCAGTCGATGGGGGTCGATGTCAAGGAGGAGCTCCAAGAGGTGAAGGGCCAGCAAGCCTCGCACTTTGCCTCGGAGGCCTCCAAGATCATCTTCCGTTCCAGAGTCCGCTCCGTGGAGCAGGATGAGACGTGCTCACGTTTCTTCTTCCAAAAGGTACACAGAGAGCGCTCTGTGATCAGCAGCCTGAAGGAAGAAGACGGCTCAGTAAAGTCATCACGGTCCGACATTCTGAGGATCAGCAAATCCTTTTATGCCGGACTGTATGACGTGAAGCCCACGGACAGCACGGCCTCCCAGTCCTTCCTGTCCTCTATCACGGAGGTCTTAGACCACAGTACGCGGGAGAGCCTAGACAAACCGCTAACTCCTGACGAACTGACTAAGGCCCTCGAGTCCTTCGAGAAGAGTAAAACCCCCGGAAGCGACGGCCTGCCGGCGGAGTTGTATTCGGCTCTGTGGGACTTGATCGGCCCAGACCTGCTAGAAGTGTACGAGAGTATGCTCCTGGCCGGCAGCATGTCAGAATCCATGAGGAAAGGCATCATCACCCTCATCTACAAGCACAAGGGGGAAAGGGAGGAAATTAGAAATTGGCGACCCATTTCACTGTTGAATGTGGACTATAAGATTCTGTCCAAGGTCATCGCCAACCGGGTCAAATCCGCTCTGGAATTGGTGATTCACCCTGACCAGACCTGCTCTGTGCCAGGCAGGAAGATCTCTGACAGCCTGGCGCTGCTCAGGGATACGATTGCCTATGTACAGGACAGGGGTGTGGATACCTGCCTCATCAGCTTGGATCAGGAGAAGGCCTTTGACAGAATATCGCACACCTACATGGGGGATGTGCTCTCCAAAATGGGCTTTGGGGAGGGAATTCGAAATTGGATCCAACTGCTCTACACTAACATCAGTAGCGCAGTCTCAATCAACGGGTGGGAAACAGATAGCTTTCCGATTAAATCTGGAGTCAGGCAGGGCTGTCCTCTCTCGCCTGTCCTTTTCGTGTGCTGCATAGAACCCTTTGCCGAGTCCATCAGGAAGGATCCGGGCATAAGAGGAGTGACGATCCCAGGCAGTGGAGGCACTCAGGTAAAAGCCTCCCTGTACATGGACGACGTCGCCGTCTTCTGCTCGGATCCGCTGTCGGTGCGCAGACTGATGCACGTCTGCGACCAGTTCGAACTGGCCTCGGGAGCCAAGGTAAATCGTGGGAAGAGCGAGGCCATGTTCTTTGGGAACTGGGCTGACCGATCCTTTGTCCCCTTCACTGTCAGGGCTGACGGCCTGAAGGTGCTGGGGATATGGTTCGGAGGGACCGGGGCATGCGTTAGAAACTGGAAGGAGCGAGTGGCTATGGTGAAAAGGAAACTGGGCATGTGGGAGCGACGCTCCCTCTCCATTGCGGGTAAGAACCTGGTCATCAGGTGTGAGGTACTCTCGCTGTTGCTGTACGTGGCGCAGGTCTGGCCCATTCCACACTCCTGCGCGATGGCGATCACTCGAGCCATCTTCCGCTTTATCTGGAGGTCGAAAATGGATCGTGTCTGCAGGGACGCGATGTACAAGCCTCTAGATAAAGGGGGAAAAAACGTGCCCAACATCGCCCTCATACTGATGGCCACCTTTGTGTGTGGCTGCATCAAGCGGTGCGTAGACCCTCAGTACGCAAACACCAAGTGTCACTACGTGCTGAGGTTCTACCTGTCCCCGGTGTTGCGAAGGATGGGTCTGGCCACGCTGCCGCGGAACGCTCCAAGTAGTTGGACCGTGCCGTACCACCTGTCCCTCGTGGAAAAATTTATGCAGAAAAACACCTTTGACCACAAGTCCATCAGGCAGTGGTCAGCACGTAACGTCCTAGAGGCCCTGAGGGAAAAGGAGAGGGTGGACCCTGTGGGATGGTTCCCCGAGCAGACTGTCAAAGTCATTTGGCAGAATGCCTCATCGCCAGAACTTTCCAACAAGCACCAAGACGTAGCTTGGCTGGTGGTGAGAAAGGCCCTCCCCGTCAGATCCTTCCTACACGCCAGGAGTCTCACCCCCTCTGCACGTTGCCCTCGAGGTGGCTGTGGTGGGGAAGAGACCGTTGTTCACCTCCTTGTGGATTGTGCCTTTGCAAAGAAAGTCTGGAGAGAGATGCAGTGGTTGCTGTCGAGGTTCATCCCGAGCAGTTCTGTGACACAGGACTCTGTGCTCTACGGGCTGTTCCCAGGGACACACACCGAGACAAACATCGACTGCAGCTGGAGGATCATCAACTCGGTGAAAGAGGCGCTTTGGTCTGCCCGAAACTTGTTGGTCTTCCAGCACAAAGAGTTGTCCCCGACCGATTGTTGCGGACTGGCACAATCCAAAGTCCAGGACTACGTGCTGAGGGACGCACTAAAGCTTGGGGCAGCTGCCGCAAAGGCGCAATGGGGAAGGGTCGCTGTCTAAGACCTTTCTACCACAGCGCACCGAGAGACTGGGAACTGTTTAGAGCCCCTCGGGCTGTACAGATCAAAATGAAAGGCTGTAAATGATTGTAATATTGTTTGTACTGATGCACCTGGTGATACATTTTGTAAAAGTTTAACCTGGATTGTACCCTTGTAATGTTGTTTTTGAAATGGTTTGGAATGTGATTGAAGATATTTTATGAATAAAGTATATTTTTACAAAAAAAAAGACACCATGATCCATGGCAGACTGCGTCCAGCTCCTGAGGGTGTTCGAGGAGAAGAGAGACCTGCCGGAGATGAAGATCCTGACGGCGGAGCCGCACTTTTCTCTGCCGTTGCAACGGGAACGTGTGGTGATGGTGCATGTGTACAACCCCTTCGTCCCTGTCGCCGACGTGGTCACCTTCCTCACCAGGTACTTCGATAAGGTGGGGAGCGGCACCGAGATTCGAGACGAGTTGGGGATCTGGACAGGCAAACGCCTGTTTAAGGTCACGCTAAAGACCGATGGTAAGGGAGCCATTTTCCACCCTCCTTCCAGTTTCGCTATCGGGGGAAACCATGGCTACCTGGTCTACGCTGGGCAACCCAAGCATTGTCGCTCATGCGGCAAGGCTGGTCATGTGGCGGCCAACTGCAGCGCCTCCCTCTGCAAGATCTGCAAACAGGAAGGGCACCAGACAAAAGACTGCAAACAGGCCAAGTGCTGCAACCTGTGTGGCGAGGCAGGTCACCTCTACAGGACCTGCCCCAAACGCTGCTGTACTTACGCACAGGCAGCCAAAGCCGATGAGGGGGAAGCAGAAGAAATGTTTCGTGTCACTCCAACCACCAAGGCCCCCAGGGAGCTCAACGGGACAAAGGAGGACACAGAGAGAGACAAGGTGGAGAAAGAGATTGAGGCAACAAAGAGCCAATCAACAGCACTACCCCCTAAACCTCCCAGTCCTCAGGACAGCGAATCAATGGAGGAGGAGGCAGCAGTGGAAAAGCAGCAGGGGGAGTGGCGGACGGTGAAGAACACCAAAAGTAAGAAGGAGCGAAGAAGAAGCAAAGCCATTTCCCAGAAAAGCGGCAAGAGGCGTCTCCCATCCGACATGGATGACAAGGGCAGCAGCTCTTCGGATGATGAAGTGCCAGGGCGGCACCGACAGAAGAGGCGGCAAAGCTCCAGGGCGTTGGAGGACGAGACACCCGAGCTCCAGAAAATTGGAGACAACAAGGAGACCAGCGCACCCCAACTTTGCCTGCAACCTGAGGAGGCCAGTGCACCACAGCCCCTGGAATCTGGGAGCAGTGAGGCAATCATCGCACCCCAGCTCCAGGAAGCCGGGAACAGCAACACCCCAGAGGGGGTGAGTTTTGGAGAAGCTTCTCCAGCAAAGGTCATCTCAAAACCCGCTCTCTACGTGAACCTCCAGATGCCACCTGAGCAGAACACTGCCAAGGAGATCTACCTCAGCCCATCCAAAGTGAAGGAATTTGAGCTCACTACGGGTATGAAGGAGCAGACTAAAGGTCTGGGACTCTCAGAGACAGTGGGTTTGGTAGAAGAATAAATGCTTTAAAATGGGTTTAAAGATTGTATCCATAAATGTGCGTAGCATTAAATCTACTACGCGATGTGTTGCGACCTTGGACTACCTAGCCAAGGTCAAAGCTGACCTGTTGTTTCTGCAGGAGTGTGCGATACCGCACCTCAGCTCCTACAGGCAATGGTCACAATGGTGGTCCCATGGGCCATCGATCCGGTCGGGCGGAAATGACTCTCGTTCCTCCGGCCTGGGTATTCTGCTGCGGGGAGGCACTTCACCGTCTCCGAGGTTAAGGAGGTGGTGGGCGGGCGACTCCTCGTAGCAGACGTAATGTACAAGAACGCTCCACTCCGGTTAATTAACGTGTATGGCCCGGCACAAGGGGCTGAGCGGCTGGAGGTTTTTCAGCAGCTCCCACTGCTGCTGGCGACCTCCAGGCCGGTCATTCTGGGCGGTGACTTCAACTGCATCATCGATGCGGCTGGACGATCCGGCAGGGCCGGAAGCAGATTGGACGCTACGTCCAGATCCCTGATGGAAACAGTTAAGGATGCCAAGCTGCACGACGTCTTCAGCAACCCTGCAGACGGAGCGCAGCGTAGATACACCTGGTCGCGGCCAGACGGGTCCATTCGTTCCAGGATAGACTTCCTGTTTGTGTCCCGTGCATTCACAGTCAGATCCACCGATGTCAAGCCGGTGTTCTTCTCTGACCACTGCCTCCTACTGGCGGACTGCCACTTGGAGAAGGACCTGAGGGTGGGCAGGGGGGCATGGAAGCTAAATGTGCAACTGCTGATCCCAGAGAACATTGAGGAGCTCAAGAGGGATTACAAAGGTTGGAGACCCGTGAAACCCCTCTTTGAGTCCCTGACACACTGGTGGGAAGCGATCAAGGGAAACATCAAGAGGTTTTTCATCCTCAAAGGCACCCAGAAAGCTAGAAAGGAACAGAGGGAAATGTCCCGACTCCAGAAAGACATGCAGAATCTGCTCCGGCTGCAGTCGATGGGGGTCGATGTCAAGGAGGAGCTCCAAGAGGTGAAGAGCCAGCAAGCCTCGCACTTTGCCTCGGAGGCCTCCAAGATCATCTTCCGTTCCAGAGTCCGCTCCGTGGAGCAGGATGAGACGTGCTCACGTTTCTTCTTCCAAAAGGTACTCAGAGAGAGCTCTGTGATCAGCAGCCTGAAGGAAGAAGACGGCTCAGTAAAGTCATCACAGTCCGACATTTTGAGGATCAGCAAATCCTTTTATGCCGGATTGTATGACGTGAAGCCCACGGACAGCACGGCCTCCCAGTCCTTCCTGTCCTCTATCACGGAGGTCTTAGACGACAGTACGTGGGAGAGCCTGGACAAACCGCTAACTCCTGATGAACTGACTAAGGCCCATGAGTCCTTCGAGAAGAGTAAAACTCCCGGAAGCGACGGCTTGCCGGCGGAGTTGTATTCGGTTCTGTGGGACTTGATCGGCCCAGACCTGCTAGGAGTGTACGAGAGTATGCTCCTGGCCGGTAGTATGTCAGAATCCATGAGGAAAGGCATCATCACCCTCATCTACAAGCACAAGGGGGAAAGGGAGGAAATTAGAAATTGGCGACCCATTTCACTGTTGAATGTGGACTATAAGATTCTGTCCAAGGTCATCGCCAATCGGGTCAAATCCGCTCTGGAATTGGTGATTCACCCTGACCAGACCTGCTCTGTGCCAGGCAGGAAGATCTCTGACAGCCTGGCGCTGCTCAGGGATACGATTGCCTATGTACAGGACAGGGGTGTGGATACCTGCCTCATCAGCTTGGATCAGGAGAAGGCCTTTGACAGAATATCGCACACCTACATGGGGGATGTGCTCTCCAAAATGGGCTTTGGGGAGGGAATTCGAAATTGGATCCAACTGCTCTACACTAACATCAGTAGCGCAGTCTCAATCAATGGGTGGGAAACAGATAGCTTTCCGATTAAATCTGGAGTCAGGCAGGGCTGTCCTCTCTCGCCTGTTCTTTTCGTGTGTTGCATACAACCCTTTGCCGAGTCCATCAGGAAGGATCCGGGCATAAGAGGAGTGACGATCACAGGCAGTGGAGGCACTCAGGTAAAAGCCTCCCTGTACATGGACGACGTCGCCGTCTTCTGCTCGGATCCGCTGTCGGTGCGCAGACTGATGCACATCTGCGACCAGTTCGAACTGGCCTCGGGAGCCAAGGTAAATCGTGGGAAGAGCGAGGCCATGTTCTTTGGGAACTGGGCTGACCGATCCTTTGTCCCCTTCACTGTCAGGGCTGATGGCCTGAAGGTGCTGGGGATATGGTTCGGAGGGACCAGGGCATGCGTTAGAAACTGGAAGGAGCGAGTGGCTATGGTGAAAAGGAAACTGGGCATGTGGGAGCGACGCTCCCTCTCCATTGCGGGTAAGAACCTGGTCATCAGGTGTGAGGCACTCTCGCTGTTGCTGTACGTGGCGCAGGTCTGGCCCATTCCAGACTCCTGCGCGATGGCGATCACTCGAGCCATCTTCCGCTTTATCTGGAGGTCGAAAATGGATCGTGTCTGCAGGGACGCGATGTACAAGCCTCTAGATAAAGGGGGAAAAAACATGCCCAACATCGCCCTCATACTGATGGCCACCTTTGTGTGTGGCTGCATCAAGCGGTGCGTAGACCCTCAGTACGCAAACACCAAGTGTCACTACGTGCTGAGGTTCTACCTGTCCCCGGTGTTGCGAAGGATGGGTCTGGCCACGCTGCCGCGGAACGCTCCAAGTAGTTGGACCGTGCCGTACCACCTGTCCCTCGTGGAAAAATTTATGCAGAAAAACACCTTTGACCACAAGTCCATCAGGCAGTGGTCAGCACGTAACGTCCTAGAGGCCCTGAGGGAAAAGGAGAGGGTGGACCCTGTGGGATGGTTCCCCGAGCAGACTGTCAAAGTCATTTGGCAGAATGCCTCATCGCCAGAACTTTCCAACAAGCACCAAGACGTAGCTTGGCAGGTGGTGAGAAAGGCCCTCCCCGTCAGATCCTTCCTACACGCCAGGAGTCTCACCCCCTCGGCACGTTGCCCTCGAGGTGGCTGTGGTGGGGAAGAGACCGTTGTTCACCTCCTTGTGGATTGTGCCTTTGCAAAGAAAGTCTGGAGAGAGATGCAGTGGTTGCTGTCGAGGTTCATCCCGAGCAGTTCTGTGACACAGGACTCTGTGCTCTATGGGCTGTTCCCAGGGACGCACACCGAGACAAACATCAACTACAGCTGGAGGATCATCAACTCGGTGAAAGACGCGCTTTGGTCTGTCCGAAACTTGTTGGTCTTCCAGCACAAAGAGTTGTCCCCGACCGATTGTTGCGGACTGGCACAATCCAAAGTCCAGGACTACGTGCTGAGGGACGCACTAAAGCTTGGGGCAGCTGCCGCAAAGGCGCAATGGGGAAGGGTCGCTGTCTAAGACCTTTCTGCCACAGCGCACCGAGAGACTGGGAACTGTTTAGAGCCCCTCGGGCTGTACAGCTCAAAATGAAAGGCTGTAAATGATTGTAATGTTGTTTGTACTGATGCACCTGGTGATACATTTTGTAAAAGTTTAACCTGGATTGTACCCTTGTAATGGTGTTTTTGAAATGGTTTGGAATGTGATTGAAGATATTTTATGAATAAAGTATATTTTTGCAAAAAAAAAAGAAACAGAAGCACTAGGGAGATAAAGTTAAGTAAAGGCCAGGCAAAATAAAGTTGCATAAGTAAAGCAAAGTATAATAAAGTTAATGTAAGGGAAGTAAATTGAAGCCATGGCAGGACAGCTTGGTCAAGTGGAATGTGCGCCTTGTAATATGTGAGAAGTTGTGGACACTGCCAGTGTCCTGGACGACCGCATGTACAAGCAGTATCACCAGTTGCAGAACTTTGAACTCCGGGTTTCGGAACTCAAGTGATGGCTAGAGTCGCTGTGGCATATCCGCGAGGCTTAGAGCTACGTGGATAGCACATTCAGAGAGGTGGTCACACCGCAGCTCAGGAGCCTGGAGGCAGAAAGAGGATGGGTGACTGTCAGGCAGTCCATGAAAATTAGGCAGGTAGTGCAGGAAACCCCTGGGGTCCAGCTCACCAATTGGTTTTCCCTTTAGATACCAGCGAGGGCACTGGTTCCTCAGAGGAGTGCAGTCAGGGCCAAGTTTGTGGCACCACAGGCAGCTCTGCCTTACAGGAGGGGAGAAAGAAGAGGGGAAGAGCAGTAGTAATAGGGGTTTCATTACTTAGGGGAACAGACAAGCATTTCTGTAGATGTTGCCGTAGACATGACTCCAGGAAGGTATGTTGCCTCCCTGGTGCCATGGTCAAGGATGTCACAGAGCAGCTGCAGGACATTCTTCTGGGGGAGGGTGATCAGCCAGAGGTTGTGGTCCATGTTGGTACCAATGACTTAGGTAGGAAAGGGGATGAGGTCCTGAAAGCAGACTTTAGGGAGCTAGGAAGGAGATTGAAAAGCAGGACCTCTAAAGCAGTAATCTCAGGATTACTCCCAGTCACACGAGTATAGAAATAGGAGAATTGAGCAAATAAACACATGGCTGGAAAGCTGGTGTAGGAGGGAGGGCATCAGATTTCTGAGGCATTGGAACCAATTCTGGGGAAGGTTGGACCTGTACAAGCAGGACAGTCTATACCTGAACAGGACTGGGACGAATATCCTCACAGGGAGATTTGCTTGTGTTGTTGGGGGGTGGGAGGGTTTAAACTAGATTGGAAGGGGGATGGGAACCTGAGGGCAAATTCAGAGCAGGGAACGGGAGATAGAGAATTAGTGAGTGACTCTGAAAGACAGAAGCAGCACGGGTTAAAAAGTGTACAGCACAGGAATTTGGCAGTGTTAAAAGGTATATGTGTAAATGCAAGGAGCATAGTAAATAAAGCTGCTGAGCTGAGGACACAGATAGACACATGGCAGCAAGATATCATCGCTATAATGGAAACTTGGCTTAAGGAGGGGCAAAAATGGCAGCTCAACATCCCTGGATATAGCGTTTTCAGACAGGATAGGGAGGGGGATAAAAAAGGTAGGGGTGTAGCATTATTGGTTAAAGAATCAATTACAGCTTTGAGGAGGGATGATATACCAAATGAAGCATTAAATGAGGCCACATGGGTTGAGCTCAGAAATAAAAAAGGGGCAGCCACACTATTCCCAAATATGGAAGGGAGTTAGAAGAGCAAATAGGTAGATGGATTTCTGAGTGCAAAAACAATAGGGCAGTAATCATCGGGGACTTCAACTAACCTAATATCAATTGGGATACGAACAGTATGAAGGGCACAGAGGGCACAAAATTCTTTAACGACATTCAAGAGAACTTTTTTAGCCAGCACATAACAAGCCCAATGAGAGGGGGCACAATTCTAGATTTAGCCTTAGGAAATGAAGCTGGGAAAGTGGTTGAAGCCGGGAAATTAAGCTGGGGGATCTTGATAGACTGGATGTGGAGAGGATGTTTCCTCTTGTGGGAGAGTCTAGAACTAGGGGTGACTGTTTAAAAATAGGGGGTTGCCCATTTAAGGCAGAGATGAGGAGAAATGTTTTCTCTCCAGGGTCGTGGGCCTTTGGAACTCTCTTCCTCAAAAGACAGTGGAAGCAGAGTCTTTCAATACTTTTAAGGCAGAGCTAGATAGATTCTTGTTAAGCAAGAGGGTGAAAGGTTATTGGGGGTAGGCAAGAGGTTATAATCAGATCAGCCATGATCTCATTAAATGGCAGAGCAGCCTTGATGGGCCGAATGGCCTACTCCTGCTCCTAATTTGTATGTTTGTAAGAAGCTGAAGCACTTTACATGCAAGTGTCTCAGTGGAAAGAAGGAAAACAATCCTATAAAGATGGTTACTGGAGAAATGTTGGATGACGATACTGAGCATCTACACTTGGAACAAGTTGGTGTCATCATGTCTCAAGATAAAAAATGGCTTGTGGCTTGGAATCTTGACTGAAAAAGGAGAGCATCAAGTGAATGTGAAGTGTCAGATACTGGTGCTATATGCAACATCATGAGTTTTGTAGACCTATGTGAAGTTGCTCAAGATGGTGACCTGAAAATTAAGCTGTCAAAGGTAAAGTTGAGGTGAAAACAAAAATGCTGGAAATACTCAGCAGGTCAAGTAGCAGCTGGTTCTGAGCCAGTTCTGATGACAGGTCATCGACCTGAAACATTAACCCTGTTTCTATCTCAACAGATGCTGCCAGACCTGATGAGTATTTCCAGCATTTTCTATTTTTATTTCAGATTTCCAGCAGCTGCAGTATTTTGCTTTTGTATGAAGCTAAAGCTGAAGCTCTATGATGAAATGAAGCTCAGCCCAAGATGATTAACTGAGCTGAGGGTCCAATACAACAGGAAGAAAGAAGATCTGAGTTTCAGATAATGGACATAATCCAAACTCCCTCATCTCAGCGACAACAAGTCAAAAGCTTGAACCAGTAACCTCCGCATTCGAGAAGAGTTTTGCAGTGTTTTGTATGACACCAGGCCATTGACTGCTGAACAGATCCTCACAGACAAACATCTTGCTCAGTTAAGCAAACTACACAACGAGGTGCAACTCTTCAAATGTTACAGGAAGTTGTGATGAAAGGATGGCCTGAAATCATCAGGAACACACCTGTTGCTGAATGAGCGTATTGGGCAGACAGAGGTGAAGTGATTGTACAAGATGGCATCTTGTACAAAGGAATTCAGGTCATCAGCAGAGATGCTGAAGCACATCCATCAAGGAACTAAATCGAGTCCAAGGAAGGTAAGAGAAGTGCTTGGAAAAACTCAGCAGGTCTGGCAGCATCGGTGGAGAAGAAAAGAGTCGACGTTTCGGGTCCACATGACCCTTCAACAGAACTGAAGTATAGTTAGGAGAGGGGTGAAATATGAGCTGGTTTAAGGTGGGGGGCGGGGGGAGAGAAGTTGAGGGTGGGGTGGTTGTAGGGACAAGCAAGCAGTGATAGGAGCAGCTAATCAAAAGATGTCACAGACAAAAGGATCAAACCGTTAAGAGGTAAACGGGTGGGGTCCGCGCAGTCCGCCCGGAGGATTCAACTCGGTGGCTCGGGCCGGTCGCGTCGGGGCGTGGCGGATCTCCTCTGCTTGGGACCGCCTCCCGCGCGGGCACGGCTGCCGCCTGCTTGCTTGTCCCTACAACCACCACACCCTCAACTTCTCTCCCCCCACCCCCCACCTTAAACCAGCTTATATTTCACCCCTCTCCTAACTATACTCAGTTCTGTTGAAAGGTCATGTGGACCCGAAATGTCGACTCTTTTCTTCTCCACCGATGCTGCCAGACCTGCTGAGTTCTTCCAGGTAATTCTGTTTTTGTTTTGGATTTCCAGCATCCGCAGTAGTTTTTTGTTTTTATAAGAGAAGCGCTTGACTGGCCAAACATGAGCAATGAGATTGAGACCTACACAGCCGGTGCTGTGCTGCTAAGCAAGCTAAAGAGCCAATCATGACTCAGGACATCCCGGACAGGCCATGGCTGAAGTTTGGTGTAGGCTTCTTCGCTCTCACTGGAACTGACTGTCTCATCACCATTGACTACTATTCAGATTAGTAGGAGTTAGACCAGCTGGTCTCAATGGCTACCAGTGAGATTGTAGAATGCCTGGAAGTAAACTTCAGAGGTTATGGCATTCCCAACATTGTGATGAGTGACAATGGCTCTCAATTCACAAGTGAAAATTCAGGCGCTTCATAAATGATTGGGAAATTCAGCACTACACATCATCTCCACACTATCTCCAGTCAAATGGAAAGGCTGAGGCAGTGGTGAAAATTGCCAAAGGTATCATCAAAAATCGACTAGATCCAGCACATTTGTATACAAGGCAATCTTAGAGTGGAGAAACACACCTACTGAAGGCATGGAACATTGTCCAGTCCAGCGACTAATGTCACATGACACCCAGACTACTGAAGCCCGAAGTAGTGACAAGAGTGGGCGACAAGATCAAAGTAAAATGACAGGAAGCACTGAGAGAGCTGCCAAATCATTGGCAGAGCTAAGAGTTGGAGAGCTGGTCAGAGTTCAAACATTCAACACACTCAACAAAAGTCAACTCACTTGGCAGCTTCGGGCCTGTGTAGAGAAGTTGTCACCTCGATCGTACACGGTGAAAGTGAATGTGCAGATTTAATGTCCCAACCACAGACATCTATGTGCAAAGGGAGAAGCTGCTCCTTCACAGCAGACAGCTGATGAGGCAAAACAAAAACAGAATTACCTGGAAAAACTCAGCAGGTCTGGCAGCATCCGCAGTAGTTTTTTGTTTTTATAGCTGATGAGGCAGATGCGATTTCACTAATTGAGCAAGGAGCTAAATGACCATCAGACCCAGAGGTCAACTGTTCACCAACAAATGCAATGGATCAGCAGCAACAATTACCACAGCAGCAACACTTACCATGGCAACAAGATTCCCCAGAGAAGCAATGTCACCTCAGGAACCAGCAGACATTTGGTGGACAGACAGCAACAACTCACACATGAACCATAAAAAGACCTGAATACTTTAAATATTATTGGTGGAATCTTGTGTCCTCCCCCATGGTGGGTTTGGTGCCGTGGGACATTTAATCAGGTGGGTGGGTGGTGGGTGGGGATCCCACTGCCTTCCTGCCTCAACCCCGATTAAATCCATGATGAGGAGTTCCCTGGACCACCACCTTTTGAGTCCCTTAGGTGGCCAATTAATGACAACTCAAGGGCCTCGTCACACTGCAGGTATTTACCCAGCAGGAGGCTCACCATGCAGGGTGCACAACAAGTAAACCCCTGGCATGTTTGCTTGCAGGCTTCAGGGAGGGAGGGTTGGGAGGTGGTGGGAGTCCCTCGTTCAAAGGCACTCAGTGCCTGACCAAGGGAACCTGGCCTCAGGAAGGTGGGGGCCTGGTGAGAGCCACACCGCTGACCTTGCTGTGTGTTCCCTCACACCACCCCTCTACCCCACCCACCCCCCATCACTCACCTGTTTATCCGGCAGCTCTCGTCGCCTCCACAAGACTCTGCCTGCGTGTGTGCACTGCATGTGCATTGTGGTGTGCACTTCTTGTGTACACTGTGTGTGTGCACTACGTGCATGCACTGCGCGAGTGCACTGTGTGCACTGCATGTGTGCACTATGTGTGTGCACTGCACGTGTGCATTGCATATGTGCACTTTGGTGTGCACTGCATGTGCAGGGACAGATGAAATTAGAACAGATTAGAAAGAACATTTTCTTTACGAACTATGTATGTGAAGTAGGTTGCAAATGATAGTTCGTGCAATTTGTTTTCTTTTTTATGTAAAGGGAATGTTTGGATAAAATACATTGTGGCTTGCCATATTCATGTGACCTCTGATGTCCTTATATGTAAATAAAGGTTTTAGTGCAGTAGCCATTTTCCCCACCACATGGAACCGCCTTTTCCCGACTCTGAAAGGGTTTCCTCTGAACACCTTCTGCACTGATTTTTTGTCTGCAAGAGACGTGGGCAGGATTATTGCACAGTTTATAACTGCTGACTGGGTGCAGTCTGGAGTTGGGGGAATGGAGGAGGTCGGGTGCAGAGGCGGGTGTTTCCTGTGCTGGATCCTATGAAAAGGCAGTTAACAGCACCCTACACAACGGTGTCCCTGGAAACGACCCTGAGAGGACCGGGACACAAACTCTGACCTTTGCACTGTAAGTGATGTTGATGTAGCTCATGGCTAAAATTGCCCTGTGTGAGCTGGCCCATTGATTGCTTTCCCTTAGTCTAACCAAGGGCTATTGCTATGTGCACTGTTCTCAGCCAATGTTGATACTCTAGCCGATCCTCTGAGCACCATGCTGCACCAATCTTTTGACATTCACCCCCTGATAGTCACTGGCTGGAACTTTCCACACCTGTTAGCGTCAGGCATCATGGCCAGCGTGAGCGGACATATGGCGGGAAGGCCAAAAATTGATTTTATGCCATCGTGAAACCAGTTTGCGATTGTCTGCTCTGCCCGTCAATGGTGGGCTGCCTATCCTGCCATCTAACATCAAGAACAATACAGGGGAAGATCAAACAGAAAAAGAAGGTGTACAACAGGCACAAAGAACCAAGCACTGCAGATAGCCTAGACGAATGTAGGAAGTGCAGGGACGAAGTAAAAAAGGAAATAAGGAAATCAAAGAGAGGGCATGAGAAAAGATTAGCAAGTAAAGTTAAAGATAACCCAAAGATGTTTTACCAATACATTAATGCTAAAAGGTTAGTTAAGGAAAAAGTGGGACCTATCAGAGATGAAGATGGAAACTTATGTGTAGATGCAGAGGCTGTGGGAAGGGGTTGGAATGAATATTTTGTCTCCGTGTTTACAAAGGAAAGGGAGGATGTAGATATAGTTGTCCAGGAGGAACACTGCGAGATATTGGACGGGATATTCATAAAGAGAGAGGAAGTACTCGAATGGTTGAAATCCTTGAAAGTCGATAAGTCAGCAGGGCCAGATGGATTGCTTCCGAGGCTGCTGAAGGAAGTCAGGGTAATGTGGCAAACTGGATAAAAAGTTGGCTTTGTAACAGGAAACAAAGGGTTATGGTCGATGGATGCCTTTGCGAATGGAAAGTTGTCTCAAGTGGTGCTCCACAGGGCTCGGCGTCGGGACCCTTGCTGTTTTTGTTATATATTAACGATTTGGACGTGAACGTGGGGGGCACGAATGGGGAATTTGCAGATGACACAAAGATTGGCCGAGTAGTGGATAGTGTACAGGATAGCCATAATCTCCAAAACGATATAGATGGGTTTGTGGAGTGGGAGGTAAAGTGGCAGATGGATTTTAACATAGAGAAGTGTGAGGCCATACATTTAGGGAGGTCAAACAGTTACAGGGATTACACAATAGATGGGAATATACTAAGAATGGTAGATGAAATGAGAGATCTTGGCGTACAAGTACACAGGTTCCTTAAAGCAGCAGTTGAAGTAGACAAGGTTGTAAAGAAGGCATATGGAATGCTCTCCTTCATTGGCAGAGGTATAGAATATAAAAGTAAGAATATAATGTTGGAATTGTATAAAACACTGGTGAGGCCACAACTGGAGTATTGTGTGCGGTTCTGATCACCACATTTCAGGAAGGACGTAATAGCTCTGGAGAGAGTGCAGAGGAGGTTTACAAGAATGTTGCCAGGGTTAGAAAAGTGTAGTTACGAGGAGAGATTGGATAGGTTGGAGTTATTTTCCCTGGAACAAAGAAGGCCGAGAGGTGACTTGATTGAGGTGCACAAAATTCTGAGGGGAATAGATAGAGTGGACAGGATAAAATTGTTTCCCTTGGTGGAGAATTCTAGAACCAGGGGACATAGATTCAAGATAAGCGGCAGAAGATGTAGGGGGAACATGAGGAAGAACATTTTTACGCAGAGGGTAGTGGGTGTCTGGAATTCGCTGCCCAAGTTGCTGGTAGAGGCAGAAACTCTAAACTCTTTTAAAAAGTACCTGGATCTGTACCTTAAGTGTTGTAAACTGCAGGGCTATGGGCCGGGTGCAGGAAGGTGGGATTAGAAAGGGCACCTGGGTGTCCTCGGGCTGGCATGGACAAGATGGGCCGAATGGCCTCCTTCTGTGCTGTAACTTTTCTATGGTTCTATGGTTCTAACATAATTTCAATGCATTCGCAACTCATCACAATTCCTGCCCACCACAATCATCCCCCCATGCTGAATGATCTGGGCATGTTGCATGGTTTCACAACAGCATTTACAAGGCATGCACCTGGTGAGCTGAACTTCGAGGGGAGCTCGGAGATGAGTGCTCACTAACGTTGCGCAGCGCTTGTGAGAGTCGCCTGTTTGACGTCAAGTAAGAGGCGCCGCACGTTCAGACGAGGGCACGGGCAAGTCACTTTTTCCCAGCTGGCTGACAGTGCGGGGCTGGGGCAAGGGGGTGGGCAGGGTAGCACGGCCTGATGGCGCTGCACAAGCACATGCAGGGGGGTGGTTGGCGGGTGAGGGAAGCGGCCATGCTTTAGGGAAGCCTTTTATAAAGTGAGCATTCTTCCGCAGCTGAGACAGTTCAGGCACAGCCACATTGATAAGCTTGTAGTCGGGCCTCTGGCTTATCTGTCCACTCTAGCAATGCAGAGGCATGAAATTGCCACCAAATGCACCAGAGCTTTTCATCCCTTAGGCACAGACTGAAAATTAATGAGCGTTTTAATGGACTGCAAAACAATTGGACGACTGGGCGCATTGTACAATCTCCTTGCGAAAGCTGGTCATGGAGCAGTCACTGGTGGAGGTGCTCACAGCCCCTTGCAATGTCAGCATCCTGGTTTGGACCAGTCTCCCCCATGGTTCAAGCTAACAGTGCAGCCTTGCAGTGTGGGTTAGGAGAATGCCTGTGCCTGATCTGAGAGCACAGCAGGCAGTTCAGTGGGCAAAGCTGCTGCCAATCGGTCAGGTGGAGTGGAACGGAGGTGGGTGGGGTTTTGGGCAGCCATGCAGCGTGCTAAACTCTGGCCATGCAAGTGGTGGCCAACACTTTCTGGGATGCATTGAGGGGCCTTCAGACTTAACCAAGAGAGGTTCTTGGAACACTCAAACTAACCCACTTGTCTCTCTCTTTCATCCTGCAGGAGGAGTATATCAGGAGCACGGAGCCTGGAGCCTGCTGACCCAGCTGTGCACCTCTTGGCTTACAGGGAGCGGAGATGAAGGAGAAGAGAGCAACAGAGGAGCCTGGCTGGGCAGAGGAGGGAGCAGTCCCCTCAGGAAGAAGGGGCGGCTGGGGCTCCAGTGCACACCGCTGAAGAGCCACAGCGAGCCGTTGCTGGTTGGCGTCTAGCTAGACCCAGGGTCCACGCACTGCACTTGTCATTCCTGCAGATGTGCAAGAACCAGTGTTGCTGAAGACTGCGCATGTCCAGGGAACTGGTCGGTCACATCTGCCACCTGCTGCAGGATTTGGCACAACGGGCACTTGGAGGGCACCCACTGCCAATGTCCGTGAAAGCTCAATTTTTATGCCAGTGGCTCCTTCCAGCTCTCCACAGGTGAGCTCTGCAGGATCTCACAGGCCTCCACACACAAGTGCATCCAGAAAGTCATGGCCGCCATATTCGTGAAGGTACATAACGTTATGCACTTCGTCCGGGATCAGGGACAATAGGAAGCAAGAGCGCTGGGATTTGCGCAGATCTCTGCTTTTCCACAGGTTCAGGGTGTCTTCGACTGCTCTCACATGGCACTTGGATGTATGTGGCAGCAAGCAGTTCACTACATCAACGACACAAACTTCCACTCGCTGAATGTGCAGCTGGTGTGCGACCATCACAAACACATCCTGCAGGTCTGCGCACGATTCTCTGGGGGTGTCCACGACTCCTACATTCTCAGTAGGTCTCAGATCTTTGACATCTTCCAGGGCCCACAGAGGCTGCAGGGATGGCTTCTCGGGGACAAGGGCTACTCACAGAGGATGTGGCTGATGATGCCCGTGTGGCGGCCTCAGACTGTGGCAGAGTGAAGGAATAATGAGGCTCATGCTGCAACTTACAGCTTGGTGGAGCAGACCATCGGGATGCTGAAGATGAGGTTCCGGTGCCTGGACCGATCTGGTGGAGCCTGCAATACAGTCCACAGAGGATGTCACGCATTGTCATCGTCTGCTGTACCCTTTACAACCTGGCGCTGCAACGGGGAGAGGAGCTGGCTGAGGAGGAGATTGAGAACCTGCACGTCTCCTCCAATGAGGAAGACATCGATAGGAATGAAGGTGAGGAGGTCCTCGAAGGTGAGAATAATGGCGATGAGGCCATCGCGTTGTCCAGATGAGGCAGGAACGCTCGGGAGGCCCTCATAGCCACTAGACTCAAGGAGGATGATGACAACATGCAGTGAGGATGCTTCATAGATCCTCACATTGCATCTGTGAACATTTGACTCCAGTCTGGCTGATGGCAATGCACAAATCCTCAATGATAAGACTCCTGTCATGGAGATGCAGTGGATGCCCATAGTCCCTTCATTCCAGGAGGATGATGATGACATGCAGCGAGGACACTCCATAGATCCTCACATACCTTATCTGAACGTCTGACTCCTGTCTGGCTGATGGCAGATCGCTTGCACTCTGTGAACAGGATCATATCATGGAGATACAGCAGGGAAACTTTAACTTCTGATTCTATGGCATCCTTTGTGATCTGAACCCTTCAGGACCACACTGTCACTGGACACAGATGCTGATGAAATGGGGGCCAGCGCACCTCAAAGGTGCTGAGAGCACAGAGAGAATCATGGAACTCTGTGCCACTGGCCCAGGACATTCTGGCAACAATGATAAGCCCCATCGAGGTGCAGGCATAACTGATGTGACCAGTGACAGTGAAGGCGGTACCATCAGTGAGCTGGGAAGGCTGTACAAAGCGCATGGAAGAGGCCCTGGACAGAGACACGTGCCTTCATCTTGTGCAGGAACCAAGGTTTCACCTCAGACTGACACGAACACAGCTCATCATAACAAGGAGCCATAAATAGGGTGACATTGTTGGGAGTTTATCTACAGTAATCAACATTATGTACAAGTGATTAACACCCATGCTCACGCAATCAAACTACATTTTCTTAACCTTCATAAATATGCCGCTACACCTTGGTGCTCCCCCGACATCCACAGCAGAGGTGGAGGCAGCCTGCTGACTGTGACACCCTGTCTGTGATGACTTCGATAGGCGTCCTCTGGAGGGCCGAGACCTGGAGGGCCCCAGCCTGCTTTCGGGATCCTGCTGTGTGGCAGTGACACCCTCCTAGGCCTGTGGAGCTGGAGCTGCTGGGGTCACAGGAAGAGGGGAATTGGATGGGCCCCACACTCCCGGAGACACCTGGGTGGATGGCACTGGAGCGTGCACCTGCTGATCCTCCTTCCCATGGGTGACCAAGGGCCCCTGGTTGACTCCCTGAGGAGAAGGGGAAGCTTTTGTGAGATTGACCTGCCCCGCACCTCTCTCACTGTTGGAGTCCAACTATGGCATCAGTGATGGAGTTCGGCCCGCACAGCGGTGCAGGACCGATGTCCTGGACCAAGGTCTCCATGACAGCCGCCATCCTGCCAGTGTTGACCTCAAAGCATTGCAATGCCGGCGCTATCACCTCAGACTGAAGGCGGACAGACTCCTCCAACATGCCTTGCAATATGAGGAGTGCAGTGGACATCCCTTCCTGATGTTCCCGAGCTTGCCTTTACAGCTCCAGCAACTGAGGTATGACCGAGTCCAGAGGCTCCTCATCTGTCTCGGACTCATCAGATTTCTGGCCCCCAGCAGCCCTCCAAGTGCTGGAAATATGGGAAGTCCCTGCCTCCACCTGCTGTGGGTCAGGTAGTGCAATGTGCCCACCAGATTGTGGCCCTGAGGCGACTCTAGAACTAGATCCCAGTGAGGCATGTGTCTGTGCTGGTGAAGGGTGTGGGTGAGGGTGTAGGTGAGCGCTGTGATGGGACTTCAGGGAGAGTGTCATCAGGTTCTTCTTCCGAGGTGCCTTCGGGGCTTGAGTCGAGGACCAGGCACATGGACCCCCCTCGGCTTTTTACCACATGTGCCTGTGAAAGCAAGGAGAGATAATTAGCACATGGCAGGGGACTGCGGAGCAGGGGGAGTGACTCACAGCATAGTTGTCTGATGGATGTTGCACTGCTGAATATTCACTTGGTTGAGCACGGCCGACCTCACCTTCAGCACAGGAACGGTCCAGATCTTCGCTGGCCAGATGTTTGACTCTATTTTCAAAGTCTGTGAAGACCTTGATGTCAGGCATTCCTCCACCAGTCTGCGACCTCTCCCTTTTGTTGTGTGCCAGCTTGTCCTTCCTGAAGATGGAGAGAGAGTAAGCAGGATGCCTGCCTGGCCAGATGATAAGGATGCCTGGCATGTGTGGGTGCTGAGTGGTGCCATGGACGGGCTGAGGACACAATCTGCAGGGCAGATGAAGATGTGTGTGAGAGAGTGAATGGTGATGTCCCTTGAACTGGCAGTGAGTGAGATTCCTGTGGATGTGTGATGGGTTTGTGAATGTGTGTGTGAGTTGAGAGTGATGAGAAGGGTGACTTACCCTGGTGGAACGGAGGAGATCATTCATCCTCTTTTGGCACCGGGTGGCTGTCCTCTTTTGCAGAGCATTTGCACTGACCACCGCTGCCACTGCCTCCCATGCTGGATTGGTGACCTTGCTTGCTGGTCTTCACCCAGAGCAGGGGTAGAGGTATTCGCAGCAGACCTCCACTGCATCCAGTAGGCGTCTGAGGGAGATGTTGCTAAATTTGGGGGCAGCATGTTTCCTCCCTTTGGCAGCCATGACATGCTAGCAGCTTCCGATCCCTTAGAGAGAGCCAGCTCTGTGCGGGGGCCCCCTTTAAATTTGGTGCCCGGTTTACGGAAGGCCTGAGGTGACGGCAGGACAGACCAATCAGAGGCTCCCTCGCCAGCGATCTGGTGTGATTCCAGGAATGCATAATTTATGAGGCGGGTCGTGCTGGGTAGGGGACAATGTGGCATGAAAATCTGCCATTCTGGCTGGCAGGTAAAACTTTCTTTTCTTGGCCCGCCACTGCCCTTAATGCAAATCTGGGATGATTCCACCCACTGATTTTTAAACAACGTCACACAGCTGTGAAAATTTGCAGAGAAGAATAGCTCAGCTGCTTCAGCCCCTCACTTGCAACTCAAGACCCTGTGTGATCCACAACAGTCATCTCACCTCAGAGGATGCAGCATACAGATTATTCCCAGGTTTAACCCCAGAAACACTGCAAACAATCCAAAAATGCCCCTTGGAAGAGCTTGGGCCCCAGCTGCACTGGCGACGTGAGACATGGCTTGCCACACTGTCACTTCATCATGTGACTTTATCACATGACTGCCTTGTGTTTCTCGCACAGGTTCTGGAGCTGTGATCCCACCTTCCGGAGTGGAGTCAGGACTCAGACACAGGGAGGAGAAAGACATGTCCAGAGGAGGCACTGTCACCACCATCTGACTCAGCAGACACCAGGCCAGAGACGCACCTCCAATGGGTTTAAGCCCGGACATGGAGTGGGGAGAATTGGGTGATGAACACAGCAACAGCATAGAGGAGGAGATGTCAGAGGCAGAGGTTTCTGTGCACAGCTCCCCGAGGAGAGGGAGAGCAGTCACAGGGATACTCCATGAACCAGTGAGGCAGAGCCTCTAGAGTGCCCACTGGGATTAAACATTTGGATCTGCAGCAGCAGGGAAGCGGCCAATTGGCACTGCAAGCACATCTGCTTTGAATGGAGGAGTCCATCATGATCATGACCTCGACCATGTCTCGGGTTTGGGATGGGATGATGACTGTGCACAAGAGAGTGGACAACCTTGTGGTGGGGCAGATGCAAGATCGCTTGCGCAGTGGCAATAGCTCCAATGCAATAATGGGAGAGGAGCTAAGCACCCTGATCCCACAGGTGGCAGATTGGTGGTGATAGGGAATGGCAGCTGTACCCCAGCAGCCCACTCCATATAGCCATCGGGACAAGGGCTGGGAAATCTGAACAGGAGAGGGAGAAATCCGTGCATTTTGATGGAATCTCACCCTCCTCGGATTCCTCGGCACCTCAACCAGAGGCTCCATCTGCTACTGGGACCAAGCGAGGGTGGCAGCCCCTGCATGATAAGGTGAGCAGCTTAACTCCACTGCCCCCAAGGCAATGAGGGGAATACTATATGGGATAAAAGCAAAAAACTGCGAATGCTGGAAATCCAAACCTGGAAAAACAGCAAGTCTGGCAGCATCTGCGGAGAGGAACACAGTTAACGTTTCGAGTCCGAATGACCCTTCACCAGAACTAAGTAAAAATAGAAGAGAGGTGAAATATAAGCTGGTTTAAGGGGGGATGGGACAAGAAGAGCTGGATAGAGAGCCAGTGATAGGTGGAGATAACCAAAAGATGTCACAGACAAAAGGACAAAGAGGTGTTGAAGGTGGTGATATTACATAAGGAATGTGCTAATTAAGAGTAGAAAGCAGGACGAGCAAGGTACAGATAGCCCTAGTGGGGGTGGGGTGGGGTGAAGGAATCTAAAAAGGTTAAAAGGTAGAGATAAAACAATGGATGGAAATACATTTAAAAATAATGGAAATAGGTGGGAGAAGAAAAATCTATATAAATTATTGGAAAAAAAAGGGGGGGATCGAAAAGGGGATGGGGATGGAGGAGAGAGTTCATGATCTAAAATTGTTGAACTCAATATTCAGTCCAGAAGGCTGTAAAGTGCCTAGTCGGAAGATGAGGTGCTGTTCCTCCAGTTTGCGTTGAGCTTCACTGGAACAATGCAGCAGGCCAAGGACAGACATGTGGGCATGAGAGCAGGGTGGAGTGTTGAAATGGCAAGCGACAGGGAGGTCTGGGTCATGCTTGCAGACAGACCGAAGGTGTTCTGCAAAGCGGTCACCCAGTCTGCGTTTGGTCTCTCCATTGTAGAGGAAACCGCATTGGGTGCAACGAATGCAGTAGACTAAATTGAGGGAAGTGCAAGTGAAATGCTGCTTCACTTGAAAGGAGTGTTTGGGCCCTTGGACGGTGAGGAGAGGGGAAGTGAAGGGGCAGGTGTTGCACCTTCTGCGGTTGCATGGGAAGGTGCCGTGGGAGGGGGTTGAGGTGTAGCGGGTGATGAAGGAGTGGACCAGGGTGTCCAGGAGGGATCGATCCCTGCGGAATGCCGCCGGGGGGTGAAGGGAAGATGTGTTTGGTGGTGGCATCATGATGGAGTTGACGGAAATGGCGGAGGATGGTCCTTTTAATGCGGAGGCTGGTGGGGTGATAAGTGAGGACAAGGGGGACCCTATCATGTTTCTGGGAGGGAGAGGAAGGTGTGAGGGCGGATGCACAGGAGATGGGCCGGGCACGGTTGAGGGCCCTGTCAACCACCGTGGGTGGAAAACCTCGGTTAAGGAAGAAGGAAGACATGTCAGAGGAACAGTTTTTGAAAGTGGCATCATCAGAACAGATGCGACGGAGGCGAAGGAACTGAGAGAATGGGATGGAGTCCTTACAGGAAGCGGACTGTGAGGAGCTGTAGTCGAAGTAGCTGTGGAAGTCAGTAGGCTTGTAATGGATATTGGTGGACAGTCTATCACCAGAAATTGAGACAGGGAGGTCAAGGAAGGGAAGGGAAGTGTCAGAGCTGGACCATGTGAAAACGATGGAGGGGTGGAAATTGGAAGCAAAATTAATAAATTTTTCCAGGTCCAGACGAGAGCATGAAGCAGCACCGAAGTAATCATCGATGTACCGGAGAAAGAGTTGTGGGAGGGGGCCGGAGTAGGACTGGAGCAAGGAATGTTCCACATGTCCCATAAAGAGACAGGTATAGCTGGAACCCATGCGGGTACCCATAGCCACACCTTTTATTTGGAGGAAGTGAGAGGAGTTTAAGGAGAAATTGTTCGGTGAGAGAACAAGTTCAGCCAGATGGAGGAGAGTAGTGGTGGATGGGGGTTGTTCGGGCCTCTGTTTGAGGAAGAAGTGGAGAGCCATCATACCATCCTGGTGGGGGATGGAGGTGTAGAGGGATTGGACGTCCATGGTGAAGAGGAGGCGGTTGGGGCCAGGGAACTGGAAATTGTTGATATGATGTAGGGTGTCAGAGGAATCACAGATGTAGGTGGGAAGGGACTGGACAAGGGGAGAGAGAATGGAGTCAAGATAGCAAGAAATGAGTTCCGTGGGGCAGGAACAGGCTGACACGATCGGTCTGCCGGGACAGTCCTGTTTGTGGATTTTGGGTAGGAGGTAGAAGCGGGCCGTCCGAGGCTGGGAGACTATCAGGTTGGAAGCTGTGGAAGGAAAATCTCCAGAGGAGATGAGGTCAGTAACAGTCCTGGAAACAATGGCTTGATGTTCAGTGGTCGGGTCATGGTCCAGGGGGAGGTAGGAGGAAGTGTCTGCGAGTTGAGGAAGTGTCTGCGAGTTGAGGAAGTGTCTGCGAGTTGAGGAAGTGTCTGCGAGTACTATATGGGAGTTTCTGAGATGGAGAACACCACATTATTTAGAGCACAAACTGGATCACAGTGTTTATTGTTGGATTAGTAAAGAACATTAATTGATTAAACTTATGTATAGTGAATACAAAACTGTTATTTGAGAATGTTTAAAAACATTTACAACATGTCCATATGTTGATTTTATTTTGCACTCGTCATCATTTTCTCCCCTGCCACCTGCAGCATCCAGTTACCATTCCTCAAGCCTCACACATCTTCAGATGAACGATGTATACAATGTCCTGCCTTTGATGTCTGCAACTCCCTCCTCTGCCTTCCAGCTCTTGGTTCACGCGTTTGGAGGTTTCTCATCAGCTAAAGTGACTTTGGATGAGCAGGCCTCTGGCCACAATGGTGACTTGTATGGACTCCTCATCCCCATGATGTCCGCATTGTGCATTTCATTTCTATGGTCCTTGCCCTGGGCCTTGCTCCTCACTCTCCTCCTGAAATTCTTCCTCCTCTTCCTCTTTCTCCTCCTCTTTCTGTTCCTCAACTGAGGAGAGGCTCCCTTCCTCACCCTCCTCCAGCTCCAGTGCCAGAACCCTTCACTGTGTCAAGTTCTGGGGCAAGCAGCAAGCTAAAATTATACTGGACACCATGGCAGGCGTGAAATATCAAGCCCCACCTGAACAGCCAAGGCATCTGAACTGCATCCTGAGCAGCCCAAAGGCCTTTTCAGTTACAGTCCTTGAATGAAGGTGACTTTCATTGTACCTTCTCTGGGTATGTGTGTGCAGTTGCTGTAGGCATGTGAACAGCCACTTCCTCAGGGGTGATCCCTTATCCCCGAGGCAGACCAGATTCCTGTAAAATAAATTAGCCATGGCAACTGCCCGGGTGACAGGTGCAGACATGATGGTCACAGAGCAGCTGCACATTCAGAGCTGTAGTCCTTTCTGTTTATGCAGTGGTCTTCATTTTGTGTGGGTGTCCTCTGGGTTTGAAAAGCTGCATTGGTGCCAAGGGAAATGAACTGGGCCACCCTGGTGAAAAGGGCATTGGTCATAGCGTGGACACACCAGTGGCCAGCTGACTGGGAGATGCCACACAAGAAGAAAGGTGCACAGCTCAGATACAGCCCGACTGAATAAACACAGCCTCTTCCCGCATTGTCTCACACTCAGGTCAAGGTAAGTGACTCTGCTCCTCCAAACCATTTCTGATGGGAACTGCCTCACTCTCTGACGCCTCATTCTTGTCAGCAGCCAGCATCAAGGTTCCTCCTGGCAAAGGTCCTGTCCACGTGGCAGACGATGTTCTTCAGGCTGCTGCTGCACCTGAGCCTCTCTGGCTTGGAGGTGACCTGGTGCTGCACCCATGACCAAAGGGACAATTTCAAAGGGAGCAGTTGAGTGTTGCAGGCTTTGAGGTAGCAGTGGAACCCTGTTGCTAGCTGGTCAGTAGGTGGGGTGAATGTGGCCTCTATAGGCTCCTCACTAGCTTCCACCACTCCCTGGCAGAGAATTTTTTTGCTGGCAGGCAAGTACTGAGTTTGCAAAGTGGAAGAAAAGGCTTTCCAAATGTTGCTTTCCCTTTCCTGAACTCTTCCCAACCTTGAAGGAGTGTTCCCGATTTGATGGAGGAGACGTTTTTTTTGGAGGAAAAATAGCAGGTCGAGGGAATACGATTTAATGATGATGCCGACGTCAGCTGACGTGTGTGGGATCAGGAAGCAAACCCTTCCCAACCTGTGAAATGGCCATAGGAAAATGGCATGGAGTTGGGAAGGCACAGGAAATTCAAAATCCTAGCAGAATCCCGCCTCCAAGAGAGGACAAAAATCTGTCTGTGTGCACTCTCGAAGTTTCTGAACTCCTTCAACATTCAAAAATGGTGAATACTGAACATCATCATCTCCTCATAGACATCAACAGCACAGAAGGGGGCCATTCAGCCTATCATGTACACTTTGGTCAACAAGGAGTTGACCATCCTCATCTCGTCTTAAACAGGAGACCCTTTGTTTTTGAACTGTGCCCCCAGTTCTAGATTCACCCACAAGGGGAAACATCCTCTCAACAGCCACCCTGTTAAGTCCCCTCAGAATCCTATATGTTTCAATAAGATCACCTCTCATTCTTCTAAACTCCAATGAGTACGGGCCCAACCTCTCAACCTTTCCTCATAAAACAAATTTCTTCATCCCAGGAGTCAGCCTAGTGAACCTTCTCTGAACTGCTTCCAATGCAAATCTAACCCTCCTTAAGGAAAGCTGCGCACAGTCCTCCAGGCGTGGTCTCACTAATGTCCGGATGCATGATTCAATAGGAAGGTTGGAGTACATCAGAGCCCAGATGTGCTGAGAACCCAGTGGCAGTGGGTAAGGTGCAAAGACCAGCTCACTCTGTTTTCCTAGGCTGGGGTAGGAAGCAGGAATATGTGTGAAGATGCCTTCCCAACCCTATGCCATTTACTTATGGCCATGTCGTGGGTTGGGAAGGGCTTACATCATAATCCAACACACATGTCAGCTACAGAATGCTGCGTCATCCAAAGTTGGACTACAACTAAAGTTTGATATTTTAGCCACAACGTGCATGACATGACCTCTTTGACTGAGTGTATCAGAAATTTACATGCAATGCCCTGGGTTCTACATTAACCTTGCAGAATCTCACTTGAACCATGCTCTCAGTATGGGCTGCCTAGAGTGTTCAGAATTGGAGCCCCCACCTTCTGTATAGACACACTGGAAACATGCAGCTTGCAGACAAACTGGAGTATTTTCTTAAAGGTGAGACTAGAAACTGGGAAAGCAAAGGGATTTTGCCCAACCATCTTCAGCTGCTTCATCAATGACCTTCCTTCCATCTTAAGGTCAGAAGTGGGAATGTTCATTGATCATTGCACAATGTTCAGCACCATTTGCGACTCCTCAGATACACAAGTGCCAGGCAATGACCATCTTCAATACAAGAGAATCTAGCCATCGCCCCTTGACATTCAATGGCATTACCATTGCTGATTCCCCCACTATCAAGATCCTGGGGGTTACCATTGAACAGAAACTGAATTGGAACGGCCATGTAAATACTGTGGCTACAAAAACAGGTCACAGGCTAGGAATCCTGCGACAAGTAACTCACCTCCTGGCTCCCCAAAGCCTGTCCACCAAGGCACAAGTCAGGAGTGTGATAGAATACTCCCCACTTGCCTGGATGAGTGCCGTTCCCACAACACTCAAGAAGCTCAACACCATCCAGTACAAAGCAGGCCACTTGATTGGCACCCCTTCCACAAACATTCACTCCTTCCACTGCCGATAAACAGTAGCAGCAGTGTGTACCACCTACAAGATGCACTGCAGGAACTCACCAAGACTCCTCAGGCAGCACCATCCAAACCCACGACCACTACCATCTAAAAGGACAAGGGTAGCAGATAGATGGGAACACCACCACCTGAATTCCCCACCAAGCCACTCACCACCCTGACTTGGAAATATATCACCGTTCCTTCACTGTCGCTGGGTCAAAATCCTGGAACTCCCTCCCTAGCAGCACTGTGGGTGTACCTACACTACATGAACTGCAGCGGTTAAAGAAGTCAGCTCAGCACCACCTTCTCAAGGGCAATTAGGGATGGGCAATAAATGCTGGCCTTGCCAGTGACGCCCACATCCTATAAGTGAATAAAAAAAACAATTCGCTAAAAATGAGTGCACTCGTGAGAAAAGTAATCAAAAGGCGAATGGAATATTGGACTGGAATACAATGGGGGAAAGTGATGTTTCAATTCTCTTGATCTTGTTCAGAGTCTGGCCGAATTTTCCAGTCTCCTTTGGCATTGGGCGGCATGGCAGGTGGAGGGGGAACAACATGGCGAGAAGGCAAAAAATTGGCTTTACGTCATTGTGAAACGAGTTTGTGATTGTCCGCTCCACCCGTCAATGGCGGGGCCACGTTTCCCGCCGCCACATGTTGGGAATGTTATTTTAATATATTATCATCTAATTATAAGCCCTGCTCGCTGGAATCAACCCCCCACGTCAGATTTACGGCTCACGTCGGTGTGACTTCACACTGCCTTTAAAAGGCTGCACCTGGCGACCTGAACTTCGAGAGGAACTCGGAGGTGACGTACACAACCTTGCGCAGCGCTTGCATTGCCGTAGGACATCAAGGAAGTGGCACCGCAGGCAAGTCGCATTTTCCTGGCTGTCTTTCAGTGCGGAGCTGGGGCAAGGGCTCCAGTGTAGGTCAGGCCAGGGTGGAGGGGGTCGGTGCTAGGCAACACAGACAGACTGAAGGAAATACTCAGGAACATGCCGTGGGGAGGTCGGAGGAGGTTGGGTGAAGGAGCAGCCACGCACTTGGAAAAGCTTGTCAAAAGTGAGCATTCTTCCGCAGCTGAGACCATTCAGCAGCAGCTCCATTGACATGCTTGGAGTCGGGCCTCTGAAGCTGATCTGCCCACTCAAGCAATGCAAAAGCATGAAAGTGCCACCAAATGCTCCAGAACTTTTCACCCCTTGGGTGCAGACTGCAAATTAATGTGCATTTTAGGGGGCAGCAGAGAAATTGGCCAACTGGGCAAGTTGTAGAATCCCCTTGTGTAAGCTGGCCATGGAGCAGTCACTGGTGGAGGTGCTCACAGCCTCTGGTAATGTCCTTAAGGTTTCGACCAGTCTCCCTCATGGTTCAAGCTAACAGCGCAGCCTTGCAGTGTGGGTTAGGAGAATGTGCCTGAACTGAGAGCACAACATGCAGTCCAGTGGGCAAAGCTGCTGCCAATCGGTCAGGTGGGGTGAGGCGAAGGTGGGTGGGGTTTCGGACAGCCATGCAGCGCACTAAACTCTGGCCATCCAAGAGGTGGCCAGCACTATCTGGGGTGCATTGAAGGGCCTTCAGACTTAAACAAGAGAGGTTCTTAGGGCACACACGTCTCTCTCTTTGATCCTGCAGGAGGGGAACATCAGGATCATGGGGCCTGGTGATTTAGTGATATGCCTCATGGGTTACAGAGAGCAGAGAAGAAGAGGAGAGCAGTGGGGGCATCTGGCTCAGCAAAGGGAGGAGCACCTCCCTCAAGATGAAGGGGCGGCTGGACCTGCTGCACATGCAGCTGAAGATCCACAGTGAGCCGTCGCTCGTAGGTGCCTCGCTAGACACAGGGTCCACAGACAGCGCCTGCCATTCCTTCAGGTGACTAAGAACCAGCGTCGCCGAAGATTGTCCATGTCAAGGGAACTGGTCAGTCACATCTGCCAGCTGCTGCAGGATTTGGCACCACGGGGACATGGAGGGCATCCACTGCCCGTGGTTGTGAAAGTGACCATGATGCTCAATCCTTACACCAGTGGCTCCTTCCAAGGCTCCAGGGTGACCTGTGTGGGATCTCGGAAGTCTCCAAGCACAAGTGTATCCAGGAGGTCATGGACGCCATTTTCACAAAGGCACAAAGGCCTGGGATCAGGAAAGCCAGGAAGCAAGAGTGCTGGGACTTGACCAGATCTCAGGTTTCCCACAGGTGCAGGGAGCCATCGACTGCACTCACATGGCGCTTAGATCTCCGTGGTAACAAGTAGTCAACTAGCTCAACCCCAAGGGCTTCCACTCGCTGAATGTTCAGCTGCTGTGTGACCACCATAAACACATCCTACAGGTCTGCGCACGGTTCCCAGGGAGTGTCCAGTACTCTTGCATCCTTAGCAGGTCTCAGATCCCTGACATTTTCCAGGGTCCGGAGAGGCTGCAGGGATGGCTCATTGGGGACAAGGGCTACCCACAGAGGATGTGGCTGATGATGCCCGTGTGGCGGCCTCAGACTGTGGCAGAGTGATGGTATAATAAGGCTCATGCCACGACCTGGACTTTGGTGGAGCAAACGATTGGCATTTTGAAAATGAGGTTCTGGTGCCTCGACAGGTTTGGTGGAGAACTGCAATATGGTCCCCAGAGGGTGTTGTGCATCATCATCACTTGCTGTGCGCTCCACAACCTGACACTGCAATGAGGGGAGGACCTGGCTGAGGAGCAGATGGAGAAGCTGCACGTCTCCTCCGATGAGGAGGCAAGGATGTTCTCGAAGGTGAGGATGCCAGCGATGAGGCCATCGCACTGTCCAGACGAGGCAGGCGCGCTCAGGAGGCCCTCATAGCCGCAAGATTCATGGAGGATGATGACGAGATGCAGTGAGGACAGTCCTGACATCCTCACCTTGCATCTGTGAACGTTTGACTCCTGTGTGGCTGATGGCAGCGCACTTACCCTCAGAGCTCAGGCTCATGTCAAGGAGACAGAGCGGAGGCCCTAATAGCTGCTAGATTCCTGGAAGATGATGATGACATGCGGTGAGTACACTCCATAGATCCTTACATTGTCTCTGTGAATGTTTGACTCCTGCCTGGCTGAGGGCAGCTCGCTTGCGTTCTGTGATCAGGGTCATATCATGGAGACGCAGCTATGAAACTTTAAATGCAACTGATCCTTTGCCTGCCCTCAGCACCTGGCCCCTTCAGGAGCACAGTGTCACCGGTCACAGATGCTGAAGAGATGGGGACCAGCCCCACCTCAAAGGTGCTGAGAGTACACAGAGTGAATGATGGAACTCTATAATGCCTGCCCACAACATTCTGGCAGCAGTGACAAGCACCATCGAGGTGCAGGTATCAGTAATAAAAACATAGAAAATAGGAGCAAGAATAGGTCATTCGGCCCCTTGGAACCTGCTCCACCATTCAATATGACCATCGATAATCCTGTTTCTCAACGCCATACTCCCGCGCTCTCCCCATACCCCTTGATGCCTTTATCATCCAGAAATCTATCTATTTCTTTCTTAAATATATTCAGTGACTTGGCCTCCACAGCCCTCTGAGATGGAGAATTGCACAGGTTCACCACCCTCTGAGTGAAGAAGTTTCTCCTCATAAAAACAAAAAGCTAAAAGCTACTGTGGATGCTGGACATCCAAAACAAAAAAAGAATTACCTGGAAAAACTCAGCAGGTCTGGCAGCATCGGTGGAGAAGAAATCAGTTAACGTTTCGAGTCTTCATGACCCTTCGGCAGTTCTGAACTGCCGAAGGGTCATGAAGACTCGAAACGTTAACTGATTTCTTCTCCACCGATGCTGCCAGACCTTCTGAGTTTTTCCAAGTTTCTCCTCATCTCAGTCCTAAATGGTCTACCCCATATCCTGAGACTGTGACCCCTTGTTCTAAACCCCTAGCCCTGCATCCAGTCTGTCCAGCCCTGTCAGAATTTTATACGTTTCAATGAGATCCCCTCTCATTCTTCTAAACTCTAGTGAATACAGGCCTAGTTGGCCCAATTTCTCCTCATACAACAATCCTGGCATCCCAGGAATCAGTCTGGTGAATCTTCGCTGCACTCCCTCTATGGCAAGTATATCCTTTTTTAGGTAAGGAGACCAAAACTGCACACAATACTCCAGGTATGGTCTCACCAAGGCCCTGTACAGCTGCAGTAAAACATCCTTGCTCCTGTACTCAAGTCCTCTAGCAATGAAGGCTAACATACCATTTGCCTTCTTGACTGCTTGCTGCACCTGTATGCTTGCTTTCAGTGATTGGTGTACAAGGACACCCAGGTCCCTTTGTACATCAACAGTTCCCAATCTATTACCATTTAAATAATACTCTGCCATTGCTTTTCCTACCTAAGTGGATAACCTCACACTTATCCATGTTATACTGCATCTGCATGTATTTGCCCACTCACTCAGCCTGTCTAAATCGCCTTGAAGCCTCTTAACGCCCTCCATATCGCTCACATTCCCACCAAGTTTCATGTCATCAGAAAACTTAGAAATATTACATTTGGTTCCCATATCCAATTCATTGATATATATTGTGAATAGCTGGGGCCCAAGCACTGATCCCTGCGGTACCCCACTAGTCATCATCTGCCATTCCAAGAAAGATCCATTTATTCCTACTCTGTTTCCTGACTGCTAATAATTCTCATTAATGTGTCCAGGGAGTCTGGACCATCACTTTGGTCTGAAGGTTACACACTGCACAGGGAAAAGACCTTGGACTGAGACACCTGCCTTTTTCTTGTGCATGAACCAAGATTTCACATCTGAGTGACATGAACACTGCTCATAACAAGGAGCCATAGGCAAGGAGACATTCTTTGGAGTTAATTTAAAATCATGAACATTAAGTACAATTGATTAAGACCCATGCCTACATTGTGCAGCTATATCTTCTTAACCTTCCTAAACATGCTGCTACATCTTGGTACTCCCCCGACATCCATAGCAGAGGTGGAGGCAGCCTGCTGACTGTGACGCCCTGTCTGTGGTGACCTTGACAAGTAGCCTCTGGAGGGCTGAGACCTGGAGGGCCCTGGCCTGCTTTCGGGGTTCTGCTATGTGGCAGTGGCAACCTCCTCAGCCTGTGGAACTGGAGCTGCTGGAGCCACAGGAAGAGGGGATTCGGATGGGCCCCACACTCCCAGAGTGTGCACCTGTTGATCCTCCTCCCTATAGGTGCCCGAGGGCCCCTGACTGACTCCTTGAGGAGAAGGGGAAGCTGGACTGAGATCGAACTGCCCTTCAGCCCTCTCATGTACACACAGTTGGAGGCCAACTATGACATCAGCAATGGAGTTCAGCCCATGCAGCAGTGCAGGACCGATGTCCTGAACCAAAGTCTCCATGGCGGCCACCATCCTCCCAGTGTTGACCTTGGTGTGTTGGCATGTTGGTGCTATCATCTCAGACTGAAGGTGGACGGACTGCAATCTGAGGAGTGCAGCGGACATCCCTTCCTGATGTTCCTGAACTTGCCTTTGCATCTCCAGAAACTGAGATATGACTGAGTCCAGAAGTTCCTCATCTGACTCAGACTCATCAGATTTCAGGTCTCCAGCAGTCCTCCGAGTGCCAGAAACCTGGGAAGTCCCTACTGCCTCCTGCTATGGATCAGACAGTGCGATGAGCTCACCAGATTGTGACCCCAAGGCTACTCTCCAACTAGGTCCACTGAGGTGTATGTCTCTGTGCTCTGTGAGGGTTTGGGTGAGCGCTGTGATGAGTCTTCAATGAGGGTGTCATCAGATTCTTCTTACGAGGTGTCTTCGGGGCTTGAGTCGAGGACCTGGCTCGTGGACCCCTTGGCTGTTCCCCAGATGTGCCTGTGAAAGCAAGGAGAGATAATTAGTGCATGGCAGGGGACTGCGGAACAGGGGGAGTGACTCACAGCATGGTTGTCTGATGGATGTTGCACTGCTGGATCCTCACTCAGTTGAGCACCGGCGACCTCACCGTCAACACAAGAATGGCTCAGATTGTCACCAGCCAGCTGGATGACTGTGAGGACCTTGATGTCAGTCATTCCTCCACCAGTCTGCGACCTCTCCCTTTTGTTGTGTGCCAGTTTGTCCTTTCTGAAGATGGACAGTGTGAGCAGGATGCCTGCCTGGCCAGATGATAAGGATGCCTGGCATGAGTGGGTGGTGAGTGGTGTCATGGACAGGATGAGGACACAATCTGCAGGGCAGATGAAGATGTGTGTGAGCGAGTGAATGGTAATGTCCCTTGAACTGGCAGTGAGTGATATCCCTGTGTATGTGTGATGGGTTTGTGTGTGTGTGAGTTGAGGGTAATGAGAAGAGTAACTTACCCTGGTGTAATGGAGGAGATTATTCACCCTCTTTCAACACTGGGTGGCTGTCCTCTGCTGCAGGGCATTGGCACTGACCACCGCTGCCATCGCCTCCCATGCTAGATTGGTGACCTTGATTTCTCGTCTTCACCCAGAGCATGGGTACAGGACTTCACGGTGGGCCTCCACTGTGTCCAGTAGGTGCCCAAGGGAGGCGTCGCTAAATTTGGGGACAGCATGTTTCCTCCCTTTGGCACCATGACTTTCCAGCAGCTTTCGATCCCTTAGAGAGAGCTAGCTCTGTGCAGGGGTGCCCTTTAAATATGGCACCTGGATTACTGAAGGCCTGAGGTGACAGCGGGCTGGGTGAATCAGAGGCCACCCTGCCAACGACCTAGCATATTTCCTGAGAATGCATTATTAATGAGGCAGGATGCGCCAGGAATGGGACGATGCAGCATGAAAACCAGCCATTGCGGCCGCTAGATAAAACGTCCTTTTTCCTGCTCACTACCACACTTTGTGCAAATTTGGGATGGTTCTGCTTCCTATCTGGAAAGCTGCCTATGTTCCAGCCATATATTTAAAAATTGGAAAGTGAAAAACTCAAGTAAACTCCCTCAAGAACTGCTGGAGCTCCTTTCCAGGCCTGAGCAGATGTCCCGAACCCTGGCACTAGGCAGGCAACGCAACTGTCTGGAATCTTGCTCTTTGCTACAGAGAACAGTGTCAATCCCCTTCACTATACTGCTCCCTACCACCACTTTGTTCCTTTGTGCTTCCCCCACTTGAATGGCTTCTTGCACCACGGTGCCATGGTCAGTTTCCTCATCCACCCTGCAGCCCCCACTCTCATCTAAACAAGCTGAGAGAACCTCAAACCTACTGGACAATTGCAGAGGCTCACACTCCTGTACTCCTGCCCTCTGGGTCCCCTTACCTGTCTCACTCGCAGTCACACCCGTCCCTCACCACTGACCAAATCAGAAGACCCTATCCTAAGTGGTGTGACTGCCTCCTGGTATGAAGATTCCAGGTAACTTTCCCCCTCCCTGGTGTGTCACAGATTCTGCAGCTCAGCCTCCAGCTCAATGACTGAGCAGAAGTTCCTCAAGCTGCAAACGCTTACCACAGACGTGTTTGCCCTGGATCCCAATGTTATCCAGAAGCTCCCACATGCTGCAGCCTTGACACATCACCTGTCCTGCCATCCTTAATGTGTTTTAAATAATTACTTATTTATATTAATCACTTATTTATGCTGCTTTCTTATGTTTTATTAACTTTAACACCAATTTATGTACTTTTTTAAACCTTAGGGATAGAATAGAACTAACCCACTTACCAGATGCTCACCAAACAGCCAGCTCCTTTCCCCATAGTAGAGCAAGAACCAATTTTTATGGAGTGAGATATATAGAAAAAGGAAACGAACACCTCCTTTCTCCAACTCCCCCTCTCACCAAACTCCTAAGTGTTCACTCAGTTTGCTTAGCTGCACTCCGTGTGCCTTGGCTGCACTAAAGAACCCTGAATTTATAGTAAACTGAACTGGGGCTACAGTAACCACATTCAGTTAGTTAGTTAATTAACTACTCAGCTCCTATAGCTGAGAGTGAGTTTACCCTGCCTAAACTGCAAGAAAGAAAGAACTTAGCCTGCTTACACAGTGCTTTCCAGTTACTGCTAATTACAGACTAGATTAGATTTTAAGAACAAAATTAACACTTAAAACTCACCCTCTCACCAAACTTTAAGCCTTCACTCAGCTCACGTGAACATTTGAGGACAGATCTGAATCTGGACTGCGGCAAATCTCCACAGGCCATCTCTCATGTAATAGTAATGTTCCGGCCTCATCCTCATACTGAGACCCCAGCATGAGATCGTTCTTTAGGACACAGTGATTTGTCACTCTCAGTCATGGATGTGAGCCTGCAAGTCAGGTCACCTTTGTGTGCACGGAGAGAGCTTAAGCAGCACCATTGTGTGATCATTGTCAAGCACTCATGACCCAGACTTCTCATGGAGCTTCCCAAGTTCACCCCCAACATTGCCTTGGCATCTGTGGCCCAGAAAATGTCGACACTGCATTTAGGCGTTACTTAGCAACTTCAGTGATAAAAAAGAGCACACATCAGATGCAGTGGAGCTTCGCTCTGATCCCATTCGAGCTTCCACATTTTCATTCCAGCAGTTTCAGATGTAGAGAAGGAAACCTGGCATACTGATGACATTGTCACGATCAGATGACTATGTCAATTGGCCATCTGAGAGCTGGCTCAGGGATTATGTCAAGTCACGCTAACCAGACCTTCAGCAGCATCCTCCCCTTTAATAGTCCGGCATCTGGGGCCTAGACAGACACTTCTGATCTCACATAGTCGAGGCCATCAAGCAGACATTTCAGGAGTCAGCAAGTGCTAGCTAGGTCCATGGCTAGCATCACGCAGGTGGAGATTGGGAACTACTATAGGGGTGATGTCTGGCTGTTCACACAGTCATGATGTCACGCTACAGACCGCCCTGAGCACCTAAGATCCCCACCCACAGTCAAGCCCAACAGGCATTACATGGAGGCCATTGAAAGTGCAACGTGTTAGATTGACTCCAATGCAGATCACCATTAAAACCTACGAGAGCCACATAGACCAGTCTTCAGTGCAACAGCATCAGGAGAATAAACCAACCTGTAAAATCTATACTCACCAGGCCACATGATGTGATCTTCTGACGCAAGACTAAGAAATGCATTGCCCAACCACCATGTTGACAGAGCAGGAGGCTTTGTTCATCTCACTGCTTTGGAAAGGTGACTCAGTGTACTGAAATTGTATGAAAATAGACCCGAGGCACACAATAGGAGATAAATGAGGGGATAAACCGATTGTGTTTCTATGACCTCGGAACTTGCATCAGATAGAAGAGCCATTCACTAGATGAGAATTTCAGATCAGCAAAATATATTTACAGATGTGCAAAGTACATACAGTAAATGAACACCCATGCCACCATTGTGCTCTCATTATTTCTTAATTTTTCTTACTCTACTGCTACATTTAGGTTATTCCCCGACATCCACAGTGGAAGTAGAGGCAACTCTGAGATGACCTTAAGATAAAAGCAAAATACTGCGGATGCTGGAAATCTGAAACAAAAACAAAAATACCTGGAAAAACTCAGCAGGTCCGACAGCAGCTGGGGAGAGGAAGACAGTTGACTCGAAACGTTAACTATATTCCTCTCCGCAGATGCTGTCAGACCTGCTGAGTTTTTCCAGGTATTTTTGTTTTTGTCTGAGATGACCTTGGCAGGCATCCTCTGGGGGCCAGAGGCCTGGAGGGCCCTGGCCTATTTTGGTTCTCCTGCTGTGGGGCAGCTGCATCCTCCTCAGCCTGAGCAGCTGGAGTTGCTGGGGTCACAGACAGAGGGGGTTTGGAGTGGCTGGACAGCCCAGGAGGGTCCTGGGTGAATTGCCCCAGGGTATCTGGCTGTTGCTCCTCCTCCCTGTAGGCATCCAAGGGCTCCACCCTGACTCCTTGAGGAAAGGAAGGAGGTCAAGGTGCTGCGTCCCCCTCTCGCCTAGCAACTGATGGATCTCACTCATGGCTATAGCAATGGTGTACAGGTCTGCACACATAACCAGCACAAACTGCTGGATCAAGGTCTCCACGGCGGTCGCAACCCTTCCAATGGTGATCTCAATGCGCTGGCATGTCGGTGCCACAACATCAAACTTAACATGGACGGGCTCCTCCGTTCTAACCTGCTGACTGCCTCTGACAGCCCTGCCTGCTGTTCCCTGCCTGTATTTGGAGCTCCAACATTTCTCCAAGGGCCAATTCCAGAGGCTCGTCATTGAACTCGTACTCAGCAGGGCCTGGTCTCGAGCAGTCCTCTGAGTGTTGGAGACCATGGCTGTCACTGCCTCCACCTGCTGTGGACATGCTCCTGTGCTGTGTTCACCAGATGGTGACCCCGAGCCTGCTCTAGAACCAGGTCCCACCGAGGTGTGTGTCTCTGCACTGGTGGATGGTGCAGGTGAATGCAGCGATAGGTCTTCATTAGATGGATCCTCAGCCTTCCTCATCTGAGGTGCTCCGTGGGCTGGGGCTGATGGGCTGGCTGGTGGTTTCCCTCTGCCTTTTCTTGCTGGTGACAAGAAGAGAAGAGATAGACTAGACAATCGCCTACATTAAAGAGCACTCAGAGTGTCCGCGCGTGTCTGATGACTACTGCATGGACTCTCATTGGCTTGTTGGAGGATGCCACTCTCGCCTTCCACACAGGAACGCTCCCTGCCCTCTCCGCGCAGCTCAGCCACCTGCTCCTCATAGTGGGTGAGTGGTCTCAACTCTGGCATCTCCCTGCAGTCTGGGATCTCTCCATCTTGTTGCAGGCATAAAGACAAATGAATAGGCTGTGAGCAGCACTAATGAAAGAATGGGTCGTAAGCATGCATCCCTGCTGACTGTTCCCCAGTAAGGGCTGCAGATGCGACTTCTGCAGGATGTCACAGGAGATGATGATGTTAAAGTGTCTGTCAGACAATCAGTGGTGATGTCCCTTCTGCTGATAGCATGTGAGATCCCTGTAGACTGCAACCCTTCGAATGCCTGATGGCCTTCTGAGAGTGTGAGTTGGGAGTGAGGAGAAGGTTGACTTACCCTGAAGGAGCGGATGAGATTATTCATCCTCTTCCTGTACTGCACAGCGGTCCTCTTTTGAGGCTACAGGCGCTGACCTCCCTGGCGACCCCCTCCCAAGTCGGCATGGTCATTGGTGGGCATCCTGCTGCCATTTCTGAGATAGAGGAGACTCCCCAGGGGGCTGCCACTCAACTTGGGGGCAGAGGGCTTGTTTCTTCTTGAGGCCATTTTTGTCTTTGCCACAAGACCTGGGCGGCGATTGAACGTGTGTGTGGGTGCCATTTAAATATGGCACCTGGACCTTCAACCCCATGTGGTAACGATGGAGCAGACAAATTCCAGCCCGTCCCGCCACAAGATTCGATGAGTTCCTCACTGATACATGAATAATAAGCTGAAAAGTGGGCAAAGTGGCACAAGAGCCCATCGCACTTCCCAGTGGAAATCACGCCCGAATTCCCATCTGCCACCGTACTTAGTGTCCAGAACGGAAAATTTGGCCCAAGGTGTCAACTTGGTGAAGCTACATCACAGGACTACTTGCATGTCAAACAATGAATGTAGCAAGTGATAGAAAGAGCAAAGCGATCCCACAACCAATGAATCAGATCGAAGATCTGCAGCCTTTTCATATCAGTGGTAAATGGTGGTGGGCAATTAAGCAACTAACCAGATGAGGAGGCTCTACAAATATCCCCATCCTCGATGATGGGGGAGCCCAGCACATCAGTGCAAAAGATAAGGCTGAAGCATTTACAACCATCTTCAGTTAGAAGTACCGAGTGGATGATCCACCTCAGCCTCCTCTGGAGGTCCCCTGAATCACAGATGCCAGTCTTCAGTCATTTAAATTCACTTCATTTGATATCAAGAAATGGCTGAAAGTGCTGGATAATACAAATGCTATGGGCCCTGACAATGTTCCAGCAATAGTACCGAAGACTGTGCTCCACAATTAACTGTGCCATGAGCCAAGCTGTTCCAGTACACCAACAACACTCGCCTCTACCTGACAATGTGGGAAATTGCCCAGGCATGTCCTGTACATAAAAAGCAGGACAAATCTAATTACTGCCCCATCAGTCTATTCTTGATCATCTGCGAACTGATGAAAGGGGTTGTTGACAGTGCTATCAAGCAGCAATTACTCAGAAATAACCTGCTCGCAAACATCCAGTTTGGGTTCCACCAGGGTCACTTAGCTCCTGACTTCATTACAGCCTTGATCCAAACATGGACAAAAGAGCTGAACTGAAGAGGTGAGGTGAGAGAGACTGTCCTTGACATCAAGGCTACATTTGACTGAGTGTGGCACCAAGGAGCCCTAGCAAAACTGGAGTCAATGGGAATCAGGGGGAAAACTCTCCGCTGGTTAGAGTCATGCAAAGGTAACTCCTCAGATATTGAAGAAGCCTGTATCCATATGCAAGAAGACCTAGACAACATTGAAGGTTGGGTTGGTAAGTGGCAAGTAAAATTCACGCCACACAAATGCAATGACCATCACCAACATGAGAGAATCTAACCATCTCCCCTTAACATTCAATGACATTACCATCACTGAATTCCCCACTATCAACATCCTAGGGGTTACCATTGACCAGGACCATAACTAAACCATCCATATAAATACAGGGCAGAATTTTGCCCTCGTTGGGCAGGTGAGGCGGGCGGGCCCGGGAGCGGCCGTGAAACTGACTGCCGCCCGCAATTGGGCTCCGTCCGTGAGTTCACTCTGGGAGGGCCAATTAAGGCCAACCCAGCATGAAATGCGGCACCGCACTGGCCAGGAAGGGCTGAGCGAAGGCGGGGTCCTGTTGGGTCCAGTAGTAGCCCAGCGGCCAGCATAAAGAAGGCCCAGCCAGCCCCAGGAAGGCTTCCAGGGAAGGGCCTCTGGATGCCGGTCAGACGGACGATGCAGTTGAATGCGTTAGCAAACGCCAGGTGGGAGGGCAGGTCGGGTGGGCACTCGGCCCCCCAGTTTTCTGATGAGTGTCTTGCCATTCTCCTGAAGGGACACCCTTGTTGGCATGGGTCAGTGTGCAGAAGTGTAAAGGTGTGGCCAACCCCCTGTGGACCTCAGGGGTGCTAGAATCTGAGTGTCAACTGTCAATGACGCTGGAGCTGGCCAAGGGGGTGAGCCCTGGCTGCTTGGATTGAGTGCCTTGTGGCTCGAGGGCCACGACTCGGATGTGCCCTGCCAGGTATTCCTCAGGTGGAGTTGGCCAGGCTGCAATGGCGCTACAGGCAGAGAGGGGACTAATATTTGCTCCTCTGTCCTTTCAAGAGAAGACAAGACATAACCAGGCCGAGAGGGCAAAAACAGGTGAAGGGCTGCCCAACCTGCTGCTGCTCACCAGGTTCGAGCAAGATGCCCTGGAGCTGGAGAGCCGGCACACTCCCTGTGCAACCGGGCGCGGAGAGGTAGGGGTGCCAGACGATGGTAAGAGTGCAGTACAGAAGTGAGACCTTCAGATTGTGCAACCATTCTAGTGTAGTCTCTCATTGATAAGGGCCTCGAACCTGGGGTCCCCATTGATCATTGAAAGATGATGGCACCATGATGCAGATCTCCATTGTCTCACCAGGATGCCTGGCATGCACAGTGACAGAGTGATGACTTTAACTAATGGCATGTCCTTCTTTGCTCTTTTAATTTCACCAGCACACACTCAGTCTCTGGACCCCGAAGGGCCCCCCTGATGCCAGAGGACCACCAGGCATCCCTGTCATCTGCGTCACACCTGCTCTCTGAAGCAGGCATCAGCACAGATACCAGCACCTCAATGGGCATTAGTTCAATGGCTAGTATCTTGATGCACATTGGTGAGGGCACTTCACACGCTTGAGGTGCCCAGGACATTGGCAGTTGGAGGACTGCTGGGGGCCAGGATGATGCTCAGTCGAAGGCTGATGATTAGCCTTTGGAGTCGTCCATTAGGTGGCAGATGCTGGATGTCCAGTAAGATATGCGGGATGATGTGGTGGAGATCCATGAGGGTCTGCGTGGCATGGTCTCCTTTATAGAGGAGTCCATGCAGAGCATGAGCACTGCATTGTCCATCATGGCCGAGTGCACTGCCTCCTCCATTGAGAGAGTGGCAACTCTCAGAGAGGCAGCTCCAGGAACAGAATCAGGGGTTCCTGGGGTTGCGCTTGGACCTGCAAGCCCTCACACAGGCACTGACCTCAGGTTGTCAGTGCCAGTGTGGGAGATGGATGAGGCACCCAATTTCATAACTAGGTGCCTGCCCATCAACGGTGAGCAGGGAGGTCCACAGCGACTTCATGTTGGCACACGAGCTGCCTGCCGTCTCTACAGGCTCCTCTCAGGGAGCCCTGGAGCTCCTCCACCCCTCTTCCAGTGACCGTAGCATCTGATGAGTCTGTGATGACTCGGGAGATGCCAGCCGGGGCTCCACTGGCTAGAGGACAACCGCCAAGGTCATCAAGGCCAACAAGACAGCAGAATCAGCAGGCTGACTCCAATGCCGGTGCCAGCGAGGGGGGAGCACTTGGACGTAGCACTCACAAGCATAAGTTAAAGGCACCATGAGCAGAAGAGGGACAGGTCACGGGTGATTTCATGTTTACCTTTTTATGTAACTGGGGCAGGGAATGCCGGTATGTAATGCTGGACATATGTGGCTCTGAACTTTATTTCACACGTAATGAGTGCCCTTTGTGCTCAAATGAAAGGGTCCTTTCAGATATCTGGGATGGATCGGCAGCCCTGGCATGCTTATGAAGCTGATCTTTGGTAGCCTAGCTGAAGGAGCATTGGATCAAGATGTCCCTGCCTCCCTGAAGGATATTGATGTCTGCCTCTACACCCTCAGCATTCTCCTCACTGTGCTCCTCTTCTGACTCACTACTGGATTCATCCTCTGTGGCCTGTGCAGCTGCATCAACATCAACATCCTCTTCTTCCAGTGGGTCCTCCCATGCCAGTGTCAGATTATGGAGAGCACAGCATGCAACCACTATCAGTGACACCCGCCCTGAACGGTCCAGGCATTGGAAGTGCATTTTGAGGAGACCTATGGCCCTCTCTATCACCACCCTTGAAGAGCCAGGACTTATATTGTAACGCTTCTCTGCCTCTGTTCTTGGGTTACAGAGATGCATCATGAGTCATCTTTTCAACGGATAGCCCTTGTCACCCAGCAGCCATCCATCCAGTCGGTCTGGAGCATTGAAGAACCTTGGCACCTGGGAGTGTTAGAGGACGTAAGCATCATGGGAGCTGCCAGGTTATTTTGCCTTGACTTGCAGAATCTGCATCCTGTGGTCACACACTATCTGCTTGTTCATGGAGTGAATCCGTTCCTGTTGACAAAGGATCCTGGCTGACCCACTGGTTCCTTGATGGACAAACGTGTGCAGTCTGTTGCACCCTGAATGTGGGAGAACCCAGCAATCACTGCAAAGCCTCTGGCTCGCTCAGCCTGGCTGGCCTCATCCATATGGTAAAATAAAGGTCAGTACTCATCTGGACAGACCGCCTGTCACCAGCTTGATGCAACTGTGGACAGCTGATTGGGAGACTCCACACAGATCCCCCACTGAGCCCTGGAAAGAGCCGGAGGCATAGAAGTTGAGGGCCATTGTGCTCTTCAGAGCCATTGAAATGGGGTGTCCACCTACACAGCCAGAGTTGATCTCAGGCCCAATCATCTGACAAATGGAGGTCACGCTCTCCCTTGTGAGGCGGAGCCTCCTTTGGCATTGCATCTCGAGTACCATTGAGGTAGCTGCATCGCAGTCTGTAAAACCTGGCAGCAAGATAGTGGTGTCTTCTACGGCCCCTTCCACCTTGGCCTTCCTGTTGGCCCTGCGCCCCTTGTGCCTGCGCCTCTCCTCCCACAGGTCCCTCCCCTAGAAGCTGCATTGGGACACCTGGCCTCCTCTCCCTTCTTCCCCTCTCTTCCTCCTCAAAGGAGGTGCCACCTGTGGACATCACAGGGTAATGGAAGACTGTCTGATACCAGAAAGGGTCCACAGAGTCTGAATCCTCCAGGGTCCTGGCAGACAGCACTGAGTCCTGAAATGAAGCCTGGAAAAGCTAAGAATGAAGCCCCAAACAGAAATGAAGCTGTCAAGTTCAACTAAGCAACCAATTGCAAACTGTCTCCAAAACTCCTCACTACCCGCACTGGCAATGCTGCTGACCCTTTTTATCCCACTCTTGGATGAGGTTTGAGGAAATGTCAGCTGGCTGCCTGTCTGTTTTGCCCATGTGACCCAGCAGAAACTCACCCAGGCAACGTAAAATCAGGAACAATTGCATTATTAAGGACCTTAAGTGGCCTGTTAATTAATGGTGGGCGGCGCTCCAGCACCCGTGCTGAGTGAAAGTATCTTCTGAGCGAAATATCACGAAAGTGCGCGATGATGTCAGGATGCTCGCCCGACGTCATCGCGGACTATTTTACTCTTGTTCGGGCTGGGCACGCACCCGCCCAACAAGGGCAAAATTCTGTCCACAGTGTCTACAACAGCAGGACAGAGGTTGGGAATTCTGCAGAGAGTAACTCACCTCCTGACTCTCAAAAGCCTTTTCACCATCTACAAGCCACAGTCAGGAGAATGATGGAATATTATCCACTTGCCTGGATGAGTGCAGCTCCAACAACGCTCAAGAAGCTCGACACTATCCAGAACAAAGCAGCAGCTTTATTGGCACCCCATCCACCATCTTTAACATTCACCACTGATGCACAGTGGCAGCAGTGTGTACCATCTACAAGATGCACTGCAGCAACTCACTGAGGTTCCTTTGACAGCATCTTCCAAATCCATGACCTCTACCACATAGAAGGACAAGGGCAACAGATGCATGGGAACACCTCCACCTGCAAGTTCCCCTCCAAGTCACTCACCATCCTGACTTGGAAATATATCGCCGTTTCTTCACTGTCACTGGATTAAAATCCAGGAACTCCCTCCCTAACAGCACTGTGGGTGTACCTACACCACATGGACTGCTGCAGTTCAAGAAGGTGGCTCGCCACCATCTTCTCAAGGGCATTTAGGGATGGGCAATAAATGTTGGCTGAGCCAGTGATGCGCACATTCCATGAAAGAATAAATACAAAATAAATTCTATTAACAACATACTGCAGACGCTACTGGTCTCGAGTGGTTCAGCAAAGCATCCGGGTCCCAGAATGGGTCAGCTCAAGGCCAGTGAGCTGCAGATATCTGGACATTCCCAGGGTGTTCACCAGCCAAGAGGATTTCTATTCTGGACCACACAGTTGCTGGTGTAGGTCAGCCCCAGGAAAGATGGGGAAGTGTTCAAGAGGGAGGATGGTGATGGACGACAGAAGGGAGAAAATGAGAGGAGGGTAAAAATTGGGAAGGAAGGGGATGGTGTGGTGGGGGTCCAGAAACAATCTACAGTACTGCAGTGGGCAGGTGAGGAGCACTCCTGAACCTCTCAGCTCCACAGTCAGATAGGCTTTTTTTTTAATTTCCCTATGATTGCAGTGGCAGCTGTCACTGAGATAAAAACAAAAAACTACTGCGGATGCTGGAACTCCAAAACAAAAACAGAATTACCTGGAAAAACTCAGCAGGTCTGGCAGTATCGGCGGAGAAGAAAAGAGTTGTCGTTTCGAGTCCTCATGACCCTTCGGCAGAACTGAGTAAAGTTAGGAGAGGGGTGAAATATAAGCTGGTTTAAGGTGGGGGGGTGGGGGGGGAGTGGTGGGGGGAGAGAAGTTGGGGGGGTGGGTGGTTGTAGGGACAAGCAAGCAGTGATAGGAGCATATAATCAAAAGATGTCACAGACAAAGGAACAAAGACATGTTAAAGGCGGTGATATTATCTAAGAGAATGTGCTAATTAAGAATGGATGGCAGGACACTCAAGGTACAGTTCTAGTGGGAGTGGAAAGACTGACAGGGCATTACAGGTATAGATTTAAAAATAATGGAAATAGGTGGGAAAAGAAAAATCTATATAAATTATTGGAAAAAACGAAAGGGAGGGGGAAGAAACGGAAAGGGGGTGGGGATGGAGGAGGGAGTTCAAGATCTAAAGCTGTTGAATTCAATATTCAGTCCGGAAGGCTGTAAAGTGCCTAGTCGGAAGATGAGGTGCTGTTCCTCCAGTTTGTGTTGGGCTTCACTGGGACAATGCATCAAGCCAAGGACAGACATGTGGGCAAGAGAACAGGGTGGAGTGTTAAAATGGCAAGCGACAGGGAGGTTTGGGTCTTTCTTGCGGACAGACCGAAGGTGTTCTGCAAAGCGGTCGCCCAGTTTACGTTTGGTCTCTCCAATGTAGAGGTGACCGCATTGGGAGCAATGAATGCAGTAGACTAAGTTAGGGGAAATGCAAGTGAAATGCTGCTTCACTTGAAAGGAGTGTTTGGGCCCTTGGACGATGAGGAGAGAGGAAGTGAAGGGGCAGGTGGTTAGGCCTCAAGTACTCACATACTTTTTTCATTCTTTCATTTGTTCATCAGCTGACTCCTATGACTCTGTTCAGTAGTTGTTCTCCACGTTTCTAAACAAAAAAATAAAAGTTAGGATCTATCAAGTGGGGTCCAACCTGGGATCTTGCTTGTCCAGCTGGGATCATAGCAACTTAGCTGCCCCATCAGAGCAAGCAGAGAGGCATTGTAGAAGGAGCAAAGCTGCCCCCAGATTCAGTGAGGTCACCCTTGGTGCCATCCTTTGTGCAGTACATGACAGATGGTACCAGCTCATGCCTAGTGCTGGGAAGAGGAGGAAGCCCAGGCAGACTTGTGATGCATGGGAGGAGGTGGCCAATGAGGTCAACAGTGTTGATGTGGTGAAAAGGACTAATCCCTGTGCCACAGAAGGCTCAATTACCTCATGAGGTCAGCAAGGGTGAGTAAGGCATCAGTATGAGCAATCTTGGTCCAGTGTGATACAGACCTCACTAGCAAATGCAGGAGGTAATTGAGATTAGCTGGTCCTCAAAAGTTGAATGATTCTACAAGAACACAGCTGTCCTAGACCACGCCATTGTGCGTATCAAGGAATTGTCTGGTTATAAGGTGGGTGGTTGGCAGGATCACCTTATGACGCATCAACATAGGCTTTAGTTGGGCACGCGCTGATCTGATAATGGGTTTGAGTCATCACATAGGCTAGTGTTGAATTTTTAATGAAATCTCTGTGTCAAATCTTTTCCGGAGAAGCAAGTCCACAATGCCTGTGAGAGAGCCGTACAGGTGGGACTGTACCCAACATGGAAGCCCTGACTCCTATGAAGAGCAAATGCTGGCCCTGCTGGTCCCAACTCGTCCAGGGGTGGCGAGATTGAAGGGAGGCCTGGTTCTGGTGAGATGGCAAAGTATCAGACTGGACGATAAGAGGAGATGGCTAGTGGTGGTTTAATGGAGGTTAGGAATTATGTAGTGTGTCTGGTGAATAGAATTCACATATTCGAACCTTGAGAAGCTTCATGATCAGAAGCTTCAGATCATTGTTCAGGGGTTCATTGTGTCTGCGGAGTTCATTCACTCATGTCAGACTGTGAAATGGTTTATGTGTGTCGTGTGATAGGGCTGATGTGTCAAGTGATAGATACCAGACTAACCCCTTACTGATTGCTCTCTGTTACAGGAGAAACCTGTTCAGCACAAGCTGTACCAAAAGCCAGTCAGTGACCTCTCTCTTCCCCCGAGAAGGAGGAACCCTTGGAGGATGCAGCATCACATTCTCTCTCTGCACCCAGCACCATCGTAAATACTGGCACTTCGGCAGGGTTTGGCATGTCGCACTGGTGAGGGCACTTCACATTCACACGTGCAGCTGCTGGACAATGTGGTAGAGCAGGCCTCGGGCAGTCCAAGGAGTGTCCAAGGTGACCCAGAGGCTGATTCCGAGTTGGATGATGAGCATCTGGAGTCGTCCATAAGATGGCAGATGTTGGTCAAGTGCGAGGTCCATGAATATTTGGCAGGTATACCAGATAGGTTGCGTCCATCCAGGTCATGAGTGCTGCAATCACCCACTCTTTGGAGCACTAAGCTTCCTCCATAGACAGACTGGCGACTGTCCTGGAGAGGCAAACTGAGCACATTGCAGACACAATCATCAGGATGCACTCTGACCTGCACAACATTGCCTTGGCTCTGAGCTCAGGGGCTCAGACCCAGGATGACAGGTCACCCACACAGCTCCTGGAACCTCACTGATTGGCAAGGAGGACCAACTGGTCTTAGTGGCAGGGGGTGAGCAGCAGCTGTCTCCATCTGGAAATTCCTCTCGGCACTTCTGATGGGGGTAACATCTCGTCAATCCATCAGCCATTGACACAGGCCTCGACCATTGCTACAGCAACTGAAGACTCGGATGCGCCTCAGCAAGGGACTCCTGGAGTGGCCGTTCAAGGCCACAGTCACACAGAGGACACCCGCCGAAGCCATCCAGGGTAAGGGAGGTGGCAGATCAGATGCCTCTCTCCAGTGCAGCCACAAGCGAGGGGGGAATATTACACCGGAGCACTCGAAAATGTAAATATCCACATTAGTCACTAATAAGGGCACCTGGGTGAGGTTCTTATTTATTGATCCTCTTATGCCTTGAAGTTTGTGGATGAACATCAAATTCCCATTCCCTCATGCTGATTGTTGTGGCTGTGTGGCCTGTACCTGAAGATTGAGGAAAGAAATCAAACGTTGAGGGAGGGCAGGAGGAATCATGTCCTCATGTGGGGTGATATGAATGTTTGGATATAAGGGCTACAGGGCTCTCTCATTGCAACTGGGAAGACGAGGGGCGAGATTTCACTAAAACCCCTCTGTAGCTGTGGCAAGAAGCTCTGTAGAAACATTTGCCCTATTAAGGCATCCCTGGTGTCATAGCTATTCACTCAATCATGGCCAGGGCCATCTGCAGGAGCATTGCCATGGCCCCTCAAGTCATCATCGCCATCATCCTCAGATGATTGGCCCCCATCTGGCCTGTCATCATCCTCCAGGCATCTCCACTTTGTATGGTAATGTTGTGGAATGCACAGCAAACCACAACTGTTAGGCACACACGTGAATGGGAGTACTGTGATGCTCTCCAGGTCTGTCCAGGCATCAGAGTCACACCTTTAGGAGACCGACGGTCTGCTCCACTGTGACCCTGGTGCTGGCATGGCTCTTGTACCTCCTCTCTGTGTCAGCTCTTGGCACCCTCACAGGCGTCATTAGCCACCGTTTAAGTGGATAGTCCTGGTCACGTAGTAGCCATCCCTCCAACGCATCCGGGCTGGTGAAAAGGTCTGGAATCTGAGTTCCTGTGAATGTATGTGTTGTGGCTGCTGCACAAGTACCTGGCACACACCTGCATCACCTGCTGATTATGGTCACACATCAACTTCACATTGATCAAGTGGAAGCCCTTTCTGTTTATGAAGGTGCAGGGGCTTTAATGGCTATGTGTGTGCTGTCAATGGCTCCCTGCACCATGGGGAAACCTGCAATCGCTGTAAATTCTCGGGCTCAATCCAATTGGCTCTGGACATCCTCTGTGAAGGTGATGTAATTCCCGGCCCTTCAGAAGATTGCGTCTGTGAACGCCTTTATGTAATGGTGTGCAGCAGACTGTGTTATCCCACTGAGGTTTCCACAGGCTGCCTGTCACAAAGAAGTTCACCGCCACTCTCACCTTCAATGCGACAGGCATCGGGTGCCCCCCCCCCTCCCAGGCAGTTGGATGAGATCCCCCCTTGTGAGCATCTCACATTGTGATGTCACAGTCATCCTTGAAAGCCTGAGTCTCGCTCAGCTGCAGGTACCTAAATCTCTGCCTGTATACCCTTAGGGTGGCATAAGTTCATCTATGTCTCCACTGAGGGTTTCTGCATTCCTCCTGACTCTGGGGGTCTGGCGCTGCTTTTTGTGAGGAACCACAGCATCCTGAGCCTCCCTGTGTTCCCTTCTTCCTCTCTCCCTTCTTCTCCTCCTCCTCCCAATCCTTCTCTCCTCCTCGCTGGAGGTTGTGTCTCCAACTGAGGCCACAATCCCCATCTTTTCACCCCTCACCCAGGGCAATGGACAGGAAAATAATCAACCAAAAGAGCCCCCTGAATCAAAGAAGAGTTCTCCTCATGAAAAATATCCAAAAGGTTCCTCTGCCCACTCAAATGAGCAGTCCCTGCAGCCAATGGAGTTTGAACAGCAAAGCTGAGACCCTGCTCTCAGCTGCAGTTTTAAAACCTGCCCCAACAAGCTCGCCCTTAAAAAAAATGGATTCCCCACCTGTCGTGAATCTCACCCTGAAGATGTATTATTGCCTATGGCCATATTATGCAGTGAGATAGGTAGTTAATTATCTTCATTGGGTTTTCAATTGCTATTTGAACAATGCAGGCGGGCTCCCAACTTTTTGACCTTCCCGCATATCATGTTATTGGGAACCAGCATGATGATGTCGCAAATGGCGCCTGACGTCATCATGGCCCATAATACAATCCGCAAAGCAGCAAACACCCCGATCTGAGAGCTGATTACTCAGTCCCATGTGTCTAACCTGGTATAGGTCTTCTCTTAGGCTTCAGTCTGATGCAAATCACACACCCAAGACATTACGCCCTGACTTTTCTCTTTACAGATGCTGACTGACATGCTGTGTGTTTCTATTCTATTCTGTTTTTAATTGATGATCTTTTTTTTTTACCTCTGGCAGTCAGCCTCACCTGGTTTTGCTTGACAGAGAAGCTGAAGTGAAGGGACAATTGTGGCAAACCCCACACTGGTGTCTCACAGCTAGATCAGCACAAAAACAAAACATTGGTATTCCAAAACAAGAAGATAAAGTAAAAATAAACTAAATGAGATAACCTAAAGTAGGCAGAGTGTGACATGAAGGGAGAATGCAACTGAGAGGACCAAACAAGCCTTTCTCAGGGCAAGCTGTTGCTATAGAAATGGCCCATAGTGTCCCAGCACCCAGTCTGGTTTCCATGGCAGCTTGTGGTGCCAGGTGAACCATAGCTGAAGCAAGTCTCTGCCCATCCCATGCACCCCCACTTTGCTCTATCTAGGGGTATTTAGTGATTGGGGAAGCTTCTCAATTACCCTCCGGATGGGGTAGCCAGGTACAGAAAGAGAGAGAGAGTGAAAGCAAATATCTCCCGCTAGATTCAAACACAAAAATAGTGAGACAAAAACAAAAATTGCTGGAAAAACTCAGCAGGTCTGACAGCATCTGTGGAGAGGAATACAGTTAACGTTTCGAGTCTGTATGACTCTTCCTCACGGACTCGAAACGTTGCCTGTGTTCCTCTCCACAGATGCTGTCAGACCTGCTGAGTTTTTCCAGCTATTTTTGTTTTTGTTTCAGATTTCCAGCATCTGCGGTTTTTTGTTTTTATTTTACAAAAATAGTGAGAGCAGCCTGAGGTAGATTCAGAGCTCTGGCACGGTGGGCACAGCCCATTCCTTTCATCTGAACATGACTCAGAAATGCTTTTTGCTGAAATGCGAAGTATGTGTCTGCCACAATCTGTAACCGGTAACACGAATGAATTTAAAGAAACACATTATTATCTCATGGTCACATGATGAATGAGTGGGAGTGATTATTTCTGAGAAATGTGAAGCATTTTTTAAAATACATTACAATGTCATTGTATTTTTTTTAAACGTCAGGCTGGTTCCACAGAATCAGGCTCTTCCCTTTTTTACTTTCTACAGGTCTTTGGGGGAGGACTGGAAAGTTCTTCCCATTGTCCTGATCAATATTTATGCCCCAAACAACAACACCGAAACAAATTATCTGGTCATTATCCAATTCCTGTTTGTGGGACCTTGCTGTGCACTTTGCAAATTGGCTGCTGTTTTCTACATTACAATAATGACTACATTTTAGAAAGTATTCATTGCCTCTAAAGCACTCTCAAACATCCTGAGGTTGTCAAAGGTGCTACATAAGAACAGGTCCTCAAGGGTTATAATCTCCGGATTACTACCCGATCCACGTGCAAATTGGCATAGGGACGCGAGAATAAGGGAAGTAAACACGTGGCTAAAGGGGAAAGAGGGGTTCCATTTCATGGGGCACTGGCATCAGTATTGGAACAGGAGGAATCTGTACTGTTGGGACGGTCTCCACCTGAACCGATCTGGGACCAATGTTCTAGCGAAAATTGTAAATAGGGTGGTCAACAGGACTTTAAACTAGAAAGTGGGGGGAGGGGGGTGGGGGGGTGGGGGGTGGGGGGGGTGGAGGGAAGGGTAAAACTCCAAGAAGTATGACTAATGGGAAACAAAGCAGCAGGTTAGCATGTGGGGGGGTGGATTCAGCTTCATGGAAAATTATGAAAAAACTGAAAAGACAGGAGAACCCAGGAGAGGCTATTAAAGTCTCCAGAATACAAAATAGGACAGAGTGTTTGGAAAGGGCTAGGGATCTAACTTCAAGCACATCAGATAAAGGGACGACAATGAGAAAGGGGACAAGAAATACAGGACTGAAGGTGTTGTATCTGAATGCACGCAGTATACGAAATAAGGTAAATGAGCTCGTGGCGCAGATTGAAATTGGCAGGTATGATGTGGTGGGCATCACGGAGACATGGCTGCAAGGGGATCAGGACTGGGAGCTAAATATCCAAGGATATACATCCTATTGAAAAGATAGGCAGGTTGGCAGAGGGGGTGGTGTTGTTTTGTTAGTAAGAAATGAAATTAAATCAATAGCAAGAAATGGCGTAGGGTCAGATGATGTAGTATCTGTGTGGGTAGAGGAACCGCAAAGGTTAAAAAAACCATAATGGGAGTTATGTACAGGCCTCCGAACAGTAGTCAGGATGTGGGGCACAAGATACACCAGGAGATAGAAAAGGTGTGTAAGAAAGGCAAGGTTACAGTGATCATGGGGGATTTCAATATGCAGGTAGACTGGGAAAATCAGGTTGGTAGTGGATCCCAAGAAAAGGAATTTGTGGAATATCTACGAGATGGCTTTTTGGAGCAGCTTGTGGTGGAGCCCACTAGGGAACAGGCAATTCTAGATTTAGTGATGTGTAATGAGGCAGATTTGATAAGGGAACTTAAGGTGAAGGAACCTTTAGGAGGAAGTGACCATAATATGATAGAATTTACCCTGCAAATTGAGAGGAAAAATCTGGAATCAGATGTAACGGTATTACAGTTGAATAAAGGCAACTACAGAGGCATGAGGGAGGAGCTGGCCAGAATTGACTGGGAGATTAGCCTAGCAGGAAAGACAGTGGAACAGAAATGGCAGGAGTTTCTGGGAGTAATTTGGGAGACACAGCAAAAATTCATCCCTAGGAAGAAGAAGCATACTTAAGGGAGGTCGAGGCAACCATAGCTGACAAGGGAAGTCAGGGACAGCATAAAAGCTAAAGAGAAAGCATACTATGCGGCGAAGAGCAGTGGGAAACCAGGGGATTGGGAAGCCTACAAAGACCAACAGAGGACAACTAAAAAAGAAATAAGGAGGGAGAAGATTAAACCTGAGGGTAAACTAGCCAGTAATATAAAAGAAGATTGCAAGAGTTTTTTTTAGATATATAAAGGGTAAGAGAGAAGCAAAAGTGGACATTGGGCTGCTGGAAAATGACGCTGGAGAAGTAGTAGTGGGGAACAAAGAAATGGCGGAGGAACTGAATAGGTACTTTGCATCAGTCTTCACGGTGGAAGACACGAGTAACATCCCCAAAGTTCAAGAGAGTCAGGGGGCAGAGGTGAGTATGGTGGCCATTACCAAGGAGAAGGTGCTAGGAAAACTGAAAGGTCTGAAGGTGGATAAATCACCTGGACCAAATGGATTACACCCCAGAGTTCTGAAGGAGATAGCTGAAGAGATAGTGGAGGCGTTAGTGGTGATCTTTCAGGAATCACTGGAGTCAGGGAGGGTCCCAGAGGACTGGAAAATCGCTAATGTAACCCCCCTGTTTAAGAAGGGAGTGAGGCAAAAGACGGGAAATTACAGGCTGATTAGCCTGACTTCGGTCGTTGGTAAGATTTTAGAGTCCATTATTAAGGATGAGATTTCAGAATACTTTGAAGTGCATGGTAAAATCGGGCAAAGTCAGCATGGTTTCATCAAGGGGAGGTCATGCCTGACAAATCTGTTAGAATTCTTTGAGGAGGTAACGAGTAGGTTAGACAAAGGAGAGCCAATGGATGTTATCTAGTTGGACTTCCAGAAGGCCTTTGACAAGGTGCCGCACAGGAGGCTGCTCAGTAAGATAAGAGCCCATGGTGTTAGAGGCAAGGTACTAGCATGGATAGAAGATTGGCTGTCTGGCAGGAGGCAGAGAGTGGGGATAAGGGGGTCCTTTTCAGGATGGCGGTCGGTGACTAGTGGAGCTCCGCAGGGGTCAGTGTTGGGACCACAACTTTTCACTTTATACTTTAATGATCTAGATGAAGGAACTGAAGGCATCTTGGCTAAATTTGCAGATGATACAAAGATAGGTGGAGGGACAGATAGTATTGAGGAGGCGGGGAGGCTGTAGAAGGATTTGGACAGGTTAGGAGAATGGGCAAAGAAGAGGCAGATGGAATACAACGTGGGGAAGTGTGAGGTCATGCACTTTGGTAGGAAGAATAGAGGTATAGACTATTTTCTAAATGGGGAGAGAATTCAGAAATCTGGAGTGCAAAGGGACTTGGGAGTCCTAGTCCAGGATTCTCTTAAGGTTAGCTTGCAGGTTGAGTTGGTAGTTAGGAAGGCAAATGCAATATTGGCATTTATTTCGAGAGGACTAGAATATAAAAGCAGGGATGTGCTGCTGAGGCTTTATAAGGCTCTGGTCAGACCACATTTAGAATATTGTGAGCAATTTTGGGCCCCATATCTCAGGAAGGATGTTCCGGCCCTGGAGAGGGTCCAGAGGAGGTTCACGAGAACGATCCAAGGAATGAAAGGCTTAACATATGAGGAACGTTTGAGGACTCTGGGTCTACACTCGATGGAGTTTAGAAGGATGAGGGGGGATCTGATTGAAACTTACAGAATACTGAAAGGCCTGGATAGAGTGGACGTGGGGAAGATGTTTCCATTTGTAGGAGAGACTAGGACCCGAGGGTACAGCCTCAGAGTAAAGGGAAGACCTTTAGAACAGAGATGAGGAGAAACTTCTGTAGCCAGAGAGTGGTAAATCTATGAAATTCATTGCCACAGAAGGCTGTGGAGGCCAGGTCATTGAGTATATTTAAGACCGAGATAGATAGGTTCTTGATTGGTAAGGGGATCAAAGGTTACGGGGAGAAGGTGGGAGAATGGGGTTGAGAAACTTATCAGCCATGATTGAATGGCAGAGCAGACTCGATGGGCCAAATGGCCTAATTTCTGCTCCCATGTCTTATGGTCTTATGGTCCTATAAATGTAAGTCTTTATGAGACCAGAGCAAGGAAAACAAAAAGTGAGCAAAAGATAAAACAGGCGGCTGGAAAACTCTTCAATTTCAAGTACTACATTAGTGAAGCGACTATAATTAAGGTCACGTCAGAGAATGAGTCATTGAGCCACACTGCTTCTTGAATAACTCAAATTCATGCACCTTTGGTCTTTTCTCCACCCAAACACTAGGCTTTGAATTGGTGCCAGACACTCTCATCTCCTATGAGCTGTCTCTTTATTGACTTCCAGCGCCAGTGGTAGCACTCACATCTCTGGGTTTAAGTCCCACTCCAGAGCCTTGGGTATAAAATCTAGGCTGACACTCTAATGCAGTGCTAAGGGAGTTCTCCACTGTTGGACTTGCTGCCTTTTGGATAAGATGTCAAACTAAGACTGTACCTTCTAAGGTGGATGTAAATCATCCCACAGGCCTGTTCAAAGAGAAAGTGAACTCTCGTCACTTCTGGGAAGTTCTCCCCAGTGTCCTAGCAATACTTAGCCCTCAATCACCACCATCAACAAACAGATTATTTGTTTATTTATCATATTGCTGTTTGTGGGACCTTCCCATGTGTAAATGGGTTGCCATGTTTCCTATATTACAACTGTGACTACAATTTAAAAGTACTTAATTAGCTGTGCAGCACATCAGAAGATTTTGAAGTTGTTGAAAGGTGATGTAATGTAAGTTTTTTTATTTTAGTCTTTTCTTTCCCACACTGACACAGATGGTGATGGTGAAGGTGATTCTGACTCACCATCAGAATGCTAGGGGCTATCATCAGTTTCATCAACCCAAACAACCCCAGAATGACAAAGACACAGTCACAGGATCAAAGTAAAGACTTCGTGACATGTAATTAGGATGCAAGTTCACACCAGCAACCCTCTCCTTATACAGTCAGTAAACATTTCCCTGAACCTGGGCTATTGTCAAGCTAGAGAATGTCCACGATATCTAACACTATACACTACAAATGGCCTTTGCAACTTTGAAGTGGCTGTGTTTGCTCAGAACTAATTGTATGAATGTTAATAATGATAGTATAGAGCAGAACAAAAACAGAATTACCTGGAAAAACTCAGCAAGTCTGGCAGCATCGGCGGAGAAGAAATCAGTTAACGTTTCGAGCCTTCATGGCCCTTCGGCAGAACTGGAGCATAGTTAGAAGAAGGGAGAAATATAAATTGGTTTAAGGTGGGTGGGGGGGCGGAGAGACACATTGAGGGTGTGGTGTGGTGATTGTGGAGATGAGCAGATAATCAAAAGATGTCACAGACAAAAGGGTCAAAGAGGTGTTGAAGGTGGTGGTATTTGTCTGAGAAAAGTACTAATTAAGAATGGAAGACAGGATATTCAAAGTACAGCTCTAGTGGGGGTGGGGTGGAAAGACTAAAGGTTTTAGTTTTAGATTTAAAAATAATGGAAATAGGTGGGGAAAGAAGAATTTATTTTTAAATCTAAAACTAAAACCTTTAGTCTTTCCACCCCACCCCCACTAGAGCTGTACTTTGAATATCCTGTCTTCCATTCTTAATTAGCACTTTTCTCAGACAAATACCACCACCTTCAACACCTCTTTGACCCTTTTGTCTGTGACATCTTTTGATTATCTGCTCATCTCCACAATCACCACACCACACCCTCAATGTGTCTCTCCCCCCCACCACCCACCTTAAACCAATTTATATTTCTCCCTTCTTCTAACTATGCTCCAGTTCTGCCGAAGGGCCATGAAGGCTCGAAACGTTAACTGATTTCTTCTCCGCCGATGCTGCCAGACTTGCTGAGTTTTTCCAGGTAATTCTGTTTTTGTTTTGGATTTCCAGCATCCGCAGTAGCTTTTAGCTTTTTGTTTTTATCATAGTATAGAGCAGGGTTGTCCAACATACGGCCCACGGACCACAATCCAGCACCTGATGCCTCGTGAACTCATTGTTCAAAATGCAGTTAAGTGGACAGATTTGCGAGGAGCTGCTCTACCAATTATAGGCCATTTCTCTCCTGCATTTGCTGCTGATATCCTCATCACTGTTTGTGAGTTTGAGTCTGGGTGAGGAATGAGTCTGTGTGAGGAATGAGTGTGTGCATCTGTTTGGTTGTGAGAATCTGTGTGAGTGAGTCTGTGTGAGTGAATGAGTCTGTTTGAGTGTGAGCCTGTGTGAATGGGTGAGTCTGCGTAAGTGTGCGAGTCTGTGTGTGTGCGAGTCTGTGTGAGTGTATGAAAGTGTGTGGGTACGCGAGTCTGTGTGAGTGCACGAGTCTATGCGGGTGTGTGAGTCTGTGTATGAATGCGTGAGTCTGTGTCAGTGTGCGAGTCTGAGTGAGTGAGTCTGAGTGAGCGAGTCTGAGTGAGCGAGTCTGAGTGAGTCAGTGAACCTGTGTGAGTGCACAAATCTGTGTGTGTGTGCCAGTCTGTGAACGTGTGAGTCTGTGCAAGTAAGTAAGTGTGCGAGTCTCTGTGAGTGTGAGTCTATGTAAGTGTGTGAGTCCTTGTGAGTGAGTGAGTCTATGTAAGCGTGTGAGTGTGTATGAGAGTGAGAACCCTGAGACTGGGAATGAGCCAGACACACACACATACACACCCTGTGCCCTCCTCCTCCTCCCTCCCAAAAACCTATCCACAGAACAGGCCAGGAGAGGAGGGAAACCCAGGCTGAAAGGCAACTCACTTCCGACCCCTACTTTCATATCAATTCCACTGAGATCAGCTCGGAGTGTCCACCACCAAAGGTGAACACAAGGTCAGTGTTAGTTAAATCCAACTCCTTAGCTCAGCCTCAGTCTCCTCCCCCTTCCCCGGTGACCAGGACTTTGGGCCTAGTCTGTCTCTCTCTGGCTTTGCTTCTTAAGCGAAAAGGCAAAATAGGTTTTATTGGATTACTCTGCTGTTTGGCACTGTTTAATGGATATTTTTATTAAATACTCATTTCTTTTTAATTCATGTTTAATGCTGTGCCAAACCTTATCTTTCTGAAATTTAGTCACAACCCTTGAGCGAGAAAAAAGTTGAAATGTGGTCTCTCATGTGAAAAGGTTGGATAATCCTGGTATAGAGTTTATTGAGTACAATGACAACACAATTTCTTGGTGGCACCAGACTGACAAATGGATTCATTCTCACAGTTTATAATTGATTGCTGAAGTTTCAATATATTGAATACAAGCCAGATTCAAACTCCAAACAGTTTATATTCATGCACCAGGCTAAGAGAATGGATGCCCCAGACAAATGCACACAGACTGGAGTGAGTTACAGAAAAATATAGGCTGTTGCCCATACCTGTCCAATGTTACTTGTACATAGTACACCTCTTATTAAGGTTGTCAGCATGGAGGCAAAGGAAAATCCTGAATCAAGAGCTCTGGCCGTTAATTGGCCAGCCAGCATGAAATCGCGGCCGGGGCCCGATCGCGGGCAGCAGTCGGTTTCGCAGCCGCTCCTGGGGCCCGCCCCGCCTGCCCAACAAGGTAAAAATTCTGCCCATAAAGTTCAGTATGAAATGGCCCAAATATATGCCCAAATCTCCGACTGGTCAAGATGAGCCAAGGCAAGAAGTTTAGTCAGGCTGTTCTTTTTACTTATTCCACTAAAGAAAATGTAGGCATGTAGCGTCCTCGAAAATTGCCTCCCACACTCCCTCACAATTCCCCTACATAGTGTCTTAATTGAGAAAAAGTGACAGCAATTTCTTAGTGTCAACACCAACCTGTAAACCACTATCTATTTGTGGTTAGGCACTCAATCACAAAACATTCAGAGATTATGTCAACATGGAAAAGAAAGGCTCCTTTAAAGAAAGAGTGTAGGAAGTGGAGATAGACATGTTAATGATTCTTCACCTGCTGAGTCAAGCACAATCTCTTCTAATAGTATAAACAAAAAGAAACACTGCATATTAAGTATCTGAAACAAAAATTGAGAATGCTAGAATCTCTCAGTAGCCTGACTGAATCTGTGAAGACAAGAGATGGGGTAACCCTTAGTCAGAACTGGAAGAAATTATTCTGAACAACATTTAAAAAGGTTTAGAACAGAGGGAAGAGCATGTGGAAAACGCACATGTGCATGCCCATACCCAGAGATATGGACACCCACGCACACCCAGGAGAAATAGAATGTGAAGTGTTTGAAAAATATTCAATGGTAGGATGATATTATTATGAAACAATAAAAGGCATAATGAGAGATAGCATCGAAATAAAACACATTAATGAGACCCAGAGAATGTGTACATTGTTTAATGAGGTGGGGAATGAGGTAGCTAGAAGTGGATACATTGCAAGCTGGCAAAGAGGTAAAGCTCCAGCAACTCAAGAGCTGCAGGGAGAAGGCAAACACAGTGCTGTCTAGTAAAAGTGCAGATCACCCTGTCAGCAAAGTGTGCTGACACAAGGTTCGCACTCAGCCACCACAGACACCACACCATCCCACACCTCCTCCCAAAGAAAACATGGGAGCTATAAATAGCTGGTCACTGCAATTATCAAGTGTCAGATAAGGCTGCAAAGGGCATAATGGAAGGCCGGGGTTGGGGGGGGGCGGGGGCGGTGGGATGCGGGGGGCTGATGCTCAAGCTTGTGTTGAGCTTCATTAGATCAACAGAGAAGATCAAAGATAGAGGGGTCAGAGTGGGGTGGGAATTGAAGTGGCAGGTTTTTTTTGGAAAAATATACATTATTCATAAAATATCTGAAAGAACATTACAAAACATTTCTAAATAGCTGTCACAAAAAGTGCAATCATATTCAACTTTTACACATGGATCACAAGGTGCTTCAATACAATCGAATATTACAGCCATTTCAATATGATCATTACAGACAGTCAGACAAGTGCGATGGTATTGGAGTTATCGACATACATCATGTTGCACTCTGAGATGCTTCAATACAATTATGATACATTTAGTATTCATTACATATAATCTTTGTGAGTCGTACAGCCCGAGGGGTCTATACCTTTCCCAGCCCCTCGGTGCACTATGGCTGAAAGGTCTTAGGCAGCGACCTTTCCCCATTGCGCCTTTACAGCGGCTGCCCCAAGCTTTAGTGCGTCCCTCAGCGCGTAGTCCTGGACCTTGGAATGTGCCAGTCTGCAACACTCGGTCGGGGACAACTCTTTGCACTGGAAGAGCAAAAAATTTCAGGGAGACCAAAGAGCGTCTTTCACCGAGTTGATGATCCTCCAGCTGCAGTTGGTGTTTGTCTCAGTGTGTGTCCCTGGGAACAGCCCGTAGAGCAGAGTCCTGTGTCACAGCACTGCTCAGGATGAACCTCGACAAAAACCACTGCATCTCTCTCCAGAGCTTCTTTGCAAAGGCACAATCCACAAGGAGGTGAACAATGGTCTCATCCCCACCACAGCCACTCGAGGGCAACGTGCAGAGTGGGTGAGACTCCTGGCGTGTTGGAAGGATCTGACGGGGAGGGCCTTTCTCACCACCAGTCAAGCTACATCTTGGTGCTTGTTGGAAAGTTCTGGCGATGAGGCATTCTGCCAAATGGCTTTGACATTCTGCTCAGTGAACCATCCGACTGGAACCACCCTCTCCTTTTCCCGCAGGGCCTCTAGGACGTTACGTGTCGACCACTGCCTGACGGACTTGTGGTCAAAGGTGTTTCTTTGCATAAATTTTTGCACGAGGGACAGGTGGTACGGCACAGTCCAACTACTTGGAGCGTTCTGCGGCAGCGTGGCCAGACCCATCCTTCGCAACACCGGGGACAGGTAGAACCTCAGCATGTAGGGACACTTGGTGTTTGCATACCGAGGGTCTATGCACAGCTTGATGCAGCCGCACACAAATGACAGGAAGTTCGGGACCAAGGGTCCTGCTAAGCTGCACAGGTACATTGGTTGCATATGCACAACCTGTGCACAAGCTGTCCCCTTTAAGATAAGGATTATGCATGGCTGCACAGGAAACATTAAAGGTACCGTGCACTTAAATAAATAGGTCACGCACAGCTAGAAATTAGAGGGGACGTTGTTCAGGAACATTTTGGATGGAGGTGTTGACAAAGTTGTCAACTAATCTGCATTTGGTCTCTGTGATATAGAGGACACTATGAGTAGTGAAGGAAGAATAGTTAAATTGCTGACTCAACTTGAAGGAGTGTTTGAGATCATGGACAGGAGTATTGGAGTTAGTGAATGTGTAGCTACCAGAGAAAGGAGAACATGTGGTAAAGGTGATGGGCCAGGGTATCATAGAGGGAACAGTTCCTCCAGAAGAGCAGAGCAGGGAGGGGTGATGAGGATGTAGTTGGTGGTGGGGTCCTGTGCTGGAGTTGGCAGATCTGTTGAATACTGAGGCTGGTAGGGCAGAAAGTGAGGAAAGGGACAAACCCATCCCTGTTGTGAGGGGTGGGGATGAGTAGGGAAAGAGGTAAAGGCAGAAGCACAGGAACTAGGGCAGACCCAGACTAAGGTTGTGTCTGTCACAGCGGCTGAGGAAATAGGAGGCATTTAGGAAGCTTTGGTGGGGAAGATGGCATTGTGAAAGCAGATGCACAGAGGAAGCAGGGTGAATAAGAGTCTAATCTGGACTGAATGGCAGTCCATGCATTTGTAATTGAAATCAGTGGAAAACCCAGAGCCTGAGCAAAATCAGAACCAGGCCATGCAAAGGTATGGAATGGGTGGAAATTTTAAGCAAAATTACGCAGTTGAATAATTACCAGTGAGAACAGGAAGTAACAGCAATAGAGTCATCAATGTAAAGGAAAGAGAGATCAACAAGAGGACATAAGTACAGCTAGAACAAAGAATGTTCAACACATTCTACAAAAAGACAGGGACAGCTCGGACCTTTGTGGGTTTCCATAGCAATACCTTTTATCTGAAAGTGAGTGTAGTTAAAGGGGAAGTTGTTGTGGGTGAGAACAGGTTCTGCCAGGTGGGAGCTGGTTTGGCTATTGTTCAGAGAAGAAGCAACTTGTCTGAATGAAAGATAAAGGTGCAGAGGGACTGTATGTTTATCATAAACAGATGATGGAACAACCACCACCTTGGCAAAGCTGAACCCCAACTTCCTGACACCTTGTTCCATCTTCTCTGAATCACGACCCTATCACTAAATACCAAGCTTTCCCACAACGCCACCCTAATCGAATCAGATGCCACTGCGCTGAAAAGCCATTATCAACATCACAAATAACATTCTGTACGACTGCACTAAATGAACCCTCCTCATCCTTATTGAGGTGTACTCAGCCTTTGACATGTTTCTCGCCATCCTCCCCTAATACCTTTTCTCCATTGTCCAGCTGAGTGAAACTGCCCTTGCCTGGTTTCATTCATCCAGTCGTAGCCAGAGAACCTCCTTCAGTAGCTTCTCTTCCTGTCCTGCTCTATTACCTCTGAAAAGCCCCAAGAATTTATCGTTGGCCCCTTCCTATTTCTCATCTTCATGCTGCTTTTGGGCAACATCATCCAGAAACATGTCAGATTAGAAATGAATGCTGACAGCGCCCAGCTCTACCTCACCCCCACTGTCCCAACCCCTCCATCAATATTATCCAGAATTTTCCATAGTAGTGTGCACCTATTTGTAGCTCAGCACAGCCCCTTAAGATTGTCGCGCAGCCATATTTGCACACATGTTAAGGGAATGTTAGTTGTATGAGGCACGGTCTGTTGCAGACTGCTGTACGGCTGCAGCTCACAGGGAACACTGTCCTTCCCTTCCTATGATTTGACACATTGCTTTTTCAACATCCAGTCAGAGATAAGCTGCAATTTCCTCCAATTAAATATTAGAAAGGCTGAAGCTACTGTCTTCAAACACTACAAACTTCATTTGTTCACTATCAATGCCATCCTTCTCTTTGGCTTTGACTTTCTGAGGCTGAATCAGTCTTTTTACAACCTCAATATCTTATTTGACCGTGAACAGAGCTGGTGCCCCAATGTGCTTTTGTCATAAAGGCCGCCTCCTTACAGCTCCACAATATCGCTCGTCTTTGCCCTTGCATCAGCCCATCTGATGATGAACCCTTAACTGAACATTCCAATGTTCTGGAACCAGGCTGGACTTCAAAATGTTCACCCTCCTTAAACTTCAGCACATCCAAAACTCTGTTGTCCACACCCTAACCCGAAATATGTCACACTCATTATCACCCCTGTATTCACTGTCCTACATTAGCACCTACTTCACTCGAGCCTTAAATTTAAAATCCTCGTGTTCTAATCCCTCAAGGGCTCATTCCTCCCTATCGCTGTAATCTCCTCTAGCCTTAAAGCTCTTCAAGAATTGTGCCTTCATCCAACTCTTATGGTCTCCTATGCGTTCTCTACCCCCTTCACTCCACCATTGGCAGCTGTGTTTTCATATTTTAGACCCCAAGCTTTGGAATTCCCTGCCCTAAACTTCTCTGGTTCAGTAGCACTCCCTCCTTCCTTAAGATGCTCTTTAAAACCTACCTCTTTGACCTAACTTGTACTTCAGGGTCAGTATAGGTACAGCAGCACAGTTGCCTCTGAATCAGATGGCCCAGTGTTTAAAACCCATACCAGAGACCTGGGTTGGACTTTTACAATCTCCCCAGGGGATGCATGATAGGTAGGCCCCATGCCAGCAGTGCCTTGCCAGTCGCCTGCTTACTTGCTCCTGCAAAGATTTTAACTGCAGCGGGGAAAGCCAGTGCCAGGTTTTCAGCAAGAGATGTTGGCCTGATGGAAGGTCTGGGCAGGGGGCCTCCTGGTTGGGCAATCCTATGCCCATTGAGGCATCCCCCCACCCCCACCAAAGGTGAAAAGCCCCCCTCACATATCTGCCCCCAGGCCTGTCATCCTCTTCCCCCACTGCCCTTGCCTCAACCTGCCAGCCTGGCGCCAGTGAAACATCAGATTCGTCTCACAGTCCGGGCTCCATCGCTGAATTCCTCCCTTGGGTCCCAGCCATGGCCACTGCTCCCAGGCAAGAGGGCTGCCAGCTATTTGATTGTTTGAGGTATCATCTTTCAGAGGGGATGTTAAACCAAGGCCCTGTCTGCCAGTGGGTAGAAGAGATTACATGAAACATGAAACTCATTGTGCAATCATCAGCAAACATCCCCACTTCTGACCTTATGATGGCAAAAAGGTAATTGATGAAGCAACTGAAGATGGTTGTGCCAAGGACACTACCCTGAGGAACTCCTGCAGCGATGCCCTGGAGCTGAGATGACTGACCTCCAACTACTACAACCATCATCCTTTGTGCTAGGTATGATTCCAACCAATGGAGAGTTTTCCCCCTGATTCCCATTGACCCCAGTTTTGCTTGGGCTCCTTGATGCCACACTCGGTCAAATGCTGCCTTGATCTCAAGGGCAGTCACTCTCACCTCACCTTGGGAGTTCAGTCTTTCATCCATGTTTGAACCAAGGCCAGAGGTCAGGAGCTGAGTGGCCCTGGCAGAACCCAAACCTAGCGTCAGTGAGCAGGTTATTGCTAAACAATTGCTACTTGATAGCACTGTTGATGACCCTTTCTATTACTTTACTGATGATTGAGAGTAGACTGATGGGCAGTATTTGGCCAGGTTGGATTTGTCCTGCTTTTTTTGTACAAGACATAACAGGGCAATTTTCCACATAGCCGGGTAGATGCCAGTGTTGTTGCTGTACTGGAACAACTTGGCTAGAGGTGCGGCAAGTTCTGGAGCACAAGTCTTCAGTTCTATTGCCGGAATATTGTCAGGGTCCATAGCCTTTGCAGTATCCAGTGCCTTCAGTCGTTTCTTGACATCATGTAGAGTGAATCAAATTGGCTGAAGACTGGCATCTGTGATGCTAGGGACCTCTGGAGGAGGCCAAGATGGATCATCCACTCAGCACTTCTGGCTTGAGACCGTAGCAAATGCTTCAGCCTTATCTTTTGAACTGCTGTGCTGGGCTCCTCCATCATTGAGGATGGGGATATTTGTGGAACCATCTCCTCCAGCGAGTTGTTTAATTGTCCACCATCACTCACAACTGGATGTGGCAGGACTGCAGAGCTCAGATCTGATCCGTGGGTTGTGGGATCGCTTAGCCCTGTCTATCACTTGCTGCTTATGCTGTTTGGCATGCAAGTAGTCCTGTGTATAACTTCACCAGGTTGACACCTCATTTTTATGTATGCCTGGTGCTGCACCTGGCATACCCTCCTGCACTCTTCATTGAACCAGGATTTACCCCATGCCTTGATGGTAATGGTAGAGTGGGGGATATGCCGGGCCATGAGATTACAGATTGTGCTCAAGTACAATTCTGCTGCTGATGATGGCCCACAGCGCCTCATGGATGCCCAGTCTTGACTTGCTAGATCTTAATCAAAATCTATCCCATTTAACACAGTGGTAGTGCCACACAACACGATGGAGGGTAACCTCAATGTGAAGGCGGGACTTCACCTCCACAACAACTGTGCGGTGGTCACTCCTACCAACATAGACCAATGCTTCTGCGGCAGGTTGGTGAGGATGAGGTCAAGTATGTTTTTCCCTCTTGTTGGTTCCCTCACCACCTGCCGCAGACCCAGTCTAGCAGCTATGTCCTTTAGGACTCAGCCAGCTCGGTCAGTAGTGGTGCGACTGAGCCACTTTGGTGGTGGATATTGAAGTCCCCCACCCAGAGAACATTCTGCGCCCTTGCCACCCTCAGTGCTTCCTCCAAGTAGTGTTCAACATGGAGGAACACTGATTCATCAGCTGAGGGAGGGCTGAACATGGTAATCAGCAGGAGGTTTCCTTGCCCATGTTTGACCTGATGCCATGAGACTTCATGGGGTCCAGAGTCGACGTTGAGGAGCAGTATACCACTGTGCCGCTAGTGGGACAGGACATACCCAGGGATGGTGATGGTGGTATCTGGGACATTATCTGTAAGATATGATTCCGTGAGGATGTCAAGCTGTTGCTTAACTAGTCTATGAGACAGCTCTCCCAGATGTTAGTGAGGAGGACTGTGCAGGGTTGACAGGGCTAAGATTGCCGTTGTCATTTCCAGTGCCTAGTTCGATGCCAGGCTGTCCATCCAGTTTTTGAGACTTTGATACAACTGAGTGGCTTGCTAGGCCATTTCAGAGAGCATGTAGACCAGACCAGGTAAGAATGGCAGATTTCCTTCCCTAAAGGACATTAATGAACCAGATGGGTTTTTACAACAATCAGCAATCATGGAATATTGAATTCAAATTCCACCAACTGCCATGGCAGGATTCTGAACCCAGGTCCCAGGGTCTCTGGATTATTAGTCCAGCAACAATACCACTGCGCCATCGCCTCCCCTTCACTGGCTGTAAAGTGCTTTGAGATATTCTGAGGCCATGAAAAGTGGTACTATATAGATTCAAGTTCTCTCTTTCTTTGCCTTGATGTCAATTTTTATCTGTGTGCCTGTGAAGGGCTTTGGGGTAATTTTCTATATTAATGATGCTTTAGAAATGCAAGATGTTGTGACTAATCTTACATTCTGGAGATTTTCTCCATGAAGCATGCAAATCCTTAGTTCCTTAACACACAGCCAGTGTCTACCTGCCCCTCAATGTACAGAAATGGGACCGTCCTAGTAGGCCAATTGTTGCACCCTGGGCTGGCCCCACAAACAAACTTCCTTGTACAACTGTATTCTTGTCCCCTTCGTTCAATCCCAACCTACGTACATTTCTGATTTTTCTGGTGTTCTACCATTCTGGACTTCAAAACCAGAAGCCATAATTTTTTTGTTATTATTCTTTCATGGAATGTGGGTATCACTGGCTAGGCCAGTACTTATTGCCCATCCCTAGTTGCCCTTGTAAAGGTGGTGGTGAACTGCCTTTTTGAATCGCTACATCCATGTGGTGTAGGTACACCCACAGTGCTATTAGGAAGGGAGTTCCAGGATTTTGACCCAGCGATATTGAAGGAACAGCGATATATTTCCATGTCAGGATGGTGAGTGGCTTGGATGGGAACTTCCAGGTGGTCGGGTTCCCATGTATCTGCTGCCCTTGTCCTTCTAGCTGGTATGGGTAGCAGGTCTGGAAGGTGCTTTCTAAGGAGCCTGGTTGAGTTGCTCCAGTATACCTTGTAGATGGTACACACAGCTGCCACTGGGCATTGGTGGTGGAGGGAGTGAATGTTGGAGGTGCTGAATGGGGTGCCAATCAAGTGGGTTGCTTTGTCCTGGATGGTGTCAAGCTTCTTGAATGTTGTTGGAGCTGCACTTATTCAGGCAAGTGGAGAATATTCCATCACACTCCTGACTGCAGAATTCCCATCCTCTAACTTGCTCTTGTCATCATAGTATTTATAAGGCTGGTCCAGTTCAGCTGTTCACTGGCAACCCCCAGGATGTAGATAGTGGGGGATTTGGCAATGGTAATGGCATTCAATGCCAAGGCAGATGGTTAGATTCTTTCTTGTTGGAGATGGTCATTGCCTGGCAATTGTTACTTTATCAGTTATCAACCCAAGCCTAAATATTTACAATGTTCAGCACCATTCGTAACTCCTCAGATACTGAAACAGTCCATGTCCAAATGCAGCAAGACCTGGACAATACCCAGGCTTGGGCTGACAAGTGGCAAGTAACATTCGTGCCTCACAAGTGCCAGGTAATGACCATTTCCAACAAGAGAGAATTTAACCATCACCCCTTGACATTCAATGGCATTACCATTGCTGAGTTCCCCGCTATCAACATCCTGAGGGTTACCATTGACCAGGAACTAAACTGGACAAACCACACAAATACTGTGGCTACAAGAGCAGGTCAGCAGCTAGGGATCCTGTGGCGAGTAACCCACCTCCTGACTCCTCAAAGTCTGTCCAAATATACAAGGCACAAGTCAGGAGTGTGATGGAATACTCTCCACTTGCCCGAATGAATGCAGCTCCAACAACATTCAAGAAGCTTGACACCATCCAGGACAAAGCAGCCCACTTGATTGGCACCCCTTCCATAAACATTCACTCCCTCCACCACCAACAAACAGTAACAGTACCATCTACAAAATGCACGGCAGAAACTCACCAAGGCTCCTTAGACAGCATCTTTCAAACCCATGACCGCTACCATCTAGAAGGACAAGCGCAGCAGATAGATGGGAACACCACCACCTGGAAGTTCCCCTCTAAGTCACTCACCATCCTGACTTGGAAATATATCACAGTTCCTTCACTGTCACTGGGTCTAAATCCTGGAACTTGCTCCCCAACGGCACTGTGGGTGTAATGTCAGGAAGATATAATAATTTGCATAATGTTATTGGAATTTATTGTAGAGTAATAGTGACTCTGTGTCAATGGGTCTATATCTGTGTGTGTGTGTGTCTTAATTGAACATTGAGCAGCTGATCTGAAGGCTTTGATGTAACAGAAGATAAGATAGGTTTGAACTGTTAAGTAGGTAAACATAGGTGTAAAGGGAACATTTGCATTTATAAATAAACCAGACTAGATTGATTTCAAAGGAAGGGTGAAATGTTTCACCAAGCCAGGGGAAGTTAAGAAACAGTGGCCAGGAATTTTCCTATGGTGGGCTGGGTGGAAGCGGGTGTGGGCGGGCGCAGAGCCGATCGCCGCCCATGATCGGCTCCACGCCGCCATTTTACACAGGCAGGCCAATTAAGGCCTGCCCAGCATAAATTGCGACTCCAGAGATCAGCGGGAAGGGGCAGGCGGCGGTGGGAGGCCAATGACCGCTGGGTCCAATGGCGACCCGGCAGCCTATTCAAAACAGCGCAGGCAGCCGTCCGAAGGCTGCCACTGATGTTGGTCAGGAGCATGATGGGTAATGTCCTCGGAGAGCAGGCCAGGCGGGAGGACAGGTCAGCGGGGCAGTCGGCCCCAAGGTTCTCGGGTGAGTGCCTCGCTGCCCTCCTTGAGGAGGTGGCAGCACCCTGCAAGATCCTGGTGCCAAGGGACAGGAGGAGGAGGCCACCCCACCTAACAAAACGTGCCTGGGAGGAGGTGACAGAACGGGTCAGCTCCCACGATGTGGTGAGACGCACCCGGGCACATTGCCGCAAGTGGTTTAGTGACCTCTTGCGATTGGGAAGGGTGAGTACCGTGTTGGTACGGGTCACTTAGCACAGTGGTTAGGTTGACCCCCACCAGCACCCCCTGCAGCTCAGAGTTTTGTTTTTGTATTCATTCATTCACGGGAATTGGCCTTCGCTGTGTGGGCCAGCATTTATTGCCCATCCCTAGTTGCCCATGAGAAGATGGTGGTGAGCTGCCTTCTGTATCTGCTGCATGTGGTGCAGGTACACCCACAGTGCTGTATGGGGGTGAGCTCCAGGATTTTGACCCAGCGACAGTGAAGGAGCAGCGAAACATTTCCAAGTCAGGATGGTGAGTGACTTGGAGGGGAACTTCCAGGTGGTGGTGTTCCCATCTATCTGCTGCCCTTGTCCTTCTAGATGGTAGTGATCGTGGGTTTGGAAGGTCTTAGAGCGTGAGTGGCAAATGTGATAGAGGCAGCATCTGGGCAAGGGTGTCAGCCCTGGCTGCTTGGTGTGCGTGTATGGCAGCTCCCGGGTCACAAATGGGATGAGCCCTGCAGGATTTTCCTCAGTTGGGAATGGCCAGGCTGCAATGGCAATGCAGGTACAGGGTGGACTAATCAATGCTCCTCTGTCCTCTCAGGAGGAGACAGCTCACAATAATGCTGAGCGGCTGCGGACTGGCATAGGGCAGCCCCATCTTCTCATCATCACCAGATACACCATGTGCCTAGGTCAAGTGGCCACAATGAGGTTGGGGTGCCACTGGGAGGTGAGAGTGCCGTGCACTGGGGTCACAAGGTCTGTCGGTGCAAACATTCCACTGTTGATTGTATATTGATTTCAGCCTCCAACATGGGATGCCCATTGATAATGGAAGGAGGAGCTCATCCTGATCCGGGTGCCAGGCATGCACATTAACAGTGTAATGACTTCAACTAAACAAATGTCCTTGTTCTTCCTTTCAGCCTCACCAGAGCACGCCTGGACTCAGGAGGCAGAGGGACTGCCGCTGAACCCTGAGAGCGCAGAAGACATTAGTGCACCAGCATCACACCCTCTCCACCAGGCAGGCACCAGCACAGAAACCAGCACCTCGGTGGGAATAAGATCGTCGGCTAGTATCTCAGTGTACAGCGGTGAGGGCACTTCACACTCGCTTGAGCTGCAGGCAGGGACAGAGAGTGCCCAGGGCGCCAGCAGTTGAAGGATTGCTGGGAACCAGAAACATGCTCAGTTGGTGGCTGATGATGGGCCTCTGGAGTCGTCCCTGAGGCAGCAGATGCTGGTTGTCCAGCAGGGTGTGCGGGAGGATCTGGCTGAGATACGTGAGGGAATGCGTGCCATGGTCTCCGTTGTGGAGGAGTCCATGTGGAACATGAGTAATGCATTGACCCTCATGGCCGAACGCACTGCCTCCTCCATGGGGAGAGTGTGACTCTCATGGAGAGGCTCCTCCAGGAGAACAATCAGGGCTTCCTGGGGATGCACTCGGACCTGCAGGACCTCACAGTAGCAATGACTTCAGGTGGTCAGTGCCAGTGTGGGAGATGGATTGGGCACCCAGTATCCTAACTAGGTGCCCATCCATCAATATTGAGCAGGGAGGTCCAAAGCGACCTCATGTTGGCGCATGAGCTGCCTGTCGTCTCTGCGGGCACCTCTCAGGGTGCTCCGGATAACAGCAGCAGCTCCTCTGCCCCTCTGCCAGTGACCGTGGCATCCGATGAGGCTGCGGCGGCTGGGGAGATGCCAGATGTGCCACTGGCTGCTCCCTCCCAGGTGGGACTAGCACAGGCTCCATGGGCCAGAGGACACCCGCTGAGGTCATCAAGGCCAACAAGACAGCAGAGTGAGCAGGCTGTCTCCAATGCCGGTGCCAGTGATGGGGGAGCACCCAGACGTAGCACCTGCAAGCGTAAGCATAAATAAGCCTAGGCACAACACGGGCTTATCACTAGTGGTTTTCTTTTGCCCCACTTTTAAGTTACTTTTAAGTTGGTGCGCTGTTCAACACCTTTTAATGGACTCAGGCATCGAGTATGGAGCCTGCAGCCCTGGCATGTGTTGGTGGTTCATCTTTGGTAGGCTAGCTGAAGGAACGTTGGATCAAAGCCTCCCGGGTCTCCCTGCCTCCATGGAGGTTGCCCAGGTCAGCATCTATCCCCTCAGCATTCTCCTGAACGTGCTTATCCTCAGACTCACTACTGGACTTGTCGTCTGCAGCCAGAGCATATGCGTCTACATCCTCTTCCTCCACTGCATCCTCCCTTTCCAGTGCCAGATTGTGGAGAGCGCAGCATGCAACCACTATCAGTGACACACGATCTGGGGGGTATTGCAGTGCGCCCCCTGAACTGTCCAGGCATTGGAAGCGCATTTTGAGAAGACCGATGGTTCTCCCTACCACGGCCCTTGTGGAGGCATGTCACCTATTGTACCGCTGCTCGGCCTCTGTTCTTGGATGGCAGAGGGGCATCATGAGCCACTTCTGAGGGGATAGACCTTGTCACCCAGCAGCCATCCATCAAGCCGGGCTGGAGCACTGAAGAGCCCCGGCACCTGGGAGTGTCTCAGGATCTATGCATCATGGGAGCTGCCTGGGTACCTTGCACAGACTTGCAGAATCTGCATCCTGTGGTCACACACTACCTGCGTGTTCATGGAGTGAATCCCTTCCTGTTGACGAAGGCTCCCAGCTGACCTGCTGGCGCCTTGATGGCCACATGTGTGCAGTCGATTGCACCCTGGATGCGGGGGAACCCAGCAATCACTGCGAAGCCTCTGGCTCACTCTGTCTGGCTGGCCTCATCCGAGCGGTAGTGAATGAAAATTAATGCATGCCTAAACAGAGCGTCTGTCACCAGCTCGACATAACTGTGGACAGCTGATTGGGAGACACCAAAGATCACCCACTGACCCCTGGAATGAGCCGGAGGCATAGAAGTTAAGGGCAACCATGGCCTTCAGCGTCACTGGCATAGGGTGTCCACCCACACAGTTGGAGCTGATCTCAGGGCCGATCATCTGACAGATGGAGGTCACTGCCTCCCTTGAGAGACGGAGCCTCCTTCGGCACTGCACCTCAGGCATATTGAGGTAGCTGCATTGCCGCCTGTAAACCCTGGCAGCAGGATAGTGGCATCTTCTGTGGCCCCTCTGCCTCGGACTTCCTGTTGGCCCTGTGCCCTTTGTGCCTGCGCCTGTCCTCTCACAGGTGGCTCCCCTAGATGCTGAATATGGACTCTTGGCCTCCTCCCCATTCTGGCCCTCTCTTCCTCAGAGGAGGTGCCTCCAGCGGAGAGCACAATCCCCATTCCCAGGATAAGGGAAGGTTGTCTGATACCTGGAAGGCCCCATGTGTTATGATTCCTCCAGAATCCTGAACTGAAGCCTGTCTTTCTGTCAAAGCAGCTCTGAAGCGAAATGAATTGTCCTGTTCAGGCAAGCAAGTAGCAGTAAGTAATAAACTAAAGTTCTAACAACTCGCATTAGCGAGCCCACTTGCCCCTCTTATGCCGCCCGTGGATGAGGTTTTTAAAAATGTGGCCGACCCACCTGCCCGTTGTGCCCGTGTGACGCACTGAAAATTGCACGGGCTGCGAAAAACCATCTTCAATTGCTGCCTCAAGGGCTTTAATTAATGGCGGGCACGCCTCAGAACTCACAGTGCCCGCTTTCTGAAATATCACGATGGCGCGCGGTGACGTCAGGATGCACGCCCGACATCATCGTGCGTCATTTTACGTGTTGGCGTGTCGGACCTGCCCCCCCATGCCAACCAGAAAATTCTGCCCAGTGTGTTTATTTTTCCCAAAGGTTACTGGTAAAATTGATGCAATGAGAGATTTATATTATTAGAGAGGTAAAGTCCAAAGACACAGTGAAACAATGGGAATTTGCATTAGAGGGAAATATATGGATAAAGGAGAAAATGCTGTGTGCAAGGGAAGACACTCTAAGATCTAAAATGTGTGAAAAGCCTTCAGCATCTACACCTCAAGCTGCTGTCTACGAAGAACTGAAGTTACGAAAACTCACTTTGAATTGGATTGTTCAGGGTATTGTGATTTTTTTGCCTGGGTCTTTTAAAATCTATGTGTCCTCCTGTTGCCTTAACAAAAGTGTAACTGGGAGTTAGATTAACTAGGGAGTTTAGAAGTTATCATAGTAGTAACTTGTAGATCTATGTGCGGACTTCAAATCATTTCTTCTATTAATAAAGTTTTAATTTAGTTTTGTAAGAAACACATAAGACTTGGTGGTCTTATTACCACTGAATTCAAGACACACGTCTTGAAATTTATACAAATTGCAAAACAAGTTATGGCAGTCGTTTCAAGTTTCCCTTTGGGATTTGAGCAGCTCAGCATTTACCATCAGCTGTGCCATAACAGTACCTACACCACAGGGACTGCAGCGGTTCAAGAAGGTAGCTCACCAGCACCTTCTCAAGGGCAATTAGGGATGGGCAATAAATGCTGGCCCAGCCAGTGATGCCCACATCCCCTGAAATGAATTTTAAAAAACAGGTCTTGCTGCATTTGGACATGGACTGCTTCAGTATCTGAGGAGTTGCGAATGGTGCTGAACATTGTGCAATCATCAGCGAACATCCCCACTTCTGACCTTCTGATGGAAGGAAGGTCATGGATGAAGCAGCTGAAGATGGTTGGGCCAAGGACACTTCCCTGAGGAACTCCTGCAGCGATATCCCAGGATTGTGATAATTAACCTAGAACAACCACAACCATCTTCCTTTGTGCTAGATATGACTCCAACCAGCAGACAGTTTTCCTTCTGATTCCCATTGACTTCAGTTTTTTTAGGGCTCCTTAATGCCACACTCAGTCAAATGCTGCCTTAATGTCAAGGGCAGTCACCCTCACCTCACCTTGGGAGTTCAGTTCTTTTGTCCATGTTTGAACTAAGGCTGTAATGAGGTCAGCAGTACCCTAGGCGGAACCCAAACTGAGTGCCAGTGAGTAGGGTATTGCAGAGTAAGTGCAGCTTGATAGCACTGTAGATGACCCCTTCCATCACTTTGCTGATAATCGAGAATAGACTGATGGGGCAGTAATTGGTCGGATTGTATTTTTCTTTACATTCGTTCATGGCACATCGTTCATAGGCCAGCATTTATTGCCCATCCCTAATTTCCCTTGAGAAAGTGGTGGTGATTTGTGCTGCTTTTTGTGGACAAGTTTCCACATTGCCAGGTAGATGCCAGCATTGTAGCTGTACTGGAACAGCTTGGCTAAGGATGTGACTAGTTCTAGAGCACAAGTCTTCAGTGCCATTGCCAGAATGATGTCAGGGCCCATAGCCTTTGCAGTGTCCAGTGCCTTCAGCCATTTCTGGATAACACGTGGATTGAATCGAATTGGCTGAAGACTGGCATCTGTGATGCTCGGGACCTCTTGTGGAGCATAAACACTGGCATAGGCTAGTTGGGCTGAGTGGCTTGTTCCTGCACTGTAAGTACTATGTAATTATTTATTTTTTTCACCCAATTATCTCTGTACTTCCTCATACAGCAGACAGTGTTCCCAGCATTTTGTCCCTCTTCCCATACTGACCTCTGCAGGCAATCAAGTGTCATAGAGAGATTAGACACCTGACTTTCCAGAGTGACTCCTCAAGTATGAATGTACAATCTCCATCAGATTTCTGCATTTGTTACCTTTCTATCCTTTCTAGTCTGTTTGGAGGGGAAAGAGGCTGAAGTACCGACCACAGAGGACCCAGCCTCTACCCTGTTCTTGTGGTCATGGTGTTCCAGTGAAGTTTCTGTCAATAGAGACCCCTAAGATAGTGTGCGACTTGATAATGATGGTGTTGTTGAAGGTCAGGGGCTCTCCCCCAGTGATAAACACAAATAATGATCTGGCAAAATTCCAGCATTTATACCAGTATCGAAGATAACTGTATGAAAAGATACATGAATTACCTGCAGGACATGCTAAAGCAGTAAATGGCTAGTTTCACTGCCTCTGTCTGCCCGTGAACATTGACTCCTAACTCCACTTTACCTGTGAGCAACGTGAAACATGGCGCAGTAATTAGTATGGGCTGTACCCACATCTGAATATAAATCCAGTCACAATGAATACTAAGTAAGCAGTGGGACAGTCTATGCCCAAACTATACAGGCAACGGCAACATTGCAAAATCCAGGGGACTTCTTTTTTATATGAAAGTCATCGTAAACAGATGACTAAAATAGTTGTGAGGCCTCTTAAACATGCAAATTAGGAGGTGAATACATGTTAAAGCACATTTCTATAAATCAGTCAGGGTGTTCCAGTGGCAGAAATTGAAGATAAGATAATATTTTCAAAGAGGTATCTGTGGAGCAAAGAGGAGAAGCAGCGATCCCCTAACTCCACAGGAGTGTTCCCCTCACTCCACAGGACTGTTCCCCTCACTGCACAGGACTGTTCCCCTCACTCCACAGGACTGTTCCCCTCACTCCACAGGAGTGTTCCCCTCACTGCACAGGACTGTTCCCCTCACTCCACAGGACTGTCCCCCTCACTCCACAGGACTGTTCCCCTCACTGCACAGGACTGTTCCCCTCACTCCACAGGACTGTTCCCCTCACTCCACAGGACTGTTCCCCTCACTCCACAGGACTGTCCCCCTGACTCCACAGGACTGTCCCCCTGACTCCACAGGACTGTTCCCCTTGCTCCACAGGAGTGTTCCCCTCACTCCACAGGACTGTTCCCCTCACTCCACAGGACTGTTCCCCTCACTCCACAGGAGTGTTCCCCTCACTCCACAGGACTGTTCCCCTCACTCCACAGGACTGTTCCCCTCACTCCACAGGACTGTTCCCCTCACTCCACAGGACTGTTCCCCTCACTCCACAGGAGTTTTCCCCTCACTGCACAGGAGTTTTCCCCTCACTCCACAGGACTGTTCCCCTCACTCCACAGGACTGTTCCCCTCACTCCACAGGACTGTTCCCCTCACTCTACAGGACTGTTCCCCTCACTCCACAGGAGTTTTCCCCTCACTCCACAGGACTGTTCCCCTCACTCCACAGGAGTTTTCCCCTCACTCCACAGGACTGTTCCCCTCACTCCACAGGACTGTTCCCCTCACTCCACAGGACTGTCCCCCTCACTCCACAGGAGTGTTCCCCTCACTCCACAGGAGTTTTCCCCTAACTCCACAGGAGTTTTCCCCTAACTCCACAGGAGTGTTCCCCTCACTCCACAGGAGTGTTCCCTTAACTCCACAGGACTGTTCCCCTCACTCCACAGGAGTTTTCCCCTAACTCCACAGGAGTGTTCCCCTCACTCCACAGGAGTGTTCCCCTCACTCCACAGGAGTGTTCCCCTAACTCCACAGGACTGTTCCCCAACACCACAGGAGTTTTCCCCTCACTCCACAGGACTGTTCCCCTAACACCGCAGGAGTTTTCCCCTCACTCCACAGGACTGTTCCCCTAACTCATCAGCAGTGTTCCCCTAACTTGTCAAGGGTGATCCCCTCACTCCACAGGACTGTTCCCCTAACTCCACAAGAGTTTTCCCCTAACACCACAGGAGTGTTCCCCTAACTCGTCAGGAGTGTTCCCCTAATTCCACACGAGTGTTTCCCTAATTCCACACGAGTGTTCCCCTAATTCCACACGAGTGTTTCCCTAATTCCACACGAGTGTTCCCCTAATTCCACACGAGTGTTCCCCTAATTCCACACGAGTGTTCCTCTAATTCCACACGAGTGTTCCCCTAACTAGTCAGGAGTGTTCCCCTAATTCCACACGAGTGTTTCCCTAATTCCACACGAGTGTTCCCCTAATTCCACACGAGTGTTCCCCTAATTCCACACGAGTGTTCCCCTAATTCCACACAAGTGTCCCTCTAATTCCACAAGAATGTTCCCCTAATTCCATACGAGTGTTCCCCTAATTCCACACAAGTGTTCCTCTAATTCCACACGAGTGTTCCCCTAACTAGTCAGGAGTGTTCCCCTAATTCCACACGAGTGTTCCTCTAATTTCACACCCTCTAATTTCACACGAGTGTTCCTCTAATTCCACACGAATGTTCCTCTAATTCCACACGAATGTTCCTCTAATTCCACACGAGTGTTCCCCTAATTCCACACGAGTGTTCCTCTAATTCCACACGAGTGTTCCCCTAATTCCACACGAGTGTTCCCCTAATTCCACACGAATGTTCCTCTAATTCCACACGAGTGTTCCTCTAATTGCACACGAGTGTTTCCCTAATTCCACACGAGTGTTTCACTAATTCCACACGAGTGTTCCCCTAATTCCACACGAGTGTTCCTCTAATTCCACACGAATGTTCCTCTAATTCCACACGAGTGTTCCTCTAATTGCACACGAGTGTTTCCCTAATTCCACACGAGTGTTTCACTAATTCCACACGAGTGTTCCCCTAATTCCACACGAGTGTTCCTCTAATTCCACACGAGTGTTCCCCTAACTCGTCAGGAGTGTTCCCCTAATTCCACACGAGTGTTCCTCTAATTCCACACGAGTGTTCCCCTAACTCGTCAGGAGTGTTCCCCTAATTCCACACGAGTGTTCCCCTAATTCCACACGAGTGTTCCTCTAATTCCACACGAGTGTTCCCCTAACTCGTCAGGAGTGTTCCCTGTAATAAACTTGGTGAGAGCAAGACAGGTTTCTTGTAACCGTCAATTTTACTAATAGAATTCAGAGGAGGCTACATGCTTGTTCCAAGACCAAGGCTTAAAAGCTCCGCCCTAAGATTCATGCTTAGGACTGATTTTTTTTTATTTCATTCTTGGGATGTGGGCATCACTGGCTAGGCCAGCATTTATTGCCCATAAGAGTCAACCACAACTGCTGTGCTTCTGGAGTCACATGTAGGCCAGACCAGGTAAGGACAGCAGATTTCCTTCCCTAATGGACATTAGTGAACCAGATGGGTTTTTACAACAATTAGCAATGGTTTCAGCATCAGACTCTTAATTCCAGATTTTTATTGAATTCAAATTTCAATTTGACGATGGTAGGGAGGGCTCTTCCTTGATGGTCCTGACTTTCTTCTCTTATGGATCACTTTAGAAACTCTTCCAGGTTTGCCACATGCTCTGCTTCTGTTGATCCTGTGACTAAGACGTCATCCAGGTAAACTATAACTCGGAGGAGTCCTTGTAGCAAGCTTTCCATAGTTCTCTGGAAAATCGCACAGGAAGATGACACACTGAAGTGTAGGCGTATATACTGGTCGAGGCCCTTGTGCATCTTTATGGTGACGTAACTTCTTGATGTGTTGTCCTGCTCGAGCTGTTGATACGCATGACTCATGTCCAGTGTAGTGTAGGATCTTCCTGCTGCAAGTTTAGCATACAGATCTTCAATCTTTGTGACTGGGTACTTGTCTAATTTCACAGCCTTGTTTACCATTAATTTATAATCCCCACAGATGCGAATGGTTTAGTCTGGCTTTAATAAAGATACTAAAGACGCTGCCCATTCTGAAAATTGGACTGACTATTATTCCTAATTTCTCCAAACGACATAATTCCGTATCAACTTTTTCTCTCAGGGCATAAGGCACAGGTCTTACCTTAAAAAACCAGGGTGTAGCTTCAGGGTCCATGTTTATTTTAGATTGTAGACTTTTGATTTTCCCCAACTCATCTCGGAATACTCTGTCATACTTTTTCAGCAACTCTGGAATTCCTCCTGTCCTGACCTGAAATATTTCTGACCAATTTAGTTTGATTTCCTTCAACCAATCACAGCCCAGAAGGCGAGGTCCTTCTCCTGTTACAGCTGAGTTGTCTGTTATGCGTATGATACAGGTACAGAGGTGATGCCTTTCACTGTATTGCTTCTCCTATATACATTTTTAACTGAGCAGCAGTTTTCTCCTAACTCAATGGCTGGGTACCTTCTGTGAGGTATTTAAGGATGTGTTCTCCCACCACTGTGGTCGATGCTCCTGTGTCCACCTCCATGAATAGAGGCTTTCCATTTACTTGAAGTGTAACAGTGATTGGTTCAGTTTTCCTGACCTTCAGATTGTGTAGGGAATAAACATCAGCTTCAGTAACTTCTGGCTCATCTATATTGTGCACTTCATTTAACTTGACCTGATGTCTGAATGGCTGCCTTGGTTGAGTTCTGCACTGTTTAACAACATGCCCTTTTTTTGTGGCAGTAGTGGCGTTCTGCCTCTAAATCTGCAAACTTTGGGTGCATGATTTCCCCCACAACAATAACACTTTAACTTCTGAATTACTGGCGAGCTGCCTCCAGCATTTCTTTTTGTTTTTCTAGTGGTAGGGGCCATGTCCCGCTTTGCGGTAGTATCCCTGATCTTCGGACCATACCCAGCGGCAGGTTCCCGTCCTAGCTGCAAAATGCTGTCATGTTACACACTCCTCAGACCCTGGGAGCCCCTCTCAGCACTCTCCATTGCTAGCGCTATCTCCATGGCGCGCTTCAGGTCAATCTCAACTTCTGCAAATAAGTGGCACTGAATGGCGTCGCTGTTTATGCTGCAAAATAAACCACCTCACAACATGTTGATTAAAGTGTCACTGCAGTCACAGTGCTGCATTAACTGTTTTAACTTTGCGATGTACATTGCGATCGACTCACCAGGGGCCCTTACTTAAGAATTAAACTTGAAACTTTGCATGATCACTGAGGGTTCACGCTGAAAATGTCCTTTCACGAGGTCGACTAGCTCAGTGAAGGATCTGGGATTTGGAGTGTTTGGAGCCATCAAGCTATGGATTAGGTTATCGATTTTGCTCCTGCAGACACTTTGGAAAATTGTCGTCTGTTTCTCCTCTGTCGCTATTTCATTAGCTACAAAGTAGAAATCTAATCGCTCAATGTATTGACTCTAGTCCTTGACAGATGAGTTGTACAGGTCAACTTTAACAAAGTGAGACATTGCTGGTGAATATACTTCTTTTCTTCTCTTAAAATATCGCAAGGCCAGATAGTGCATTGGCACTATTTATCCTCGTCACCAGTGTTAATAAACTTGGAGAGTGCACGACGGGTTTCTTGAGAAACAGTAAACTTTATTAACAGATTTCAGAGGAGGCTACATGCTTGTTCCAAAACCAGAGCTAAAAACCTCCGCCCCTCAAATTCCCCACATTTTGGGCTGATTGGTCTGTACAGTCACATGATCTCCATAACAGTAAGAAGTGGTTTAACTTCAATTGTTCCATCCCCTAATTTGACAGGAGTGTTCCCCTAACTCCACAGATGTAACCTGTCATTTGCAGACGCACCTTGAAGTTGCATCAGACAGTTTCTGGAACACAAGAAAATAATAAAATTAGAATCAGAGTTACCTCTGAGGGCTCCTTGTGACCCCCAAACCAGTCTTGTGTTGGTTTGGTCTGGCAGGAAACACACTGCTGTTTCCCTGTGAGGTTTATTGGCATGAATTGCAGTGGAATCCTGTTGACGTGTATGTTTAAAAGACCCCCTCCTGTGCAGGAAGGGGGAGATTTATTTTAAACACGAGTTATTATGAACTGGAATGTGCTCCCTGAAAAGGTGGTGGACACAGATTCAATCATGACAATTAAGAGCAATAATAATCTTTAAAAGGAAATATTTAGGGTGTGAGGAATGGGCTTGAGAGTGGGTCTAGTTGCAGAGCACTTCCAAAAAATCCCCACAGGAACCATGGCTCAAACAGCCTCCCTATGTGCTGTGAACACAATCTCCCTTTCAAAATTGAAGCCAAATTCTATTTTAACTGCGGTCACAAAAGATAAGTGGCTCACTTTTCATCACCAACATGATGAATAGCGCATCATCCACAACTTAGATAAAACAAGGTGTTTACTAAATCCCGCTTTCACAGCCATATTTACTTCCTCAGTAACTATCTCCATCTCCGACTTACCCCACGTGGATTTCAACTGAAGTTCCATCCCTCATGTTTCAAACCCACCCAGGATTACAGGTATCTCCGGGACATCCAAAGCACCTCGGACTGCTGTTCTCGTCATATCCTGAGATCCACACTCAGTGCCATGCGCCGCTATTTGAACACACTCGGCCTCTCCCTCCAGCAGCACCGACACACCCTATCTCTAAGCTGCCTGTGCCCCCAGTTTCATTTTATTCTTCATCTCACCCGACGCCTCAACAAGAAACTTTGTCTCTTTCTTTCAGGTGCAAAGGAACGCAAGCTCCAACAACTCATCGACACCAACGCACATCCAGGACCCTCCACCACTGCCTGTCCCTCTGTCCCCACCCCGTCTTCCAATCCCAGCCCCAGCCGTGTATTCACCATACCCCCTGACCTTCCCCTCTCCGACGCTGAACGTTCAGTACTCAGCAAAGGACTGTTTCATTCCCTTACGCCCTCATCTCAATGAATTTTGGGCTCGGCACGATGCTGAACTCTTCTTCCGCCGCCTTCGTCTCCGTGCTCACTTCTTTGGGCAGGAGTCTTCTCCCCATTCAACGGATCCTTTTACCCTCCTCCAGTATTCTCCCTCCACCTGGACCCCTCCATCTGGATTCTTACCTTCTCTTGATCTTTTCATTGAGAACTGTCGGCGTGACATCAGTCGTCTCAATTTCTCTGCTCCTCCCACCCACCCTAACCTGTCTCTCTCTGAACTTGCTGCACTTGGTTCTCTCAGGTCCAACCCTGACATTGTCATCAAACCTGCTGACAAGGGTGGTGCTGTTGTTGTCTGGCGCACTGACCTCTAACTCACAGAGGCTGAGCGTCAACTCGCAGACACTTCCTCCTACCTCTCCCTGGACCATGACCCCACCACTGAACATCAAGCCAATGTTTCCAGGACTGTTACTGACCTCATCTCCTCTGGAGATCTTCCTTCCACAGCTTCCAACCTCATAGTCTCGCAACCTCGGACAGCCTGCTTCTACTTCCTACCCAAAATCCACAAACAGGACTGTCCCGGCGGACCGATCGTGTCAGCCTGTTCCTGCCCCACAGAACTCATTCCTTGCTATCTTGACTCCATTCTCTCTGCCTTTGTCCAGTCCCTTCCCACCTACATCTGTGATTCCTCTGACACCCTACATCATATCAACAATTTCCAGTTCCCTGGCCCCAACCGCCTCCTCTTCACCATGGACGTCCAATCCCTCTACATCTCCATCCCCCACCGGGATGTTCTGATGGCTCTCCACTTCTTCCTCAAACAGAGGCCCGAACAACCCTCATCCATCACTACTCTCCTCCGTCTGGCTGAACTTGTTCTCTCACAGAACAATTTCTCCTTTAACTTCTCTCATTTCCTCCAAATAAAAGGTGTGGCTATGGGTACCCGTATGGGCCCCAATTATGCCTGTCTTTTTATGGGGTATGTGGAACATTCCTTGTTCCAGTCCTACTCCGGCCCCCTCCCACAACTCTTTCTCCGGTACATCGATGATTGCTTCGGTGCTGCTTCATGTTCTTGTCTGGACCTGGAAAAATTTATTAATTTTGCTTCCAATTTCCACCCCTCCATCATTTTCACATGGTCCATCACTGACACTTCCCTTCCCTTCCTTGACCTCTCTGTCTCAATTTCTGGTGATAGACTGTCCACCAATATCCATTACAAGCCTACCGACTCCCACAGCTACCTTGACTACAGCTCCTCACAGCCTGCTTCCTGTAAGGACTCCATCCCATTCTCTCAGTTCCTTCGCCTCCGTCGCATCTGTTCTGATGATGCCACTTTCAAAAACAGTTCCTCTGACATGTCTTCCTTCTTCCGTAACCGAGGTTTTCCACCCACGGTGGTTGACAGGGCCCTCAACTGTGTCTGACCCATCTCCTGCGCATCCGCCCTCACATCTTCCTCTCCCTCCCAGAACCGTGATAGGGTCCCCCTTGTCCTCACTTATCACCCCACCAGCCTCCGCATTCAAAGGATCATCCTCCGCCATTTCCACCAACTCCAGCATGATGCCACCACCAAACACATCTTCCCTTCACCCCGCTGGTGGCATTCCGCAGGGATCATTCCCTCCGGGACACCCTGGTCCACTCCTCCATCACCCCCTACACCTCAACCCCCTCCTACGGCACCTTCCCATGCAACCGCAGAAGGTGCAACACCTGCCCCTTTACTTCCCCTCTCCTCACCGTCCAAGGGCCCAAACACTCCTTTCAAGTGAAGCAGCATTTCACTTGCACTTCCCTCAATTTATTCTACTGCATTCGCTGCTCCCAATGCGGTTTCCTCTACATTGGACAGACCAAACATAGACTGGGTGACTGCTTTGCAGAACACCTTCGGTCTGTCCGCAAGCATTACCCAGACCTCCCTGTCGCTTGCCATTTCAACACTCCACCCTGCTCTCATGCCCACATGTTCGTCTTTGGCCTGCTGCAATGTTCCAGTGAAGCTCAACGCAAACTGGAGGAACAGCACCTCATCTTCCGACTAGGCACTTTACAGCCTTCCGGACTGAATATTGAGTTCAACAATTTTAGATCATGAACTTTCTCCTCCATCCCCACCCCTTTCTGATCCCCTTTTTTTCCAATAATTTATATAGATTTTTCCTTTCCCACCTATTTCCATTATTTTTAAATGTATTTCCATCCATTGTTTAATCTCTACCTTTTAGCCTATTTCGATCCCTTCCCCCCACCCCAACCCCACTAGGGCTATCTGTACCTTGTTTGTCTTGCTTTCTACCCTTAATGTCACCTATTAGCACATTCCTTAGATAATATTACCACCGTCAACACCTCTTTGTTCTTTTGTCTATGACATCTCTTGGTTATCTCCACCTATCACTGGCCCTTTATCCAGCTCTACTTGTCCCACCCCCCCCTTAAACCAGCTTATATTCCACCTCTTTTCTATTTTTCCTTTGTTTTGTTGAAGAGTCATAAGGACTCGAAACATTAATTGTGCTCCTCTCCGCAGATGCTGTCAGACCTGCTGAGATTTTCCAGGTATTTTTATTTTTGTTTTAGATAAAACAAACGTATTTACAGAGCTGTTTACAGGAATAAACGGATGGAACAGCTAAATAAAGCTCCTGAAACCAGCATGAGTCACAAGGTTGAAGCTGTTTGTTCTCGATTTGACACACTCAACTAGCTACGTAGAAATAACATCATATGAAACAGAAAGCAGCTCCTTGCAGAGCGTCCACAAGCTAAATTTACAAGTGGCTGTCTGACTTGCTATTCCACCCACCCAAACCACCCACATTCAAGCAAGAGAGCGGCGTTCAACGTTTAAATACCGGAAGTGCACCTCCAATATGCCGTGTACGCGCACACACCGCTTTTTTTTAATGTTTAGTTTGGCAAGACTCCCACGTCTCTGCCCGTGTCAAAGTCTCCCCCGCACCTTCTCACCTCCCCGTGAATATCAGGGACCTACGACAATCAGCAACTTGTTTGAAAAAGAACAGAACACAATCAGCTAAAATTAGCTTATTCTGAGCTCCCTTTTCAAACTGCTTCAATCCTTTACGCTGCCTGTTTGGATCATGGCTGATTCGTTACCAGCGGTTCAAAAAGGCAGATTACCACCACCTTCTCAAGGGCAACTAGGGATGGGCAATAAATGCTAACCCAGCCAGCAATGCCCACATGCCATGAATGAATAAAAGGAGATCTGAACTCTTCTAGTTTGTTACAAGCTGAACACAATAATAGACTATTTATCCCAAATTATTTTACTGGGCCTTTACCCTGGCATGATTGGTGAGATTATATACCAATTAACAGTTTATGGGTTATATTTCCCTAAAGAGTCATTCTGCAATCAACGTAGTGGTTATGAGTAAATATAATGTAAATATAATGTAAACCATAGGTTTTGAGAGACACACTCCTTATGCCATTGAGGACATCTATCAATTTATAGTGAAGGAGATGGGTACTCCTGAAATCGCGTTGATACTCCGCTGAACAAGGCTGCTTGAGCAAACAGTATAAAGAGTGTTCCATACACCATTCATATGCATTGCTCCAGAAAAACACAACGAGGATGAAGTTTTTCCTCAAAAGCTCTATATATTCTAAAAACATGAGAGGTGATAGCATAAAAGAATTAAAGATAAACATTCATGAGATGAATGGTTGAACAAAAAATGTTCCCCTGAGCAGCAAAACAACTTGCAACAAGACATCAAGTTCTTGGTTTAATGGTTGCACTCACCCTGTTCTTCCAATTGGAATAGGGCAGCATGGCAACAAAAAAGTAGCAAACACAGATTGAATTATTTATAATATTAGTAATTGTTTTGTGTGTTGGTCTCATGGCCTAATCTATACTGGGAAGGTTTGCCTCTACTCATGAGTAACTTTAGTCTGACTCAGGCAGGTTACTTCAAAACTACTTTATTAACACTATAGGCAAGATAGGCTTCAAAGTAGGTACATCTCTCTTGAGTACAGACTATTCCATCTGCTCTACAGAGTCTCTAGCACATGACTGCTGATGTCACTGTTACATCATGGAACACATCACTATCTCATTACCATAACTATTAATTCATTATACTATACCTCCCGCAAGGTCCTCAGGATAGTGTCCTAGGCCCAAACATCTTCAGCTGCTTCATCAATGACCATCCTTCCATCATAAGGTCAGAAGTGGGGATGGCCGCTGATGATTGTACAATGTTTAGCACCATTCGCAGCTACTCAGATATTAAAGCAGTCCAAATGCAGCAAGACCTGGACAATATCCAGGCTTGGGCTGTTAAGTGGCATGTAATATTCACACCCCACAAGTGCGAGGTAATTATCATCTCCACAAGTGGGAATCTAATGATCGCCCCTTGACATTCAATGGCATTGCCATCACTGAATACCCCATTATCAACATCCTGGGCGTTACCATTAACCAAAAACTGAACTGGACTAGCCATATAAATATTGTGGCTACAAGAGCAGGTCAGAGGCTAGGAATCTTGTGCTGAGTAACTCACCTCCTGACTTCCCAAAGCCTGTCCACCATCTACAAGGCACAAGTCAGGAGTGTGATGGAATACTCCCCACTTGCCTGGATGAGTGCAGCTCCAACAACACTTCAGAAGGCTGACACCATCCAGGACAAAGCAGCCCACTTGATTGGCACCCCATCCACAAACATTCACTCCCTTCACCATCGACACACAGTGGCAGCAGTGTGTACCATCTACAAGATGAACTGCAGGAACTCACCAAGGCTCCTTCAACAGTACCTTCCAAATCCATGACCACTACCATCTAGAAGGACAAGGGCAGCAGACAGATGCGAACATCACCACCTGGAAGTTCCCTTCCAAGCCACTCATCAATCTGACTTATATCGCCGTTCCTTCACTGTCACTGGGTCAAATTCCTGGAGCTCCCTTCCTAACAGCATTGTGGATGTACCTACACCACAGGGACTGTAGCGATTCAAAAAGGCAGCTCACCACCATCTTTACAAGGGCAACTAGGGATGGGCAATAAATGCTGGCCTAGCCAGCGATGCCCACATCCCATAAATAAATAAAAAAATAATGTCAACTTCTTTAATAACAATGTTAAATTATTCCCTGAACTATTTACATTACTTTTTCGAACTTCTGTAACCTCCTATATTGTTACAGATCTTATGCAACTCCGACTCTTCCCATCAGAGAGGCCAGCATTGGGGGTTGTGGAAAAAACACTTCTTGAGGTAGCGAGCAACGTTAGGTTTGCATGCCAAAGAGCAGAAGCACAGGTTAGTTTATTCCTCTATACAATTGGACCTGTCGACTTTGAAACCGTTCTAAAAGCATTCAATGCGTATTTCAGTGCGAAACGGATCCTCATAATCAAGCAAGTTATTCAATATGCTATGCGGGCTGAACTTAGGGAGCTAAATCAGGCCACAATCCGTTGTGACTCCGAGGCTTTAGATGACTCCATTAGCTGGGTGGGCCCAAGAGCGGCAGCCACACCCACTCAAAAGCCTGGAAAATGGAAAAAATGGCAGAAAACCCTACAGCAGCCATCTTGAGGTGCTTATGCTGCGGTGCAAAGAAGCAGCACAGGAGGCAAGACTGCCCAGCAGAGGATGCAAAGTATTTCCAATGCAGGAAGACAGGGCACTTCAAGCAGTTCTGTAAATCTAACAATTTCAATAAAGCAAAAAGACAAGAGAACATTTATGAAGTGCAAACAATTCAAGAAATTGGAGATTGCGACAGACACAAAATTACAGAGTTCCTGGGTAAAGTATAGGGTCAAGAACAAGGATCATGAACTTTTAGTCAGTCGTTGTGAAAGTTAGAGGCTTTAACACTGACTTCAAAATTGACACCAGAGCTGGCATTACAATACCAGCTGATCATGTGGAATGGTTCAAGACAGTACAGATCCTACCAACAAATACTAAACTGAAAGATTCAGATGGTACGAATCTTCCAGATCGTTGAGACTCTCTATGTTGTCTATAAGCAAAGCATTTCTTTAATGAGTCTGTATACATCTGGGAATTCTGGAAAAAGCATATGATGACCTAAAGCAAGACAACTGAATGTCTTTCATGGAGGAATTTCCAAAGTCATGTGCAGAACCAATGGATTTTCATCCAAAGGCAGCTAGTGTAAAGGTTTATCCATTGAGTGGTGGTTCGTTCTCTATCACAGAGACACCATCCACTAGACCCCAGGCAAAGATTGAGATTGTAGATCTCTCAGTTCTTTTTGAAGCTAGGCTGGAGGATGTGGACACAGAAGGCACTGCAGCAGACAGGGGCTGTCTGCAAGAAGGCCTTTTGGACCTGGGTTGGTTCTTTCTAGAAGAATAGTATGAGAAATAAGCTACTGTAGCACATAGTGCACCTTTGGAAGATGAGGTCCAAGAGATTGATATGCCATTTGAATCTACTAATGAAGCACATGTTTTTTTTTGAGGAGTCAGCGACATTTGCTGTGGAAGAGCAGCATTCAGATCTTTGTACCGCTGAACCCACCAGTGCAATGCTATGTATATCATTGGTTGACCAGGGATAGCTGTTCAGGGAGAACAAAATGCTTGATTCCATAGAGGACCACACTGCCAGAGTGTTGGTGGAGCCTATACACTTGGATGAAAGTAAGTCGATGCCCACACTTCAATCTCATCAGAAAACATTCTTTCCATTAATGTTGTCCTTCAGCGCAGAAGCCGAGGCCAAACTTTCAGAGCTTCTACAGGTTCAGAGTGCTGTGCAAGAATTTAGTCTAAATGTCATCCTGGAGATTCGTTCTATTGCTGAAAATGGTGCTGTCTTTTCTCTTTATTCTCACAGAGTCTTCCCATTGCCTACAGCAGAGCAGCCTCACACTGAAGCAAATGTGGCAATGTTAAAGTGAAAGCAGTTTCCGCAGTGTTGTCGGGAATTCATATCTTCCTCATTTTCTGCAATGTCTACAGGAATTTTGACATTCTTCTTCTCGTTGTTGAGATCTGTTTGAATCTCAGATGTTGAATACCTTTCTCATCCTTGATACAGTAGTGAGTAATACAGCTGGGCAATTCCTTATTGGAGTTGAAGATTCTATATCTCCTCAGGCCTTTCTCCAGTGTGCTAAGAAAGATTCCTGAGTGAATACTAGTCTATCCTCTTCCTGTTCAAGAGAAAGTCCTTCAGTCTCTTGGATCAGTTTCTCTTTGAAAAGGTTCAGCTGTCCTAACAATCACACCCCAATTACCAGCAGCCCTGGAAAGCTGCTGTCCCACTTTGCCGATGTTGTTGTTCTCCAGGGAAAAGACAAGTGCCCGCATGTATCCATGATGTCCTCCCAAGAGCTGAGAACACTGTGGGAGATTGAATCCCTCATAACAATGACTTGGTGGGGTGGGGGTGGTGGGGTGGTGGGGGGGGGGGGTCGTCAGAATCATAGTTAGCTAGGAGTTAGAAGTTGTTTTAATCCTTCTGGCTTTTCCTGCGTAACTATTCCGCTAACAGAGTTGGAACCATCTGAAGTCTCCGATTTAAATCGGAGTACCGGATGGTTCCAGGTGCAGCGTAATTGCCCATCGGAAGTTTAAACTTCCTGGGCAATTCCCATACTGTTCTTGACTGAGGACTTCCAGGGGTCCCCCAGGGCATCTTCTGGGGCACCTCCGGGGTGTGATCCCCAGGGGAATGGAAGCTCTGGGCCATTATGTTTAATAGAATCATAAAATGGTCACAGCAGAGAAGGAGGCCATTCAACCCATTGTGTCCATGTCTCTAATTTGTGCAAAATACCAGGTGTATGACACCCCCATCATCGATGGTACTGTGATATAAAAAAGGCAATATCCATAACCATTCATAAATCAAAAAAACAGCCCTTGTTGGAAGGCCAATAGAAAGAGCTGCTTGCTCTCAGTGCCTCCATTTTCTATTTCTTGGGCACACAAAAAGTAGGAATTATCTGTACACTTCTTGATGTCTCTGATCTCCGTTTTCCCGATACTTCCTTTAAAACTGCTGTGTTAGAGGCAGTCTTAGAGGATAATTTACCTGCAACGACCCTCTGAATCTTCTTCCAGTATTATTCTGAATGGGAGGTCAGATTCACTCACTCTTGTTAAAGAGCATATTTTTTGAAGAACTGGATTGTTGTACAGAGAATTGGCATGGTCTTGATGGGCCGAATGGCCTCCTTCTATGCTATAAAGTGACTCTACATTGTTACAGCACTGAAAAGGATGATGTGGTTGAGTGTTTCCAAATAGACAATATCGGTTTGCTTGGAATTAATGAACAGTGGAGAAGCTATTATGCTGACAGTAGGAGGGGCCTTCAAGCCTGACCAAAACAGCCTGAACAGCGGTTGCAGTGGAGGCTAATAACCTTGGGGCCATTGAGAGGACCAGGATACAGTGCAGAAAGCGCATCAATGACCTTTTACAATCTGCCAGGTTGATTGAGGCTCCATTATGAAGATGTACATTCACAGAGGGATGTGGGAAGTTTCCATGAGGTATTGCCTTCTGCACTGACTAAAAGTGTGAGGGGGCATGACACACAATTGCCACTGTACGCTGCTCCAAGGCCTATGAAGGGGTTGTTGGGTTGGGGGGGGGTGGGGGGTAGTTGGGAGGGTTGTGAAAGTTACACTGATTATTTGGCACTGTAGGTTCTTCTGCCTGTGGAGTTCTGAAAGGTCAGAAGAGTAATGATTGTGCAGGAGATTCAAAATCATTGCAATGTCACACTGTCTTTGCAGAAGAGACTACACAATGCCCGTGAGACATTGAAGATAGGAGGCGATGTGACCAACCTGGTCATCCTCACACCAATAGAAGAGGAGGTTTTGTAACCTGCTGCCAATGAGTGGAGCCAGTCCGTTGGGGGAAATGAGATAGGAAGATGGCCCCAGGGCGGTGAGATTGCAAGGAGAATTATGTGCAAATTGAGAGAGAGATATGTGTTAACAGAGCTAAGGAGACAGTGCATGATGTCTGGAATGTTGTTATGAAAGAGGCATTGATGGTATCGGATTGAGAACTCTCTCTTGAGTCAGAGAGGAATGACTGAATACATGTTGGAAGTTGTAAAATGCAAACAAAGAGTAACATCTCACAATGCTTGAAGTGTTGCCAATGCAGAAGTATGTTGAGCAAAAACAAAAATTTCTCTCAGTTCCTTCGCCTCCGTCGCATCTGTTCTGATGATGCCACTTTCAAAAACAGTTCCTCTGACATGTCTTCCTTCTTCCCTGACCAAGGTTTCCCACCCACAGTGGTTGACAGAGCCCTCAACCATGTCCGGCCCATCTCCCGCCCATCCACTCTCACACCTTCCTCTCCCTCCCAGAACCGTGATAGGGTCCCCCTTGTCCTCACTTATCACCCCACCAGCCTCTGCAATCAAAGGATCATCCTCCGCCATTTTCGCCAACTCCAGCATGGTGCCACCACCAAACACATCTTCCCTTCACCCCCCCGTCAGCATTCCATAGGGACCATTCCCTCTGGAACACCCTGGTCCACTCCTCCATCACCTCTTACACCTCAACCCCCTCCCACAGCACCTTCCCATGCAACCACAGAAGGTGCAACACCTGCCCCTTTACTTCCCCCCTCCTCACCATCCAAGGACCCAAATATTCCTTTCAAGTGAAGCAGCATTTCACTTGCACCTCCTTCAATTTAGTCTACTGCATTAGCTGCTCCCAATGCGGTCTCCTCTACATTGGAGAAACCAAACGCAGACAGGGTGACCGCTTTGCGGAACACCTTCGATCTGTCCACAAGCATGACCTAGACCTCCCTGTCGCTTGTCATTTCAACACACCACCCTGCTCTCATGCCCACATACTTGTCCTTGGCCTGCTGCAATGTTCCAGTGAAGCTCAACACAAACTGGAGGAACAGCACCTCATCTTCCGACTAGGCACTTTACAGCCTTTCGGACTTAACATTGAGTTCAACAACTTCAGATCATGAACTCTCTCCTCAATCCCCACCCCCTTTCCTATCCCCTTTTTTCCAATAAATTATAATTTTTAAAATATATATAAATTTCTTTATATATTTTTTCTTTTCCCACCTATTTCTATTATTTTTAAATTTATTTCCATCTATTGTTTTATCTCCACCTTTTAGCCTATTTCGATCCCTTCCCCCACCCCACCCCCACTAGGGCTATCTGTCACTTGCTTGTCCTGCTTTCTACCCTAAATGTCACCATTGGCACATTCCTTAGCTACTATCACCACCGTCAACAACCCTTTGTCCTTTTGTCTATGACATCTTTGGCAATCTCTTCTTTGCCTCCACCTATCACTGGCCCTCTTTCCAGCTCTACCTGTCCCAACCCCCCTTAAACCAGTTTATATTTCACCTCTTTTCTATTTTTCCTTAGTTCTGATGAAGAGTTATACAGACTCGAAACGTTAACTGTGTTCCTCTCCGCAGATGCTGTCAGACCTGCTGAGTTTTTCCTGCTTATTTGTGTTTTTGCTTCAGATTTCCAGCATCCGCAGTATTTTGCTTTTATATTATTACAGAAGTATGTTGATGTGCATTCCCCTTGAAGACTGAAGATGGCATCAACCTTCCCTATTTTTGCTCCTGCACAGGTGTATCATTGACTGCTGCCATCAAAAGTCCCACGGGTCTGGCACTAACCCCTGAGGAGGAAGAGGAAACCTCAGAGGGTGCAGTGTCACATCCTTGCTCTGCACCCAGCACCAGCACAGATACTAGCACCTTGGTGGGGAGTCACACCCTGGAACTAAGGGAACTACAAATTGATGAGGACAGATCACAGACACACATGACGCTGCTAGAGTCTGAAATAGCGCAGAGGAGTGCTGGAAGCGACCAAGGTGCTGAGCCCCAGTCCAAGGACGAGCGTCTGGAAACGCCCATAAGAAGCCAGATGCTAGACGTACAGATCGAGGTGCGTGGAGATATGGCAGAGATACCAGAGGGATTGCGCATTCTGGAACAGATTTTGGAAGTGGCCATCCAGGCCATGAGTGCCAAGATCATTCACTCGACAGAACATATGGCTCCTCCACTGACAGACTGGCGACCATCTTGGAGGGTCAACACCAGCAGATTACTGAAGCAATGATAGAAACATAGAAAATAGGAGCAGGAGTAGGCCATTTGGCCCTCCGAGCCAGCTCAGCCATTCAATATGATCATGGCTGATCCTCTATCTCACCTCCATACTCCCGCTCTCTCCCCATACTCCTTGACGCCTTTAGTGTCTAGAAATCTATTTCCTTATTAAATATATTCTGTGACTTGGCCTCCACAGCCTTCTATGGTAGAGAATTACATAGGTTCACTACCCTCTAAGTGTAGATATTTCTCCTCATCTCAGTACTAAATACTTTACCCTGTATCCTGAGACTGTGACCCCTTGTTCTAAACAACCCAGCCAGAGGGAACATCATCCCTGCATCCAGTCTGTCCAGCCCTGTCAGAATTTTATACGTTTCAATGAGATCCCCTCTCATTCTTCTAAACTCCAGTGAATACAGGCTACAGGCCTAGTCAACACAATCTCTCCTCATATGACAATCCTGCCATCCCAGGTATCAGTCTAGCGAACCTTTGTTGCACTCCCTCCATGGCAAGTATAGCCTTTCTTAGGTAAGAGGACCAAAACTGCACACAATACTCCAGGTGTGGTCTCACCAAGGCCCTATACAGCTGCAGTAAGACATCCTTGCTCCTGCACTCAAGTCCTCTTGTAATGAAGGCCAACATACCATTTAGCTTCTTAACTGCTTGCTGCACCTGCATGCTTGCTTTCAGTGATTGGTGTACAAGGACACCCAGGTCCCTTTTTACATCAACATTTCCAAATCTATCACCATTTAAATAATACTCTGCCATTCTGTTTTTCCGACCGAAGTTCACACTTATTCACATTATATTGCATCTGCCAAGTAGTTGCTCACTCACTCAACTTGTTGAAATCACCTTGAAGCCTCTTAACCTAGTTTTGTGTTGTCAGCAAACTTGGAAATGTTACATTTGGTTCCCTCATCCAAACCATTGATATAGATTGAGAATAGCTGGGGCCCAAGTACTGATCCCTGTGGTACCCCACTAGTCACCGCCTGCCACTCCAAAAAGACCCATTTATTCTTACTCTATGTTTCCTGTCTGCTAACCAATTCTCAATCCATGCCAATATATTACCCCCAATCCCAACTGCTTTAATTTTGCACACTAACCTCTTATGTGAGACTTTATCAAAAGCTTTCTGAAATTCCAAATACACCACATCCACTGGTTCTCCCTTATCTATTCTGCTAGTTACATTTTCAAAAAACTCCAGTAGGTTTGTCAACCATGATTTCACTTTCATAAATCCATGCTGACTTTGTCTAATCCCTTTGATACTTCTTAAGTGTACTGTTATCACATCCTTTATAATAGACTCTAGCATTTTCCCTACTACTGATATCAGGCTAACTGGTCTGTAATTCCTGATTTTCTCCATCCTTCCTTTTTTAAATAGTGGGGTTACATTTGTGACCCCACAATCTGCTGGGACTGTTCCAGAATCTTGAGAATTTTGGAAGATGACAACCAACACATCCACTATTTCCGTGGCCACCTCCTTTACTATCCTGGGATACCCTTAAGTGCTGTGGTGACAGATGGGCATCCTGCCACTGTGCAGGAGACTCCCACCATGGTGGGGCCTTCATGGCCTCAGGTGACCAGAGGATGGCTGCCAAAGTTAACGCAGACAACGGGGCATAAGGGTTAGCAGCCTGTCCCCACCGCAGCTGGCAGCAAGAGGGGAGCACCAAACCGCAGCACCAGGAGAAGAATGAAAATAACTGCACAGTTGTCAGGGTTCAGTGCGCATGAGTGAGTTCATAATTTGTATTACTTTCAAAGGACAATAATGTTCTGAGTGAATAACTGATGTGTTGTTTGAACATCCTGAAGAAGACCACTGGTTTATTTACTGTGTATAATAATGGATGGAGATGGACTCCATTGATGGTCTTATTTGAACGTTTGATAAATTGCAAACAGGGCAGTAACAGGGTTTGTGATTGTAAGAGATGAGGAACTGGTTTTCTGGTCAGGACAGAGGGTGATGAAGGAAACAGTGGAAAAAATGAGAAGAAGTTTTGAAGGACTCAGGAGCTTTAATGCCTCCCATGTTTCATGACCATCCAGACGCTCCGTGCCAGGCCTTACACATTTGCCGGTGCTGGTTTCCCCTCCTCTTCCTCTATCTCATCAGAGGAATGGGTGTTCTCCTTTGCCTCTTCCTCCTCGGGGATCCCCTCTTGGAGTGTAGGGAGCACAGCACACAAGCACCATCAGGGGTACCCTCAAACGTGCATACTGAGGAGCTCCTCCAAATCTGTCAAGGCATCAGAACCTCATTTTGAGGAGACCAATCATCTGTTGTTGTGCCATGGCTGTCATTATATTGGTCCTCAGGGTCAGTCCTGGGGCCTTGAACTGGAGTCATGAGTCACTTCTTTAATGGGTAGCCTTTGTCACCCAGCAACCATCCTTCTAAAGCATCAGGTCCTGTAAACATGGCTGGCACCTGGGAGTTCCTGAGGATATAGGAATCATGGCTGCCCCCCCAGGTAACTTGCACAGACCTGCAGGATGCATTGTTGGTGGTCGCAGACTAACTGCACATTGAGTGAATGGTAGCCCTTCCTGTTAACAAAAGCTTTTGGCTGGCCTGCTGAGGACTTAACAGTGACATGGGTGCAGTCAGTTACACCTTGCACCCTTGAGAAATCTCCCATGGCCACAAAGCCTCCTGTTCTTTCGATCTGGCTATTGTGGTCAGTAGTGAAGGCTATGAATTGGCCTGCATGTCTCAACATGGAATCTGTAAAGATCTTTATACAGTGGTGCACTGCAGGTTTGGTGATGCCACTCAGGTCCCCACACGCGGTCTGAGATTAGCCTGAGGCAAAAAAATTCAAAGCAACAGTGACTTTCAATGTGACTGGCATTGGATGTCTCCCCACACAGTTAGATGCTATCTCCTCAGCCAACCTGTCACAAAGAGATGTCACAGTCGCTCTTGAAAGCTGAAGTCTCCTCAGGCAGCATGTCTCTGTCATCCATATGCTGTACACACGATTGGCTGGGTATTGCCTCCAGGGACGCTCCTGCGGCTGCTGTAGCCTGCCCTTGGCCACCCCTTGCCCCTCTGCAGTTTGGGCTCCCTCCTGTACTCCTTGTGCCTCCTGCTCCTGCTCCCATGGCCTCCTCCCACTCCTTCTCATTCTCCTCCTCCTCTCCTCCTCACTGGAGGATTTATCTCCAACAAAATCACTATGTCCGTATGCCACAGAGCATCAATGCTGTAGTGATGATGAATTACAAAGTCCACCAGTTTGCAAACACTAAAGTGCTTAAGATGACTGATAATATCCAGGGATACTAGGCCTTCGAGGAGCAGTCAGTCAAAAGCCTCTCAGCAGTCTCTCCTGCTGAAGTCAGGCACAGATCCAATTCCAGCCTTTACATCCGCCGTTAACAACCAAACATGAAAAGAAATTAGGTTCCCACCTGGTGTGTTTCACATGCTCAGACCATGAATCCAGGATATATTATTGCAGTCAATTGGACTGCTAATGAGGTTAAATGGCCGTTAACTGATAATTTCGAAATGACAGGAGGGCTCCCGATTTTGGAGCTTGCCCTCCCACATACTAGATTATTGCCAAATGGTGTGATAACGCTGGGGTTGCGATCCAATGTCAGCACACCAGATGTTACATCGTCACGGGATGAAAACATTCCCATTTTCACAAGGTGAAATTCAACCCATTGTATGGGACAAGGAAGGAGGAGGAATTCCTGAAATATGTACAGGATTGTTTTCTTGATCAATATGTTTCAAGCCCCACCAGGAAGGAAGCACTGTTGGATCTAGTTCTGGGGTTTAAAATGGGCAAGTGGAGATGTTTCGCTGGTACAGCATTTGGGAAAAAGATCATAATATTATGGGTTTTAGGGCAGTTAGTGAAAAGAACAAGAAAAAATCAAATTGGAAAATACTCATCTGGAAGAGGACTAACTTCAGGAAGGACATCTAGCCCAGATGGAATGGAAACAAAGATAGGCATGTAAAATGGTAAATGAGCAATGGGAGAGTTTCAAAGAGGAAACATGAGTTGGGCAAAACAGGCTCATAGCAAATCAGCAATTGATTTTCCAACACGCCGACCCAAATCCATCAGGTGAGCACAGGGCACTACAGTCAAATCCATCAGGTGAACACAGGGCACTACAGTAAAATCCATCAGGTGAACACAGGGCACTACAGTCAAATCCATCAGGTGAACACAGGGCACTCCAGTCAAATCCATCAGGTGAACACAGGGCACTACAGTCAAATCCATCAGGTGAGCACAGGGCACTACAGTCAAATCCATCAGGTGAACACAGGGCACTACAGTCAAATCCATCAGGTGAGCACAGGGCACTACAGTCAAATCCATCAGGTGAACACAGGGCACTACAGTCAAATCCATCAGGTGAGCACAGGGCACTACAGTCAAATCCATCAGGTGAACACAGGGCACTACAGTCAAATCCATCAGGTGAGCACAGGGCACTACAGTCAAATCCATCAGGTGAGCACAGGGCACTACAGTCAAATCCATCAGGTGAACACAGGGCACTACAGTAAAATCCATCAGGTGAACACAGGGCACTACAGTCACTCATAGGATGGATTTCAATCCCATTTCAGGAGAACAGAATGCAGAACATGAAGGAGAGGAAGAGAAATAGAGGTAGTCCTCTTCATATTTCTCATTGATAACTGAAGATGAGAAAGTTCTGGAGATCAGGGTGATCAGTAATGAAGAGATTGGGACCTCCCAGCCACCTGGTGACAGAATTAAATATCAGTGACTCACATGTCATACAACATTAGGTCATGCTGACTTGATTTCAGCAGTGAGTGAATTACAATCGTCTTCTTTAATCTAAGCTGCAACTCAGTTCCTTCGCCTCCGTCGCATCTGTTCTGATGACGCTACCTTCAAAAACAGCTCCTCTGACATGTCCTCCTTCTTCCTTAACTGAGGTTTTCCATCCACGGTCGTTGACAGGGCCCTCAACCGTGTCCGGCCCATATCCCGCGCATCCTCCCTCACGCCTTCTCCTCCTTCCCAGAAACATGATAGGGTCCCCCCTGTCCTCACTTATCACCCCACCAGCCTCCACATTCAAAGGATCATCCTCCGCCATTTCCGCCAACTCCAGCATGATGCCACCACCAAACACATCTTCCCTTCACCCCCCCTAACGGCATTCCGTAGGGATCATTCCCTCCGGGACACCCTGGTCCACTCCTCCACCACCCCCTACTCCTCAACCCCCACTTATGGCACTTCCCCATGCCCACGCAGAAGATGCAACACCTGCCCCTTCACTTCCTCTCTCCTCACCGTCCAAGGGCCCAAACACTCCTTTCAAGTGAAGCAGCATTTCACTTGCATTTCCCCTAACTTAGTCTACTGCATTCGTTGCTCCCAATGCGGTCTCCTCTACATTGGAGAGACCAAACGCAAACTGGGCGACCGTTTTGCGGAACACCTGCGGTCTGTCCGCAAGAAAGACCCAAACCTCCCTGTCGCTTGCCATTTTAACACTCCACCCTGTTCTCTTCCCCACATGTCTGTCCTTGGCTTGCTGCATTGTTCCAGTGAAGCCCAACGCAAACTGGAGGAACAGCACCTCATCTTCCGACTAGGCACTTTACAGCCTTCCGGGCTGAATATTGAATTCAACAACTTTAGATCTTAAACTCCCCCTCCCCCCATCCCCACCCCATTTCTCCCCCCCCCCTTTTTTTTTCAATAATTTATATAGATTCTTCTTTCCCCACCTATTTCCATTATTTTTAAATCTAAAACTAAAATCTTGTTAGTCTTTTCCACCCCACCCCCACTAGAGCTGTACTTTGAATGTCCTGTCTTCCATTCTTAATTAGCACTTTTCTTAGACAAATATCACCACCTTCAACACCTCTTTGATCCTTTTGTCTGTGACATCTTTTGATTATCTGCTCCTATCACAGCTTGCTTATCTCCACAATCACCACACCCTCAACTTCTCTCTTCCCTAACCGCCCCCCCCACCTTAAACCAGCTTATATTTCTCCTTTCTCCTAACTATACTCAGTTCTGCCGAAGGGTCATGAAGGCTCGAAACGTTAACTGATTTCTTCTCCACCGATGCTGCCAGACCTGCTGAGTTTTTCCAGGTAATTCTGTTTTTGTTTTGGATTTCCAGCATCCGCAGTAGCTTTTAGCTTTTTGTTTTTATCAATATTTTTAACCATGTCAGTACTAATTCAAATCTTTTCGCTCCATCAGGCCTTCACATTTACAGCTGCAGGTGGTGGAGCTCCCACACACTGAAATCTCACGGGACACAATTCTTTCCAGACACCATCACGACGCATGCTTACCATGCAGCAGTGCAGGTTCGCATGTCCATGGGTACAATTAGACAGTTACTTGTGTTTTCACCTGGTGGTTCACAGTTCACAAGTAAATAAGACACAAACAGTGGTAGCAGGGAATGCAGTGGAGAATCTGAGTCAGGGTACAGCCTTCTCCAAGCTATGCTTAGCTGGATACAGATGCTATAGCCCAAGTGGAGGTGGGAATCAATGAATAAGATAATTATTGAAGGGCAGCAGAAAACCTGTGATGTGCCAGTAAGTCTTTCAGGTAAGCTGTCCACGATTGCCGAGAGAATGGCAGAGCTCGCTCAAGGTAAATGGATTGATGTCATGGAGCATTGTGAGGCTTTCTTCTTCCATGTCCTCACGGAATGCCAAGAGCCACAATCAAATGAGTTCATGCAAAGCTTGGGCACTGCTGGTGCAGACTCTGGATCTCAACATGCCCGGTGCCTTAAACAGGTTGAGATGTGCTCGTCAAATAATAAGGCAGTTAAGGTAATAGTGATAAGGAAATAGGCACTTTACAGCCTTCCAGACTTAATATTGAGTTCAACAACTTTCGATCATGAACTCTCTCCTCAATCCCCACCCCCTTTCCGATCCCCCTTTTTCCAATAATTTATAATTTTTAATATATATATTATTTTTTTAATATATATTTTTCTTTTCCCACCTATTTCCATTATTTTTAAATGTATTTCCATCCATTGTTTTATTTCCACCTTTTAGCCTATTTCGATCCTTTCCCCCCACCCCCACTAGGGATATCTGTCACTTGCTCATCCTGCTTTCTACCCTTAATGTCACCATTAGCACATTCCTTAGATAATATCACCGCCAGCAACACCTCTTTGTCCTTTTGTCTATGACATCTTTTGCAATTTCTTCTTTGCCTCCACATATCACTGGCCCTCTATCCAGCTATACCTGTCCCACCCCCCTTCAGCAGCTTATATTCCACTCATTTCTATATTTCTTCGTTCTGATGAAGAGTCATAAGGACACAAAACGTTAACTGTGTTCCTCTCTGTAGATGCTGTCAGACCTGCTGAGTTTTTCCAGCTATTTTTATTTTTGTTTCGGGTTTCCAGCATCCGCAGTGTTTTGCTTTTATCTTGAGGAAATAGTGATGACGTTTCAGCAAGTTTGAGGTTTGAAAGGTAGTAGATTGTAGAAGGAAGGGAATCCTGAGAGAAGGGCGCTGTTCTGAGGCCCTTCCCTGCATCAGTCAGCTAATGATAAACAACATGAAAACATTGGTAAGGCAACATATCGGATCAGCCCTCCGTGGTCAGAGGAACACAGCAGCTTCTGTGTGTGTGTTTCTGACACTGCTCACCATCGTACTGTAGTTTATTATTAAGTTAAATCTTTGCCTTGCTAATTTTTCAGCCTCCTGTTCCAAATCCATCCATAATTGCCAGCAAGTTGCTTGAGCAGCTATTCTTTATTTATGAGCTTAGACATAAATACTGGTCAGTCATTTCATAACGGGCAAGCTCACTCACCATTTACCACGGGGGTTACCAATTGGGGGTCTGCAGTCCCTAATGATCTGCGAGAAGGTTTCAAAGAGTTTGCCAAATTGACAGATTATTTCTAAAACGATTTCACGTTGACTTCCTATTACTTTATATTCAACGGTTACTGGGGTGTTACTGTCTACGTGGTTCCCGCGAAACGATTATCTTTCTGTGCACAGAAAGGATTGGTCACCATCTGTCAAGGATGAAGGTATCAGACAGATTTAATTGTGTCTATAGAAGAGACAAAGACGTCTGTTTATGCAGAAGCAGCTTGACACCCGAGTAGGTGATGGGCACGATGTTGCTTGTCCAGCCACTCCTTTGCCTTTCAGTAACCTGTAATACTGTGAGACAGACCCCAGGGAGCAGGGAATGTCACTCTTGTAACCGGCTCATTAAATAAAATGATTATTTCCTGAATGTGTCAGAGCAATGCAAAATGAATAATCAAACATCTTATTCTGATACTTGCTGTAATGATTGTTTTGCAATACGTTTCATTTTAATTCTCTGGGGATGAGACAGATATAAAATAAAAACAATGGCATCATATTTCCTGATATTATGAACATCTATTTTTGGAGAGGCTGGAAACTTTAAACTATGTTTTTCTGCTTTAAAGGTGCAAGCTGCTTCCTTGAATCCTTTAGTTCAGAATATTTACATTGAACCTGGTGGTTGGTGTTTCAGCAAGTTTTCAGACCCGAGAAGTGGAATCCCAATTTCTCATTGTGAGACTACCACAGAGCATATAGATTTAAATGTTTATCAAATTGGGAAATAAGATTTGATAGTCGAATGATAGTTGTCATCCATGTTAAAGTTGGAGATTGCTCATTCTCTTCATGTGCCCAGTTTATCTAAATGACAATGTTACCTTTACAATGCCGAACGAGTTTAATAGAGACATTGGTTGGCCACTTGCTTGCTTGCCATATATTGTCCTGCCAAACATGTTAATGCAGCAATTTTGTTTCGAACTCAGATTTCCAAGTAAAACTTGTGAATTTTATGAATTTGAAACCAAACAAGTGATTAAAAAAATGGTGTGGATCAGTTCATCTTCTCCAATGTTGGGCTGAGTGAGTGACAAGTAGAATCTTAAACATCCGGGTAAGTGTGTGATAATACATAAACGACTTTAATTTTTTTAAAATCAGAAAAAAACCTTGCAGCTAGAATCATTTAATTGGGACAATCACTCTGAGGGTGAGAAAACACATACCCTTCTTACACAAACATACTTATCATGGGCAGTGAAAGGAAACACACAAATTCTATCTGTGACAGTTACACAATATACAGAGGGATTTTCACTTCCATTGAAATGTATGAAGGAAGGTACTATTTGCCCTCAGACTGTACAAAAAGGCTCAACTTTCATAGGATCATAAAGCACAAGAGGGGGCCAATTGGCCCACTGTATCTGTACTGTCTCTTTCCTTAGTTCTGTAACCACTTTTTATGGAGAAAAACTGTGCGTATTGTACATTTTTTATAACATGGGGGGTAGTTGGTCATTACCTGGCACTTGTGTAATGTGAATGTTACTTGCCATGTTTCAATCCAAGCCTGAACATTGTCCAGGTCTTGTTACATGTGAACAGGGATTGCTTCAGTATCTGAGGAGTCGCAAATGGTGCTGAACATCGTGCATCATCAGCGAACACCCCCATTTTTGGCCATGATGCAGGGAAGGTCACTGATGAAGCAACTGAAGATGGTTGGGCCTGAGGAACTCTTGCAGTGATGTCCTGGAACGGAGATGATTGCCCTCCAACAACCCCAGCTATCTTCCTTTGTGCTAGATATGACTCCAACCAGTGAAGAGTTTCCCCCTGATTCCCATTGAATTCAGTTTTAGTGAGACTCCTTGATGCAACATTCAGTCAAGTACTGCCTTTATTCCAAGGGCAGTCACTCTCTCCTCACGTCTACAATTCAGCTCTTTTGTCCAATTTTAGGATTAAGGCTGTAATGAGGTTTGGAGCTGAGTGGCCCTGGCGGAACCCAAACTGAGCAATGTTAAACTGGTTATTGTTGAATAAGTTCCACTTGATTGCACTGTCGAGGACCCCTTCCATTATTCTACTGACGTTAGAGACTGATGGAGTGTTAGTTGGCTATATTGGAGTTGTCCTGACTTTTGTGGACAAAATATACCTGGGCAATTTTCCACATTGTCAGGCAGGTGCCAGTGTTGTAGCTATACTGGAAGAGGTTGGCTAGGGGCATGGCTATTTCTGGAGCAACAGTCTTCATTACTACAGCTGGGATGTTGTCAGGGTCCATAGTTGTTGCTGTATCCAGTGCTTTCAGTTCTTTCTTAATATCACATGGCATATAGGAGGTCTTGTGGCATGCAAACAGGGACTGCGTCAGTATTTGAAGAGTTGCGAATGACACTGGACCACTACTGACACACGGTGGCTGCAATGTGTATTCTCTACAAGATGCACTGCAGCAATTTTCCAAGGCTCCTTTGACAGAACCTTCCAGGTCCACAACCTCCGAGAAGAACATGGGCAACAGATGCATGGGAAGCTGCAAGTTCCCCTTCAAGCCATATGCCATCCTGAATTGGAACTACATCGCCATTCCTTCACTGTCGCTGGGTCAAAATCCTGAAACCCCCTCCCCAAAAGCAGTGTGTGTGAACCTACACCACATGGACTGCAGCGGTTCAAGAAGGCAGCTCACCACCATTAATTAAGGAAGAACAACAAATGCTGGCTCTGCCAACAACACTCACACGCCAAGAACAAAAAATGCCTTGATGGGGATTTTAGGTACAGATGTAGAGTCATTCAGCATTCAAGCCTATTCTGCCTGTTAAATCCAGGCTTGAACCTATGCAATATGTTCCATGTTGTTCCACCAGCAGTTTATGATTCAGTGATTATCAAAATTATCAGCTGGAAACACCAAAAGGAAATTAGGGGCAGAAAGCAGGACTTCTTAAAGAGCAGGGGGAAAAGGCTTTTACACAGAACAGGGGGTGGGGTAGGGTGGGGTGAGGGGTAGCTGTTTTAGAAAGAGTAGGGGCAGAGGGGGCTTCAGAAAGGACAGAGGGAGAGAGCTTCAAACAGAACAGAAGCAGTGGGGAGCAGCTTCAGACAGAACAGAGGGAGGGACCATCAGGCAGAAGAGAGGTAAAGGGCTTTAGAAAGAGAAAGGGAACTTCAGGCAGAAAAAACTTCAGAAAGAGGAGGAGCTGGGGTATCAGAAAGAGAAGGAAGTGGGGGCATCAAAAAGAGAGAGGGGAAGGAAGGCTTTAGACAAAGAAGGGGAGGGTGCTTCAGACAAAGCAAGTGGCGGGAGCTTAATGTAGCTAATGAAACGTCAATCCACTATTTGCTGGACCTGTGCCAAGGCTGCCCACTGTGAGGACAAAAGGCACTCTGGCTATTTGGTGTGTGCACAGTTCAGCTGCTCAGAGCGTTGATCAGGTAGTGTTGTTTTGAGCACAATTACTAGTGCAGCATATCTTTAGCCAGGATTAAATGCAGCTGTAAAGGATTACAACATGCCAACTAAAAACAACTTATGATCAGATAGAAGAACTAAATTCAATTAGCTCATCTGGCTTTTTGCAGCTTTCAAACCTTCTAATCCATGTGCCTGGTTAAATCCAATCTGGAGTAGGTTTAAATATAACTGTTAAAATGAATCAATACTGTACATAAAGCTTTACTACCAGTGGCCCAAATTAATAGTGCATTGTATACCATGGCAGGTCATTCAGCAAGATTGGGCAGTAGGAGATGGAGGAGGAATGCTATCTGACTACCTATACAGACTGCGGACAAACTATCTGGATCTGTTTATGGAGCTCACCTGAGAGATGTTGCAAAGATCTGCAAGCACAATTATCAACTTGAGCCAGTATCACTGATGCCAAAGGCTCGGTCTCAGGCCTGTATCCAAGGCCTGAATCTTCTGGTCAGTGTGTGGGGACGGGCCCCGCTTGCCGACGCGTAAAATGACGCGTGGTGACATCAGGCGTGAGTCCCAACATCACCGCGCGTCATTCTGATCCTCAGCCAGAGTCGGCTGCGCACCCGCCAAACGGTCAAAGGCCTATTAAGGCCATTTAAAAACTAATTAAAAGAATTAACGGAGCTGCCCATCCAACTTTAAGGTTGGCGGGCAGGCAAAGAGCCCAGGCGGCCTTCACATTTTTCATGAAACATGATCCAGAGGCGGCATGAGGCTTCTTGAACTGTTTATAAATCCAATAAAATTTTTTAATTAAAATTCACTGACATGTCCCAGCTCATGTGACACTGTCACATGAGAGGACATGTCTGAATAATTTTTTTTCTTTTTTTATATTTTTCATAATCAAACTAACTTCTGCTCTCTTTTGCGCACATGCATGAAAGAGCGACTCAGCCTCCTCCCCCCGCCCGCACAGGGAGCACTGACGTAAAATGGCAGCGCGCAGCCGATTGCGGGCAGCGATCGGCTGTGCGCCTGCCCACGCCTGCTCCCACTCGCGACGGGGAGAAAATTTTCCCCCCATGTTTTCTTATCACAGCCTATCTCCAAGTGTTCTGTCTCAGCCTATCCTAGGTTCAATCCCTGCTCTATGCCAAATTTGCCACAATTAATTCAGACAACTATATTTTGACATTTAGTTAGTACCTTGTCACTTCAAAGTGCTTCATACAATTCAGTATATTTTGGAATGTAGTGGTTATTGTTGGTGGTTAATGGGGTGAACACAAATGGTAACACCACTATATAACAAACAACCACGCCCTCAAGGGTAAAGTTCTTTTATTATCAGTTGGTCCTGACAACTCATCCAGTTCTCAGGAGTGGTTTCTTTTTCTCTAGTAAAACTCTCAGGGATTATAGGATAGCTGCTGAAAACGGGCACGAGGATCCCAGTGTGTGAATATGTTCAGTGTAAAACACATCATGATCATACTGCCCAGTCATTATTATGTTGCATTCAGCCAGTGTTAACCACGTTATCCTTTGACATCAGCAATGGGCCCAATATCGTTACTTGCTAGGGGTACTTAAGGCCAGCCTGCACCTCTATATGGAAAGGTACATTGTGACTGCTGGAGGTGTTGACATCATTGGGAATAGTGCTGTACAACAAAGAACAAAGGCTGACCATGAGAGAGAGTGAGCATACACACCAAGCTATTACAGCTGAAGTTCTTGGTGGAGAAAGTGGGAAAGAGAGATGTCTTGTATCTCAGACAGACGATTAGAAGACAGTGGAGTAAATAGCCACTGAAGTTCATGCCAGTAGCATAAAGAACCTGGATGCAGTGTCACAAGAAGTTTAATGAGCTCATAAAAGCGTTCAATGTCAGTGAATGCGTCTTCAAATCCTATCTATTATCAACTGTACCACTAGTCTCAGCCACTGCTCAATTCGGCCATCTCTCATCATTCACTTACCAACAATCCCTATCTCAATCAGTCAGAGCTAATACATAACATTCATGTGTAACATGTACTTAGCACTGGTGCAAACCTCATACCCAAATCTCTCAGCTTGCACACACACATACTCTACAACTAAGATACTCACATCACCCAAATATATTGCACAACATTCACTGACATGCTTCTCTCTCTCTTGCAGGAGATGATGGTACACGACTGGAAGAAACATGGGCTAACCGAAGGAGGAAAGGTGCATCTGAATGTTCTAGCCCCCCCATGGAGAAGACAACACTGGCCATTATGAGAACAGCATTTGCTGAGGCCATGGCCAGCAAGTAGGGCTGAAGTCATTGAAGTTGATGGCATCCTCATGCCTAATCCTCCTTCTCAAATCCCACTTCTGTCTCATCCTTAACTTCCTTCTGACTTACAAGCTGCAGATGGTGTAAGCATGCAGCTTTATTTTCCCCTCTTTCCTCATTGTAACCTTACCTTCGTCTCTTTCTCCTTGCAGATACTCAAGAACTCCAACCTGGCCAAGCAGTGCAGAAAGACCAAGAAGACAGTGTTGAAGATACACCATCACTTTATTTCACACTCTCACCACTAGCTCAGAGCATGGCACTGGAAGTATCTTAGAGGACAGTGTTACGACCAAGATGGGAGGAGTGCACTGACTATCTCTAGTTCCACTAGTCCATGGGTCACAACATATATCTAAATGATTTTCTCAGTCCGCTATATGATCAAATATGTGCTTTACCTATTAATCTCAGAATGACTACTCAATGCCCAAGTTTAATCAATAAACAATAAAATTATTAGTTTATTATAAAACCAGACTTGTCAAGTAGAAAGGCAAAGCTTAATAACACATGGTATGAGATATGAAAGTATAATAATTACTTTCTAAATACACTAACTCACACACACATGCACACACCAAAAATTAAATTAAATAAAATAGAGGAATTCTACCAAAAGGTTAAAAGTCAATAGTTCAAGAGAAAAGGACAGATGATGGAGTGATGGAGTCCTTGGAATGGTGTCCAGGTTATACGGTTGGGGTCTCGGCTCTGGTGTGCGAAACAACCGATGACTCTTGCACTACTTTTCAGGCGGACTTCACGGGAAACTTACAGTCAGTCGATTTCAGAACTTAGAACAATTTCGGAGAAACTCCCATTCACTTTTTGCTTTTGGTTGGGTCTGGAGCTTCAGGAGCTGTTGTCTCCTTTATCCAAGCAGTTGATCCTTCTTGTTTCTCCCAAAGCAAAGCCACTCAACCAGCTTTTAAGCACGGTTTTCCATGCCTGGCATTTTTCAAAGCCATAAACCACCATGTGACCCTTTTGTAAACAGTTCAGCGGGGTCAAGAGGTTTCCAGCTTCTTTAAAACTGTTTAATTACCTCCTCTTGTAAAATGCTGTCTTTTCCAGGAACAGCAGCAACCAGAGTCCTTGCATTAACCCTTTAAAGGGCAGAATCTCTTAAAAACAACAAACTCTTGCAGAATGTTCTTAGTCCCTGAAGATGAACCATTTTCTGTGATTAAATCATTTATGACAATAGCAAAGAAGTGGGATCTGCACATATTGAGACGGTAGGCATGTGTACTGCAGGCAGGGCAGGGAACAAAACAGCACAGGTGCCAGCTTGCAGTGGGTATGGTCTGCTGCAGAGGACTCATGAGTACTTTGATTGGCTAGGCTATAGAAAAAAGGTTTATAGGTGTACATAACAAAATGCTTGCTGCACAGGGGGGTTGGGGAGGGGGGTGCTGCTAGAAAACCTGTATTCAGTGTCAAGAAACATGAAGGAGTTTGGCACCAACATGGCATAGGGCTTCGCACCAAGCTTGGAGCCCATACTTTCCAAATGGAACTGATGACTAACTCCATTAAAACACTGTGGACTCAACCATGATGCAGCGTCTGATTGATGGCAGATGTCTCAGTTTCCTTTGCAGCACAAACAGTTTCCACCTAATATCTGAGTGCTGCAGTGGAAGCTCTTGCTGATGTCTCGCAAGGTCAGACTGCTATCATACAAGCTCAGACTGCTGCCTTCCTAGCTGTATTCAAAAGGATTTTCAAGGTGTCACAGTGGTCCAGCACTCTGCCCTCCAAGCACCATCCTGACATGGAAATATATCGCCATTCCTTCACTGTTGCTGAGTAAAAATCCTGGAACTCCCTTCCTAACAGCACTGTGGATGTACCTACACCACATGGACTGCAGCGGTTCAAGAAGGCAACTCACCATTACCTTCTCAAGGGCAAGTGGGGATGGGCGATAAATGGCCTAGCTAGCAATGACCACATCCCATGAAAGAATAAAGATAAAAAACAGATTGTTAGCATTTCAGAGGCACTACCCCAGGGGAGTGGTGTGGCTCTGTGGAGCATGGACCTGCTGTCCTATCTCAGGATAATAGCATTCATGATCTCACCTGTCACTCCGATAGCACCAATGCTGTTGCCTGCCAGCCAGCCCAAACTGTTGTCCAAAGTCAGACCTTCTCGGGCCAGGGCTCTTTCATGGAAAGGCAGCAGCCTTCCACCAGCCATGCTGCAGCCACTGGGGTAGTACGTCTTCAGAATACTAGAACAGACAAAAGCACGTGAAAGGCACTGAATGATCCACAAGGGTGACCAGTTTAATTTTGCATTCAATATGTCATGATTTCATTTATAAATTTGGTTTAGAATGTTTATTTTGTTTTGATTTTTATTTTTGCACTTATAGCCAAGAGGACAATGTCAGTGACATATGGAAGGTTAAGCCGCGTGGAGCTTTTGGTGAGTGGGGAATTGTGGTTGAGAATACTGGTATCACATAAATTGCTTCTTTACATACAGCCTGAGTGGAAAGGAGTTACCCAGATTGCAGCCTCCCTTTCTCTTCCTCCTTCTTCCCTTCATGCTCCAGCTCCTCAGCCTCTCACCTGATAGGTGGCAAGAGCTGTTCCCTTGTATAGCATGCAGCATACCATCACACACCTTGGACATATTCAGTAAAGTATTGCACGGCTTCTCTTGGAGGTGTAGGCTGCAGAATCGTTGCTTCGGGGCTGTGGAGGCGAAGTCATTGAGTATGTTCAAGACTGGGATCGATAGATTTCTACATATTAAAAACATGTAGGGATACGGGGATAGTGCAGGGAAATGGTGTTGAAATAGAAGATCAGCCATGATCTCATTGAATAGCAGAGCGGGCTCCAAGGGCTGAATGGCCCACTCCTGCTCCTATTTCTTATGTTAACCACGCCAATGATCAGCTTTATCACATTTCTTGTGGCGGAATGGCTCACTGTATGCATGCTGCATATGTGTACATGCCTTGCAAACTGGAGTCATGAGTTGTTCCATCAACAGATAACCCTCATCGCCAGTTGTCATCATCGGCTGTCCCTTGATTTGAGGATGACGTCCACTCAGGGTCCCGCTTTCTGTCATGGGTCTTCGTTTGACTGAACAGGTTGATTCTTGACTCCCAGCTTGATCTTCCTTGCGTGGCCTCTACTCATTCCACCAGTCATGCTCAATTCCAAGAGAAAGACCTGCTAGTGCATCCATGTCTGTGAGCAGCTCAATTCGCCAGAAGTCTTAAAGCCAGAAAAAAGCACCAAAAGGTTGTAGAATTGGAACCACAGCCAGAATAAATCACCAGCAACTAAATTTATAAGTGGTGATAATCCCCTTAAATAGCATTGATGGAGTGGAGTTTGGGTGGATGGTGTCTTTCCCGCTGGGCTGTGGTGTTCAGCTGTACTGGGTTAACAGCATCAACTGGAGTGTGGCGATCCAAAATGGCAATGCAGGTGTTAATGTCATAACCGTCTGCTTGCATTGCATACATACAACAGAGTTAAATGTAAGCGTATTTTGCCAAGATGGCTCCAACGCACTTTATGTCAGAATTGTGCACAACTGCTGTGGATGCCATTTTGGAACCTGAAGGACACTCACAGCATCCAACAAGGGGTGTTACGAATTCACCCCCATACTCGCCCCCCCACCCCCCACCCCAACCCCCCCCACACTCTTCCCCCACCCTTGCCATTCCCCCTGGATCTGTACACAGAGGACAAAATTTGAGATGGTTGCCAGAAGAGAGATGAGGAGAAATTGTTTTTCACAATGATCTAGAATAGAGTGCGTGAAATGGTGGTGGAAGCAGATTCAAAGATAGCTTTCAGAACAGGAATTGCATATGTACTTGAAAAAGAAAAAAAGTGCAGGGCCATGGGGAAAGAGTGGAGAAATGTGACTAATTAGATAGCTTGTACAAAGAGCCAACACGAAGATGAGGGGATGAGTGGCATCTTTCTGTGTTTATGATTTTATGATTCTGTTTCAGTTTTGTTTTCATTCGGAGTTATATATTATATAGATAAGTTGTTTTAATCATTAGTAACATATTTTCTGTTAGATTGGAAACATTACTCGAATCATTCAGGCAATACAACATTTTATACCATGTAAAGAACAATATTTTATTTTGATGTGAAGAAGCTGATGTCTAATCTAACAGAGAAACCTCTTACACAGAAATTAAAAACACAAAATAACCATTCAGCTCAACTAGTCTGTATTGGTGATTATCCTCCACACCAGCAGTAATGCTATTCCCAAATACATCTCTTTGTTCCCCATTCCTTAAATCACATATCTAACCTAGTCTTAAAAGTTGGCATAGTCTTTGTTTCAATGAGGAGTGCACTGCCCAACCTCTGTGTAAAAAGGTTTCTCCTGCTCTCTGTCTTCAATCTCTTACATTTAATCTCATAATTATATCCACTCATTCGCAACCCCTCAACCACTCGACACAGTCTGTTTCTGTTTATTCAGTCACATCCCTTCATGACTCTTTAAGTCTAGCTAATGGAAATAGGGAAATTTGATAAAGGGAATTTGAGCAAAGCTAATAAACCCAGGAAGACAAAGGAAATAAAATTTGAAATGGAAGAAGGAGGAGGCTAGTGACAAATGTCAAGAGCAAGATTCACTTAACAACCAAGAAGATTATGAAAAGTAAAGGAGCGAATTGTAAAAGCCTATGTGGAGGTGAAGAGAGACTATGAGGAAATATAAGCAGGAAAATTAAACTGAAATCTAAAATATGCTTTAAACATGAAAAAATGTAAGGAAGGGAAAGGGAAAACCTTCGCGTAGAAGGCAGGGGCATGGCTAAAGTATTAAATGAGTACTTTTCAGTTGTCTTCAAAAATAAGTAGATGATGCAAAGGTTACACTAAAAGAGGAAAGGCAAGTTATGTGCAGGATAAAAATAGATAGTAATAATAGATAGAAAAAATATAATAAAAAAGACTAGCATTACTAAAAGTTGGTAAGTCACCTGGTCCAGATGGAATGCACCTTAAATTAGCTAAAGAAGCAGATACAGAAATTTCAGAGGCATTGGTCACAATGTGAAAGGAAGGGACAAAGCATACAAACATAAGAATACACCAGCAAATAGGGACACATGGTAATAAGACAAAATTAAAGGCTTTTTACCTAGATGCATTCCTAACAGAGTTCGGCTGAGCTAACTGAGTGAAGACTTGGAGTTTGCTGAGAGGGGGAGTTTTAAGTGTTAATTTTGCTCTTACAATCTAATCTAATCTGTAATTAGCAGTAACTGGAAAGTATTGTGCAAGCAGGTTAAATTCTCTCTTGCAGTTTAGACATGATAAACTCACTCTCCACTGTAGGGGCTGAGTAGTTAATTAGCTAACTGGTTGAATCTGGTTTCCATAGCCCAGTTCAGTTTACTATAAATTCAGGGTTCTTTAATGCAGCCAGGGCAAAAGGAGTGTAGCTGAACTAACTGAGTGAAGACTTGCAGTTTGGTGAGAGAAGGTGTTCGTTTCCTTTCTCTATCTTTCCCACCCCATAGGAATTGGTTCTTGCCCTACCATTGGTAAAGGAGCTAGCTGTTTGGTGAGTGTCTGGCAAGTGGGTAAGTTCCCCTTTCCATAAGGTTTAAAATAGTACAAAAATTGGTGGTATAGTTAATAAAATACATAAGAAAGAAACATCAATAAGTAATTAATATAATTAAGTAATTATTTAAAACACATTAAGGATGGCAGGACAGGTGAAGTGCCACAGCTGCAGCATGTGGGAGCTCCTGGATAACATTGTGATCCAGGGCACACATGTCTTGAGGTCCTGCTTGAGGACCTTCGGCTCAGGGTCATTGAGCTAGAGGCTGAGTGACACATCGTGGAGGGGGGGTGGTGGGGGTGGTGGAAGTTACCTGTAGTAAAGAGCGAGAGTCCAGGCGGCTGTGATGCCTGCCTGTACCAGGGTTCAGGACATCTGCTCAGGGCTGGAGAGGAACTTGCAGCACAAGAGGGAGGATCCAGATGAACTGATAGTACAAATAGAAATGAATAAATACAATCTGATACCCATTACAGAGACATATATACAGGGTGATATAGATTGGGACCTGAATATTGAAGGGAATGTGACATTTAGGAAGGACAGGAAGTTAGGAAAAGGTGGAGGGGTGGCTCTGTTTGTTAATGATGGTATTAGCATATTAGAGAGGGATGACCTAAATTCAGGAATCCAGGATGTAGAAGCGGTCTGGGTTGAGGTGAGAAGTCACTTGTGGGAGAGTTGTACAGGCCCCTTAATTGTAACTACCCAGTGGGACAGAGTATAAAGGACAAGATAAAGGTACAGCAATAATCATGAGGGGGTTTACTCTATATATAGACTGGAAAAATCAGATGGGCAAAGATAGCGTAGGTGAGGAGTTCATAGAATGTTTTTGGGATAGTTTCTTGGAACAGCGTGTTCTGGAGTCAACCAGACAGAGAGAGCTATACTAGACCTGGTATTGAGCAATGAGATGGAATTAATTGATAACTTCACAGTGAAGGCACCCCTAAGCAGCAGCGATCAGAATATGATTGAATTTTATATTCATTTTGAGGGAGAAACAAGTGCGTTCAAGACTAGTGTTTTAAACTTAAATGAGGGCACGAAAGCAGAGCTAGCTAAAGTGAACTGGCAAATGAGGTTAAGGGATCGGTCAATAGAGGTTCAGTGTACAGACATTTAAAGGGATATTTCAGAATACACTGAATATATACATTCCAATGAGAGGAATTCCAAAGGGAGGGCCCACCATCCATGGTTAACTAAAAAAGTTAAAGACAGTATCAAACTTAAAGAAAAAGCATATAATTATGCAAAGATGGGTGGCAGGTCAGAAGATTGGAATGAATATAAATAACAACAAAGAATGGCAAAGATTAATAAGGAATGAAAACATAGAGTGTGAGAGAAAGCTATCTCATAATATAAAGACAGATATTTAACTATCTATAGAAATTCTTACTAAGAAAAGAATTAACAAAGTGAGTGTTGGTCCTATAGAAAAGGCATCTTGGGGATTGATAGTGGAAAGTAGGGAGATGGAGATGAATTAAACAGGTAAATTGCTTCGGTCTTCATTGCAGAGGACAAAAGTAACTTCCCTCAAATAGCTGTAAATCAGGAAATGGAAAGGAGAGAGGAACTTGAGAAAATTGCAATCACCAGAGAAGTGGTATTGAGAAATTATTGGGGCTGCGGGCTGACAAATACCCAGGTCCAGTTGGACTTCACCCTAAGGTCTTGAAAGAAATGGCTAGTGAGATAGTTGATGCATTGGTTTTAATTTTCCAAAATTACCTAGATTTGGTGAAGGTTCCATTAGATTGGAAAATTGCAAATGTAATTCCTTAACTCAAAAAGGGAGGGAGACAGAAAGCAGGAAACTACAGGCCAGTTAGCCTAATATCTGTCATAGGGAAAATGTTAGAAGTTATTATTAAAGATGTTATAGCAGGGCACTTAAAAAAATTCAAGGCAATCAGGCAGAGTCAACATGGTTTTGTAAAAGGGAAATCATATTTAACCAATTTATTGGAGTTCTTTGAAGGAGTCACATGTGCTGTGGTGTCAGGAAGATCTAATAATGTTATTGGAATTTATTGTAAAATAGTGGTATCCACGTCTGTGCATGTGTGTCTTAATTGGATTAAAGCCAGCTGGTCTGAAGGCTTTGAGGTAAACATGGGCCAGAATTTTTAGATCGGCATGCGAGTGTGCTCCTGACACATCTGAACAAGAAATAAAGCGCGTTGACATCGACCGAGCACACCGATGTTAACACGCACCCTCGTGATATTTCACTAGGTGGTCGTGCGATGAAGACGAAGGTGCGCCCACCATTAATTAGTGGGCCAGTTAAGGCCCTTGAAACACCAATTGTCTCGAGTTTACGTAGCCTGTGTGATTTTTCAGGCTGTTGCATGGGCATATTGGGCAGGCGGGCAGGCCACATTTTCAAAAACCTCATCCATGGGTGGAATAAGAGGGATGAGTGGGCTTGCTAATGCGAGTAGTTTGTACTTTAGCTTATAACATGTTGCTGCTTGCTTGTGTGAACAGGACATCTTCATTTCACTCCAGAGCTGCTTTGACTGAAATAAGAGGCTTCAGTTCAGGACTCTGGATGATTCATACCACTTGGGTCCTTCCAGGTATCAATGTGTCTGAGGTGCAATGCCGAAGGAGGCTCTGCCTCTCAAGGGAGACAGAGACCTGTCAGAGGATCGGCTCTGAGATCAGCTTCGACTGTGTGGGTGGACATTCCATGCCAGTGGTGCTGAAGGTCACAGTGGCCCTCACCTTCTATGCTTCCGGCTCTTTCCAGGGGTCGGTGGGTGATATTTGTGGGCTCTTCCAATCAGCTGTCCACAATTGTGTCAAACTGGTGACAGATGCTCTGTTCTGGCGTGCAGTGACTTTCATTCGCTAGAGCATGGACAAGACCAGCCAGGCAGAGCAAGCCAGAGGTTTTGCAATGACTGTGCGTGCATGTGTGTGCACATGCGTGTAGAATGCAGATTCTGCAAGTCTGTGCAAGGTAGCCAGTCAACTCCCATGATGCTTACATTCTGAGACACTCCATGTGCCAAGGCTCTTCAGTGCTCCAGACCGACTGGATGGTTGGCTGCTGGGTGACAAGGGCTATCCCCTCAAAAGGTGGTTTATGATGCTTCTCTGCCATCCAAGAACAGAGGCCGAGCAGCGGCACAATAGGAGCCACGCGTCCACAAGGGCTGTGGTAGAGAGAGCCATAGGTCTTCTCAAGATGTGCTTCCGATGCCTGGACCATTCAGGGAGCACACTCCAATACCCTCAGATCATGTGTCACTGATTGTGGTTGCATGCTGTGCTCTCCACAACCTGGCACTGGAAAGGGGGAGCGCAGTGGAGGAAGATGATGATGCAGCTGCTCTGGCAACAGACGATGAGTCCAGTAGTAAGTCAGAGGACAAACACGGTCAGGAGAACGAGGAGGGGATAGACACTGACCTGGGCAACCTCCAGGGGGACACCTGGGATGCTTTGATCCAATGCTCCTTCAGCTAGCCTACCAAATAAGAACCACCGCCACATGCCAGGGCTGCAGGCTCCATACTCAATCCCTGACAGGAACATTTGCTAGGCGAACAACATGCACTATGTGCCATTTCAATAAAGTTCAATGAGAAACAAGTCACTCATAACCCATAGGTTACTCTGCACCTGCAGAACAAATGAAGTGCCCAGAGGCTTGTTGTACAAAAACTCATTTTAATGATATGGTGCCTGGCATATATAATACAAATGAAATTGAGAGGTGTAATCCATCACACCAATGAACATTTAACATAAAAGTGAGGGAAACAAATATCACCAGTGATAAGCCCGTGTTGCGCTTAAGGTGCTTTAAGTTTTCGGTCCCCACTCCCCCACTGGCTTTGGAGACAGCCTGCTCACTCTGCTGTCCTGTTGGCCTTGATGACCTTGGCAGGCCTATGCTGGCTCTGCCTGGGAGGGAGCGGCCAGTGCCAAGGCTGACATTTCCCCAGTCGCCACTGCCTCATCGGATGCCATGGTTGTGCGTGCACAGCGTGCATCAGAATTTAAGGGGGTAGAGTTTAAGTTATAACCGTTCATATTTCTTCCTTTTGCCATTTAGTTATTTACTTATTAAGTTTATAAATCTGGTGTTCGTATTCTGTTAACCTAAATTAAACAATTAGGTAGAATTGGGACAGTCTGGTGGTTTGATCAAACTTTTTCACATTTGTCGTGGGTCAGGGAACAGTGGGGCTTGATATTACAGCGCCACACTATCCCCAGTGAGTCTGACAAAGTTTGTGGGCTCGGGTCCAGGATATTTTGGAATTAAAGACAATGACGATTTGGGTGTAGATTTAGTAAGTAATCAAAGCTAAAAGGAAATACCGGGCTTGTACTGTCAAAATTAAGATGGAAATAGCTAAAACTTTCCTGCAAGTGGAAGAGATGTCCCTGACAATTTTACAAGGGATCCCAAAAGTCAGGTTAATTGAATTGGCAAGTAAATTAAGAGTAGGATTGCTTGCCAAAGCTAGGAAGGCAGAGATAATCGAAGAGATGGCTCAGCATTTGAAATTGGAAGGAATACCCAAGAGATCGAGTTCTCCAAAGGTTGGTTCATTGGAATGGGCTCAAATTCAGTTGCAAATTTAAAAAATTGGAACTGAGGTAGCAGAAAAGGAAAGAAAAATGAAAATGCAAAAAACTTGATTTCCAAAGGGAACAAGCAGAAAGGCAGGAGAGAGAGAAAGAAAACATGAAAGGGAATTAGAAAAGGAGGAAAGAAAAAAAGAGAATTCCAGCTTAAAATGCTGATAGTTAAAAAACAGACACCAGGAGATGAGGCAGGACTTATTTCCAGATCAGAACCCAGTGGGGAGGTGTTTAAATTTGTACAAGCTCTTCCAAGGTTTGAGGAAAGGGATATTGAAGCATTCTTTGTTTCATTTGAGAAGATAGCTAAACAGTTGAACTGGCCAAAGGAAAACTGGACATTGCCCATGCAGAGCAAATTGACAGGTAGAGCACAGGAAATCTATGCTTCATTGTCAGAGGAGGTTTCTAGGGATGATGATGTAGTGAATAAAGCCATTTTGAGTGAATGAGTTAGTCCATGAAGAATACAGACACAAGTTTTAAAATTTAAGGAAACAGCCTGGGCAAACTTACATTGAATTTTAAAGGGTTAAGCAAAGTAGTTTTGACAGGTGGATACGAGCATTAGGAGTTGAAACTACCTATGAAGTTCTCAGACACCATTCTCTTGGAAGAATTTAAAAATTCCCTACCTTCTGTAATAAGAACCCATTTTGAAGACCAAAGGGTTGCAACTGCTAGACATGCAGCAGTCTGACCATTATGAGCTGATCCATAAAACTAAACCTTTATTCCATCACCCCCACAAATTTGAAAAGGATAAAGTGGGAGAGTGAAAGGAAGGCAAGTAGCCAGGCTGGGAATACCTTGAGATCTCCTCCACAGATCAAGAAGGAAGGTACTGAGGGTGGAGGTGAAACTCAAAGGCCAAAGTGTTTCCATTGTAATAAAGTGGGACATATTCGTTCAGAGTGCTGGAAGTTGCGAGGGAAGCCAATGGGACTTATTGAAGTTTGTAAAAATGAGTCCAAAAAGGGAAATCAAAGAAAATGCCACTGATCTGTCACAGGAGCTACTCAAACTCTTTTGCCGGAGAAGGACCTAGTTTTCCCTCCAGAGATTTCAATGAAAGCTAAAGTGTTAGTAAACGGGATAAGTGGAGAGCATATCCTGGTTCCATTGTACAAGTGCAATTGGAGTGTGATTTGTTGTCTGGATCGGTAGTTGTAGGAATGGTTAAGAAATTATCTGTGGATAGAGTTGATTTATTCGTGGGAAATAAGGTTATAGCTTTGCCCATAATTAGAGTCTGAGAGCGGCTAAAGAGACAGAGCAGTTACAAGAACAAGTTCCTGGTATTTTTCCATCGTGTGGTGACCAGCGTGATGGCTGAACAAAGTGCATCACCAGAGGTCAAAGTAGCACCACGAGCAGATGTTAGAGTAGCTGAAACTTTTAAGGATGAGGATAATTCAAAGGAAGTGTTTGGCATGTCTTCATTAATTAAGGCTCAGAAAGCAGATCTAAAGTTAAACAAACTAACATAGTAAGCTCACATTGAATCTGAGTCTGAAGGAGTTCCGGTGTGCTATTACCTTAAAAACGGAGTTCTGATGAGGAAATGACCTACAAATGAGGAATGGACAGTTGTTCATCAGATAGTGATACTGCCCAAATATTGTAAGGAGATATTGCAAGTAGCACATGAAATCCCTATGGCAGGACATGTAGGAATACAGAAAACCCAAGCATTGATAAACAGGCATTTAACCTGACCAAGACTTCATAAGGACGTGGTGCAATTTTGTATAAGGTGTCATACATGTCAGGTAGTAGGTAAACCTCAATATGTACTCAAACCAGCAACTTCAATACCCATAACAGTTTTTGAAGAACCATTCAGTCGGGTATTAGTAGATTGTGTAGGACCATTACCAAAACGAAAGCAGGACATCAGTGTATCCTTACAATCATGGATATGACAACCCGATTTCCAGAAGCTATTCGTTAAGGACAATTACAGCTAAGGTGGTCGTGGGAAAGTTAACTCAATTTTTCACTCGTTATGGCCTACCAATTGAAATAGAACCTTAGCCAGATTGTAACTTCATGTCTAAAATTTTCCAGGGCATAATCAACAATTTGGGTATCAAACAACTAAAGTCTATCACCTATCACCCACAGACACAGGGAGCTTTAGAGAGATGCTATCAGACTCTCAAAACCATGATTAAGCCCTATTGCCATGAATACCCAAAGGATTGGGACAAAGGATTAAATTTCTTATTATTTGCTACCAGAGATTCTCTGAATGGATTTAGTCCATTTGAATTGATCTATGGTCATCAAGTAAGAGGTCCATTAAAAGTGATTTAAGGAAAAGTTCCTAAAGCAGAAAGAGGGATACTCCATGTTGGATTACTTGTCCATGTTTCTAGAGAGACTCACAGGAGCATGCAAAGTAGCAAGAGAGCATTTAAAAATTTCCCAAGCCAAAACAAAAGAATGGCAGACAAACATGCTACAACTAGAACATTCCAGGCAAAAGACAAATGATTGGTATTGTTGCCTTTGCAGGGTGAACCCCTGAAAGTGAAATTCATTGGCCCTTACAAGGTAGTTAGGAGGGTTAGTAAAGTGACTTATTTGATAGATACTCCTGAGCGTAGGAAGAAGAAACAGTTACATCACAAACATGTTGAAGCAATATCATTGCAGAGAATATGATAAGACAGAGCAAGTGTGCCAGGTGGTAGGGGTAGTGGAGGATGACAAACATTAAGGGCAAGGTAGAAGGAGAAGGAAGTAGACAGTGCCCAAAGCAAACCTACAATTCGACTAGCCAATATGTCAATACTGGGACAGTTAGACACTGTTCTCATATTTAGAGGAAGAACAAAGGGAAGATCTAAAGGTTACTTAGGAAGTATAAGGGAATTTGTTGGGATACACCTGGATGTATTACATCAGCTAAACATGATGTGGACATAGGAGACTTGGTGCCGATAAAACAACATCACTATCGGTTGAGCCCAGAAAAATGAGCTCAGTTGGAAACAGAGATCCAATACGTGCTGGACAATCAATTGACTGAGCCTAACCAAAGTGGCTGGAGTTCACCAGTAGTATTGATTCCTAAGCCGAATGGATCCACTTGATTTTTTATTGACTACAGGAAAGTGAATGTAGTAACGAGGACAGATTTGTACCCAATTCCTCGGTTAGAAGATGCATCGATAGGGTTGGCAGTGCCTCATTCCTTCTAAAATTGATCTACTGAAGGGGTACTGGCAAGTGCCATTAACATCAAGGGCTCAAGAAATATCCACCTTTGTTACACCAAGAGGGTGGTATGTTGTGCTGTTTTATGCTGTTTTGGTTTAAAAACGCCCCAGCTACATTTCAGAGACTTTTGAATCAAGTCATAGCTGAAGAACCTAACTGTGGTTTATCTAGACCATGTCGTGGTATAGAGTAACACATGGGAAGAACAAGTAAAGCAATTAGAGAGCCTGTTTAAACAAGTGCAGCTGGCTGGCTTAGTCATAAATCTAACCAAAAGCGAATTTGCAGAAGCAATGGTGACTTGCCAAGTGTTGGCAAAAACAGGCAAAAGTGGCATGGTCAGCAGAATGCCAAGCAGCCTTTGAAAAGCTGAAGGCAATCTTAATAAATGAACCAGTATTGGGCACCCCTGACTTTACTAAACCTTTTAAAATGGCAATTGATGCTAGTGATTTGGTGGTAGGTGCAGTCCTATTACAAGATGATCAGTTAGGGATAGAGAACTGGTGGGATACTTTTCCAAGAAACTAAATCAATATCAGAGGAAGCACTCTACATTAGAAAAAGAAACTCTTGCATTGTTGTTGTCTCTTCAACAATTTGAAGTTTGTGTCCACAAGGTATTAGAGAAACACTAATCTACACTGACCATAATCCGCTGGCATTCATTGAAAAGTTTAAAACTCAATGTGAGACTGGTTAGATGGAGTCCATTGTTTCAACCATTCAATGTAAAGATTGTTCACATTGCTGGTAAAGATAATGTGATCGCTGATGCATTGTCCCAGGTGTAAAATACTAAAATAAGCTAAAGGGGTAAGAAATGCTGAAGATTGTAGAAGGGGGAGGAAGGATGAATGGAAGTAAGTCTCGTGTTTTGTTGTCCATGTGTCACATACCTTGTGGTGAAACGCATTTTTGAAATGGCACTCCATCTCTTTTAAGGGTGGAGGCATGTGAATAACATATCTTTTTATTTTCTGTTGGACTGTGGATTAGAATTGCAATGGCTGCAGGTTTAAGGGAAGTGCCCACTGGAACAAGATGAGAGATATATATACAATGCTGCCGTCCTGGAACAGATTGTGTCATGAAAGACAGGATGGTGCCAGAAAGGAGTCCCGGACCAAGGGAGCTGCCGGACAACAGCATTTTAATTGGCTCATGACCAGGGTTTTTGTGTGGCAACAATGTGCATCAAAAAGCTCCTGGCCCGCAAAGACAGAACATATAAAATCTCTTTTCCTCATATCTCTATAACCTACTCTCTCTCTAAGGAAACTCCAATAAAAAGGAAAAGAGAAAATCATTGTTAGAGACATTGAAAAGTAAGTGCTCAACCAGTGAGCTAAATACTGGAAGATCACCTTGTGTCATCGACAAGAACTGAAAGGAATTTGGTAGACATTGATCAAAATCAACCCATCGAATCCTGTACTCTGGAATTGGTGCTATTGAACTGTTTTACCCCACCCTTAAAATCCATGTTTCATGTATTTCGTGTGTGTGTGTATTTAAGAAGGGGTAGAGTTTAAGTTATTGTGTTAGAAATTAGCAGTTCATATTCCTTTCTTTTGCCACTGGTTAATGACAACTGTTTATTGAACAAAGCTATTTACTTATTAAGTTTACAAACCTGGTTCTCGTATTCCGTTAACCTAAATTAAACAGGCAGAATTGGGGAAATCTGGTGGCTTGGTCAAACTTTTCACATTTGTTGCATCTTGGGGAACAGGTGGGGCTTGATATTACAGTACACTATCCCCAGTGAATCATGGACTTCATGATTAACCAAAGGAATTGCCTAGTTTGTCAGCCTGTCCAAGAATCCAGCAGAGATCAGTACACAGATTACTTGTAATAAAAATAGAAAATGCTGAAAATACTCAACAACATGTTGGGCAGCATCTGTGGAGAGAGAAACAGAGTTAATGGGCAGAATCGTCCCAGATTTGCACTAAGTGCATTAGCAAGCAGAAAATAGGTTGTTTCACCCGCCGGCCGCAATGGCAGTTTTTTACACCATGCCGTCCCATTCCCACCTCAATAATTATGCATTCACAGTAAACAACGCTGGGTCGCTGGCAGGGCATCCTCTGATTCACCCACCCCGCTGTCACCTCAGGCCTTCAGTAAATCGGGCACCATATTTAAAGGCCACCCATGCACAGAGCTAGCTCTCTTCAAGCAATAAGAAGCTGCTGGGAACTGATGGCTGCCAAAGGGAGGAAACATACTGCCCCCAAATTTAGCAACGCCTCTTTCAAGTGCCTACTGGATGCAGTGGAGGCCCGCCATGAAGTCCTCTACCCCTGCTCTGGGCAAAGACCAGCAAGCAAGGTCACCAATCCAGCATGGGAGGAGGTGGCAATGATGGTCAGCATCAAATTTCCCTGCAAAAGAGGACAGCCACCCAATGCAGGAAGAGGATGAATGCTCTGATCCATTCCGCCAGGGTAAGTCACTCTTCCCATCACTCTCAGCTCACACTCTCAAACCCATCACACATCCACAGGGATCGCACCTCTTGGAACAACACAATTAACTCTCTCACACGCCCTCACATCACCATCAGGCTCATTCTCTGGAGCTTGCGTCCTCATCCTGTCCATGACTCAACTCACCACACAAACATTGCACGCAGTGCCATGCATCCTGCTCTCACAATCTCTCCATCTGTGTTCATGCAGGAGGAGCTGGCTGACAACAGCAGGAAGAGGTCCCAGACCAGGAGTGGAGTGGCCCACATTAGACCCCTCACTCACTTTGAGGAGCGTGCCATCATGCTGACTGGTGAGGATGTGGACCTTGCCTGTGGTGATTGTGAGATCGGCGGCAAACACCCAAGTGAGGATCACGCACTACATCATCCCTCTCTTAACACAACTGAGTGGTCTCTCTCCTGCTTTTGACTCTGTTGCCATGCACAAATTATCTCTGCTTTGGTTCACAGGGAGTCTGCCAAGTGGCCGTCAGCCAGTCCCTTAGCTCCATCCAGGTCCTCATCTCCAGCCAAGAGGACTCCTCCATTGAAGAGCTGGAAATAATCAGCCTGGAAGACCCGTTGCAGCGCTTACTACACCCTCCACTAGCGCAGAGAGACACACCTTGGTGGGACCTAGATCTAGAGCAAGCTCAGATTCACAATCTGGTGGTCACCACACAGACACAAGTTTATAAGAGGAGGAGGCCGGTTCATCCAAGCTCCCCAGCACTTGGAAGACTGATGAGGAAGAGGCATCAGTGGGGTCTGAGTCCGATGACGAACCTCTGGATTTGGCCTTCCACTTCATCATAGAGAGTCAGCAGAAGACAGGGGAACATCACACAGAGCTGTTGGAAGCCCTCAACAGATTGGCACGAAAGTCAGATGAGTGCATTTGCCTGCTCTCTGAAGTGGCGCCCACATGTGTGCATATGGAGGTCTCCATGGGAAGGATGGTGGATGCCATGGAGACCCTGGTCCAGCAGAACGCGGAGATGCACGTGGACCTGCACTCCATCATGGTAGCCATGGGTGAGTTCCTGCAGTTGCAACGCAGCCAGGCCACCAGCGATTCTGCAGGGAGGTGTATGCATGTGTGTGTCAGGGCTTTTCAGAGCCTCATGCAAGCATTCTCCCTTGCACTGTTATGACACAGCAGTTGCTAAAGGCTGAGTTATTTAAAATCCCAGAGGGAAACTTTAAACAACTGTCATAACCTATATTTTTAATTGGTATGTTTCAGATCCATCTCTGAATTCAGAGATAAACCCCCAAAGCCTCCAGAGGTTTGTTATATAAATTAAATATTTATTTATTTAACAAGGTATTAAACACATACACACGTCTACAAATTATTACCATGATAACTATTAAACAAATCTCCAAATTAATCACTCCCAGGTAATCTTCCGCAAGGCAACAATAACCCATAGACTTAAACAGACACCAGGTAAAGCACATTTTATTTTACGAATTCAAAATGAGGTTACTTCGCAGATGGTGGTAGGACTTACAGGCTGGTTAGATCTTCCATACCTCTGAATCACATACACAACTCTTTTTCTGTATATATCTAGCCTTCCCTTTGAATGCAAATTCTCATTGTATCACCAGGCCCTTCTAACAATAAAACCCCTTTCATAGTACCTATTTTATTAGTAATATAAACATATTGCTTCATGTCTCCTACTTGGGGGAAAGAATTCACCTCCAGTCTTTGAATGGTTTATTCAACAAACGCAAATGTACTCTTTACCTTATTGTTTAACATCTCAAAACTACTATATATCAAAGCACCCAGACTAGCTGGCTTTAATCCAGTCTAATCACACAGACACAGGCCCTACTACATGTCCAATTTAAAATTTCCAATAGCATTATATACATTAATATCTGCATGACAGCATGCAGAGCCTTACTCCATCACACTCATCTCAATGTCCTGAGCATCTTCAATGCCACCTGTCTTGTTTTTTGTTTCAATGATGCACACAGGCCATCGACATTGATAACACATTTTCCTAACATAAACACAAACACATATCTGCAGTTACTGAATTCTATCAAGACCAGTTCCAACATGTGCTATCTCACCTTCAACCCAAGTCTGGTGAAGGCCCACAGAGTACTGAGTACCGTATAGTATCTAATACTGGAGTCCACTACGACAATCAACTATTATCATGGCATTTCCTTTTTTTTAAAAAAAAACTTTTATACAACTCATGTAACACTAGTTTCTTGACTATTCTTTCTCACTCTGTTTTGATCAGTCTATTTTGTATTTTACTGATCTCTGTATCTCTGTGATTTTTTCACAATTGTTCCACTGGATGTTCTGAATGGTGACAAAGGTGATTTTGAAGGACAAGGGGTCTTCTCCTTCAGCTCTGTCACTATCACCCCTTAGACAGTTTTCAGGACTCTCAGGCTTTGTCTGGCTATCTGTTGCTTCACTGGTGCATCCTGGTTTTTGATCTTCATCTACACTTTCTGGTTCAGGGCAGGGTTGCATTTAATTTGTTTTCCACAAAATTTTCTGGTTTCTCCTATACTGTTGTCCATTTGGAGTCTGCACTATGGAAGACCTTGGTTCTCTTGTGATCCCTGTGACAACAGCAGGATTCCAGATCCCTTCATGCTGAATCCTCACTGTCTCTCCCATGTTCAGGTAAGGCAGAGATTGGGCGCCTCGATCAAAGTTCTGTTTCTGCTGTCTCCATTTGAGCAGGTCCTGCACGCTGTAGCTCATTGGCTGTGGAAATAACAGTTGAGGTGCAGTTGGGAGCTTAGTTCTTAGTCTTCTCCCCATCAGGAGCTGTGCAGGAGATGATCCAATGCCCTAGAATGGTGTATTCCTGAAATCCACCAGAGCCAGGTAGGGGTCTCTTCCGTCCGCCTTTGTCTTCTTCAACAGGTGTTTTAAGGTCTTGCACTGTATGTTCCGTTGGATTGTGGATATTGGGAATTGATGTAGTGTGCCAAAACCCCCAGTCCTGTGCAAATTTGCAAAACTCAGCGCTTGAGAATTGTGGACCATTATCTGAGATGAGCACTTCAGGTATGCCATGGTGAGCAAAAACTGATTTTAAATGATTTATTACAGTGATGCTCTTACTATCATTTTCAGTGGCACAAACTCAGCAAACTTTGAGTAATAATCCACTGCTAGTAGGTAGTCACTGTCAAATGTGAACAAATCCACTCCAATTTTCTGCCAGGGCCTCTCTGGAACACTGTGGTTAAAGTGGTTCTTTTTGTTGCTACTTACTGTACTTTTGGCACACTGCACATGCATTCAGCATTTCCCTGATTTGTGCTCCCATTCCAGGCCAATACATTACATCTCAAGCTCTTCTCCTGCATGTTTCTATGCTGAGGTGACTTTCATTATGCGCTGCAGCATTTCTTTCCTCAGTGTTGCAGCAATCATGATTTTTTCTCCCTTAAAAGTATTCCTTCTGCTACATGAAGTTCCTCCCACAAGTTCCAGTACTCTTATACAGCAGAAGGGGTTCTGCTCCGATGTATGGGCCAGCCAGTTTGCACAATCTGCTGTAATTTTCTCAGGGTGGCACTGTTCTTGGTCACTTCCCTGATCTCATCCAGTTTGGCTACAGCCACAGGTAAGTTCTTTGTCAGCATATGAACCTGTGCTTCCATTTCTTTATCCTCTTCCTCCGTGATGGGTAGGTATGCACGTGACAGAGTGTCTGTGATGTACATTTCCTTGCCCAGTTTGTATTTAACTCTGACTAATGCAGATACATTAGTAATCTTTGGATTCTTGGTGGTGCACAGTTCACGGACTTTTTAAGTATAGCTCCCAGAGGCTCATGATCAGACTCTACCTCCATGTTTTTGTCATAGACAGACTGATGGAAACGTTCTAGGCCAAACACAATTGTAATATTTCTTTCTCTATTTGGGCATACCGCTGCTGTGTTTCAGTCATTGCCTTTGAAGCGTATGCCACTGATGCCTTATTTTGCAAGAGGACAGCTCCCAGGCCAGTCTTTGAAGCGTCCACTGAGATCTTGACTAGCTGACTAACATCATAATACTTTAACACTGGTGCCTGGATCAGTGTTCTCTTCAGACTGGTCAAAACTTCCTGGTGACTTTGTTCCCAGTGCCATTCAACATCATTTTGTAGAAGTTCTCTGAGGAGTGCCGTTAGGTCTGACATGTTCGGAATGAATTTCCCAGGATGGGTCACCATTCCCAAAAGCCTCTCCAAGTGTTTCTTACATTCTGGGGGTGGCATGTTCACGACTGCTTCAATTTTACTTCAGTCTGGCTTCAGTCCCTCATTTGTTAGCACATGTCCCAGGTACTTAATTTCATGAAGACCTATTTTGCACTTTTCCTCCTTCAATTTGAGGTTCCTTTTTCTAACTCTGGCCAGCACCTGCCTCAGTCTGTGGTCATGTTCTTCTAGTGAGGCTCTCCAGACCAGTACACCATCGATATAGGTTTCCACGCCCTCTAACACTTCAAACAGCTTCTTCACTGTTCTACAGAACACCTCCAGAGCTGAATTAATACCAAAAGGTAAGCGTAAAAACCTGTATCACCTGTATGTCGTGTTGAAGGTACAGAGATAGGAATTGCGTTCATCCATCTTGTCCTGCCAGAAGCCTGAACTCGCATCCAAGACTGAATAGCATTTAGCAGCAGCTAGCTTACACGTGATCTCTTCTAATGTGGGTAGTTGGTAATGCTCTCTTTGTACTGCCTGATTTAGGTCTCTGGGATCCAGACAGACTCGTAGATTCCCATCTAATTTTTCTAGAATTACAATTGGATTAACCCACTTTGTCGGTTCTTCAATCTTCTTGATGTGAAGTTTCTCCATTCTGCCTAATTCTGCTTTCAGTTGATCACTCAGCGTTGCTGGTATTTTCCAGGGCAGGTGTATTTTGGGTGTCACAGTTTCGCCAATCTTGATGTGTTCTCCTTTTAGGCAATCAATTCTCTGGAACACATCTTTATACTCACTCAGGGTGTCATCAGTGGTGACAGTCATTATTCTCTTGATTAGCTTCAAATTTTCACAAGCTTTGTTTCCAAGAATGGGTTTTGCATCAGTCTTCACCATTATGAATGGAAATGCTTGAGACTGTTTTTTTTTGTAGTTCACTTTAAGTGTGCACTTGCCTGCTACTGCACTTTTTTTCACCTGTATAAGTAGATAGCTTCACTTTTGTTTTAGTTAGCTGTGTGATACAAGCTTATGGGAATAGCATTTGCTTGTGCACCTGTGTCAAGCTTGAAACTCACCATGTTGGCAATTTTTAACTCAACCTTCCATTTGTCTTCTTTGGAATTTGCTGTTGCTGCACCAACAAAAAGTTCAATTTCAGTGTCTGTGTCAATCGTGCGCACTTTCTTGGATTTGCAGATCTTAGCGAAGTGATTTAGTTTATCACAGTTCTTACACCGCTTTCCTTAGGCTGGACAACTACGTGGTAAATGCATTGGCTGCATTTAAATGTTTTAATAGCAGTTTTGTTCTTTTTACATTCAGACTGTGTCTATTTGTTCTTTCCCGGGGCTGTCTCTGTTTAACTGCATCTAACTGCTTGACCATGTATGGCTTATCTTCTGTCATCTGTTTAATCTGGCATTTTGTTGTCTGCCGCTCTGCAGATATTTATTGCTTTCTCCAACGTGAGATCAACTTCTCTCAAAAGCCGTTCTGTGTCATTTGTGGTTCTGCAAATTCTTGGATGAGTGATTCTTCAAGCTTGCCATATTCACACGAGTTAGCTCGTTTTCTCAGCTCAATTACGTACTGACTAATGTTGTCACTGCCTTGCGTGCACGTGAAAAATCGATATCTTTCATATGTGATGTTTTTCTTAGGGAGGCAGTACACTTCGAATTTTTCCATTTATTTCTTTCAATTCATTTCGTTTCTCATCCCTTTCAAACGTGAATGTGTTATAGACTTCAGGGCTGCTTCCCCTGCTACGTGAAGAAAGATGGAAGACTGTACCTGGGGGTCCTTTTTATCATTGCCTGTCACTGAGGTACAGCTCAAATCACTGCCGGAACCACCTCCAGTTTTCGGTGAGATTGCCCTCCAAACTGAGCTCTGTCAGTGGTTTCCGTTTTCTCCATTGTTGGGTTTAGTTTACTTCTGACACCATGTCTTGTTTTTTGTTTCAGTGATGCACACAGACCATCGACATTGTAGCTGAGCTAACTTTATTGATAACACCTTGTGAGGAAAAACACATCTCTGCAGTTACTGAATTCTATCAAGAAGGCTCCAGCATGTGCTAACTGACCTTCAACCCGTAGGTCAGATGACCTAGCTAATACAGAGTACTGTATAGTATCTAATACTGGAGTCCACTACCACAATCAACTGTAATCGTGAAACTGCCTGCTGGGCTTCTCTTTCAGTTGTCCAACTGAGCTGACCTGCATCTTTGCCCACTCACTGATCACACTCCCATGAAGCGCCTGTGCCCACCCAACGCAAGGCTCCTCTCACTTTCAATTTCAGAGAAATGGTGGTGTGTTTTCAGGTCCCCCATTCTTTCCTGTCACCCATGTCCTTTCCCCCATCACCGTTGACACCCCCCGCTGTCCCCCCTACGCCGCCCACCTTCCACCTCCCCACCGTCCCCTACCAACCAGAACCCTTTTCCTTCCAGGATGTCCAGGTGACCTCCCCGACCTTCTCCTTCCCACTCCCTGGCTCCATGTCTGCCTCCTCACCGTCCTGTCTACTGATACCGTCACACCCTCACCCTTCCACCTTAACCGGCTTCCCCTTCCCTCTCTCATTCTCACCATTTCCTCCTACCATGCCCACCTTCATTTTGCTCCCCAGAAGGGAGTCATCAATTCCACAGACCCCTCCCTTGCATGTTGACCTGGGCATCACACCACCACCAAAAGCCACCCCGCTTTACTCCTTCCCCCTCCAAACTCACTCCTTCCTCCCCCCCGGACTCCTTCCTACCCTGGACTCCAGCCCCCCCTTCTGAATTCCTTCCTCTCCCCAAAGTCCTTCCCCCACACCATCCTCTGCTCCCCCCAAACTCCTTCCCTTACACCTTCCTCCCCACTTACACCTACCTCCTCAGTTACTACATTCTCCCCATTACACCCTCCTCCCCCATATTCCCTCCCACTTCCTAACCATACCCTGACACCATCGTTACCTCACACCGCACCGACACTATTGTTTACCCCACTCCCAACCTCATCACTGCCCCCCAATACACCACCTTCTCCTAACCAAACTGAGATCTTCCTCTCTCACCCGACCCCACCCGCCGCCACACCTTCCTCTCGCAGTCAAACCTAGACCTTCCTCTCCCATCTCCCTAGTACACCTTCCACTCCCAGTCAATCCTAAACCTTCCCCTCTCACCCCCCACCCACCCCTCCAATGATACACCTTCTAATCTAGACCTTCCTCTCCACTCCCTCAGCGATCATCTGTAGCAGATCATGGCCAAGACACCGATGTCCCGAAGCAGACCTCAGATATCAACAGTGGCCTTCCACCTTCCGTGAGCTGCTTCGTGGCAGAGCCATGTCCATATAAATCCACCCAACATGCAATGCATGTGTTCCTCCAGGGTCTGGTAGCTGTAGGGCTCCAGCATCTTTTGCTCCTTGGTGTCTGCAATATGAGCAAGGCCCTAATGGTATGTCCCGATTTCTGCACGTCACACTTGTCAAAACGTATTCTGGGGTGGTGTTTTCCCACCGACGTGTCTGGATGATCCAATGTGGAGGGATGATTCCAACAAGCAGGGCTTATAATTAGATGCAAATGTATTAAAATGAATTTTCCAACATGCAGTGGTGGGAAAGACAGCCCGCCATTGACAGGTGGAGCGGACGATCACAAACTGGTTTCACAACAGCATGAAACTGATCTTTGGTCTTCCCGCCATATTGTCCACTCATGCCTGATGCCAACAGGGATGGAAAATTCTGGCCAACAATTCAGATTGTGACAAAAACAGGAAATACTGGAAAATCTCAGCAGTTCTGACAGCATCTGTGGAGAGAGAAAGAAACAGAGTTAATGTTTTGAGTCCATATGACTTCCTCAGAGCTAAAGAGAAGTAGAAATGTGATGGAATTTATACTGTTTAAGGAGGGTGGAGCAGATGAAGCTGGATAGAAGGTCAGCGATAGGTGGGGCAAAGGAAAGATTGACTAAGATGTCATGAACACAAGGTTGGAATCCACATGGGGTAAGTAGGAAATGGAGACGGTTGCTGAGGAAGGAAAAACTGCTGTGAACGTGAGTTTTGATAAACACCTTGTCAAACACCAGGAGGGAAATGGGATGCAATGAAGGTGAACAGGGTTGAAGAGACAAATGGAAATCCAGTCGGAGATTTCAGATTGTGACCTTTCATAAGAACAGGGAAATATAATAAATTAATTAGTTTTTATGTAGGTGAAATGGGCAGGGGATGGAAAAAGAGCGAAAGGGGAAGTCTGTGATAGGACAGAAGACTGGAGACATCAAATTACAAACGCGGGCTTATCCAACATGTGGCCCACGGGCCAGATGCAACCGATGAAGCCCCTCTATCATGGCCTGAAGATCAAATTTTCAAAGTGTTGGTAAGACGGGTAAGTGGAGTCAAAGATTCTGCAAGGATCCAATCACAAGCCACTCTTCTCCCACATTTGCTATCAGCAGCATATGTGGTAGAGAAACAGGGGAGGTGCTGCAGGGCCGGGGTGGAGCCCCTGCGGGGCCCAACAGGGAATGGCTGGCTGCAGGGCCCGGGCAAGCGCGTGTGTGTGCGCATGTGTGTGCGGCTCATCTGCCCCTTGAATGAGAAAAAATGCCAATGTGACCCCTCCCCCACCCCCACCAAACGCCAAAAGGAAAGGTTGAACACGCCTGGACAAAATAATAGGTGGGACAGAGCCAAAGGGACTGGTAATGGGACAAGGAAGGAAACAAAAGATGGATTCAGAGGAGGTATAAATGGCCAAATAATGAAAAGCTGCTGTTTGAAAGCAAAGCAAGAAAAACAAGATTAAAACCGACACATGGAACAAAATGGGGGAGCAGAGATTATGCTCTGAAATTGTTGAACTCAATGTTGAGTCCAAAAGGTTATAATGTCCCTAATCAAGAGATGAGGAGCTATTCCTTGAGCTTGCATCAAGCTTCATTAGAATACTACAGTATGCTGAGGACAGAAATGTCAGTGTGAGACCGAGGTGAGAATTGAATGGAGAAGGCACAGGAAAGAGCCCATGGTGTTAGAGGCAAGGTACTAGCATGGATAGAAGATTGGCTGTCTGGCAGGAGGCAGAGAGTGGGGATAAGGGGGTCCTTTTCAGGATGGTGGCTGGTGGAGTTCCGCAGGGGTCAGTGTTGGGACCACAACTTTTCACTTTATACATTAATGATCTAGATGAAGGAATTGAGGGCATCCTGGCTAAGTTTGCAGATGATACAAAGATAGGTGGAGGGACAGGTAGTATTGAGGAGGCGGGGAGGCTCCACAAGGATTTGGACAGGTTAGGAGAATGGGAAAAGAAGAGGCAGATGGAATACAACGTAGGGAAGTGTGATGTCATGCACTTTGGTAGGAAGAATAGAGGCATAGACTATTTTCTAAATGGGGAGAGAATTCAGAAATCTGGAGTGCAAAGGGACTTGGGAGTCCTAGTCCAGGATTCTCTTAAGGTTAACTTGCAGGTTGAGTCGGTAGTTAGGAAGGCAAATGCAATGTTGGCATTTATTTCGAGAGGACTAGAATATAAAAGCAGGGATGTGCTGCTGAGGCTTTATAAGGCTCTGGTCAGACCACATTTAGAATATTGTGAGCAATTTTGGGCCTCATATCCTCTCTCTTTCTCTCTCTGTCAGTCTCTCTCTCTGTCAGTCTCTCTCTGTCAGTCTCTCTCTCTGTCAGTCTCTCTCTCTCTCGCTCCTGCTCTCTATCTGTCAGTCTCTCTCTCTCTCGTTCTCCCTCTCTCTCTCTGGCAGTCTCTCTCTCTTTCTCTCTCTGTGTCAGTCTTTCTCTCTCTCGCTCTCTCTCTGTCAGTCGCTCTCTCTCTTGCTCTCTCTCTGTCAGTCTCCGTCTCTCTGGCTCTGTTAGTCTCTCTCTCTCTGTCAGTCTCTCTCTCTCTCTCGCTCTCTCTGTCAGTCTCTCTCTCTCTCTCGCTCTCTCTGTCAGTCTCCCTGACTCTCGCTCTCTCTCTGTCAGTCTCTCTCTCTCGCTCTCTGTCAGTCTCTCTTTCTCTCTCTGTCAGTCTCTCTCTCTCTCTCTGTCAGTCTCTCTCCCTCTCTCTCTCTCTCTCTGTCAGTCTCTCTCTCTCAGTCTCTCTCTCTCTCTCTGTCAGTCTCTCTCTCTCAGTCTCTCTCTCTCTCTCTGTCAGTCTCTCTTTCTCTCGCTGTCTCTCTCTCTCTGTCAGTCTCTCTCTATCTCGCTGTCTCTCTCTCTGTCAGTCTCTCTCTCTCTCGCTCTTTCTCTCTCTGTCAGTCACTCTCTCTCTCGCTCTCTCAGTCAGCCTCTCTCTCTCTCGCTGTCTCTCTCTCTCTGTCAGTCTCTCTCTATCTCGCTGTCTATCTGTCAGTCTCTCTCCTCTCTCTTTCTCTCTCTGTAAATCTCTCTCTCTCTCGCTCTCTCTCTCTCTTGCTCAGCCTCACTCTCGGTCAGTCTCTCTCTCTCTCCCTCTGTCAGTATCTCTCTCTCTCTGTCAGTCTCTCTCTGTCAGAGTCTCTCTGACAGTCTACCTCTGTCAGTCTACCTCTGTCAGTCTATCTCTGTCAGTCTATCTCTGTCAGTCTATCTCTGTCAGTCTCTCTCTGTCTGTCTCTGTCAGTCTCTCTCTGTCAGTCTCTCTCTGTCAGTCTCTCTCTCTGTCAGTCTCTCTCTGTCAGTCTCTCTCTCTCTGTCAGCCTCTCTCTCTCTCTCCCTCCTGCTCTCTATCTGTCAGTCTCTCTCTCTCTCGTTCTCTCTCTCTCTCTCTGTCAGTCTTTCTCTCTCGCTCGCTCTCTCTTTGTCAGTCTCTCTCTCTCTCGCTCTGTCAGACTCTCTCTCTCCCGCACTCTCTCTCTGTCAGTCTGTCTCTGTCAGTCTATCTCTGTCAGTCTATCTCTGTCAGTCTCTCTCTGTCTGTCTCTCTCTGTCAGTCTCTCTCTGTCAGTCTCTCTCTCTGTCAGTCTCTCTCTCTGTCAGTCTCTCTCTGTCAGTCTCTCTCTCTCTCTCTGTCAGCCTCTCTCTCTCTCTCCCTCCTGCTCTCTATCTGTCAGTCTCTCTCTCTCTCCCTCTCTGTCAGTCTCTCTCTCTCTGTCAGTCTTTCTCTCTCGCTCGCTCTCTCTCTGTCAGTCTCTCTCTCTCTCGCTCTGTCAGACTCTCTCTCTCCCGCACTCTCTCTCTGTCAGTCTGTCTCTCTTTCGCTCTCTCTGTCAGTCACCCTCTCTCTCTCTGTCAGTCTCCCTCTCTCTGTCAGTCTCTCTCTTTCTGTCAGTCTCTCTTTCTCTGTCAGTCTCTCTCACTCTCTCTCTCTCGCACAGTCTCTCTCTCTCTCTGTCAGTCTCTCTCTCTCTCATTCCCACTCTCTCTCTCTGTCAGTCTCTGTCTCTCGCTCTCTCTCTCTCTCTGTCAGTCTCTCCCTGTCTCGCTCTCTCTCGCTCTCTCTCTCTCTCTCTCTCTCTCTCTCCCTCTCTCTCACTCTCAGTCAGTCTTTCTCTCTCGCTCTCTGTCAGTCTCTCTCTCTCTCTCTGTCACTCTCTCTCTCTGTCAGTCTCTCTCTCTTGATCTCTCTCTCTCTGTCACTCTCTGTCAGTCTCTCTCTGTCAGTCTCTCTGTCTCTATCTCTCGCACTGTCAGTCTCTCTCTCTTGATCTCTCTCTCTCTGTCACTCTCTGTCAGTCTCTCTCTCTGTCAGTCTCTCTGTTTCTCCGTCGGTCAGTCTCTCTCTCTCTCTCTCTCTCTGTCAGTCTCTCTGTCTCTCTCCCTCTCTGTCAGAGAGAGAGAAAGAGACAGACAGAGAGGGAGAGAGTGAGAGAGAAAGAGAGGCTGACAGAGACTGACAGAAAGAGAGAGAGAGACTGTCAGTCTCTGTCAGCCTCTCTTTCTCTCTCGCTCTCTGTCAGTCTCCCTCTCTCTCGCTCTCTCTCTCTCGGTCAGCCTCTCTCTCTCTCGGTCAGCCTCTCTCTCTCTCTCTGTCAGTCTCCCTCTCTCTCTCTCTGTCTCTGTCAGTCTCTCTCTCTCGCTCGCTCTCTCTCTGTCAGTCTTTCTCTGTCGCTCTCTCTCTCTCTGTCAGTCTCTCTCTCTCTCGCTCTGTCAGACTCTCTCTCTCCCGCACTCTCTCTCTGTCAGTCTCTCTCTCCTTCGCTCTCTCTGTCAGTCTCCCTCTCTCTCTCTGTCAGTCTCCCTCTCTCTCTCTGTCAGTCTCTCTCTCTCTCTCTCTCTCTCTCTCTCTCTCTCTGTCAGTCTCTCTCTCTCTGTCAGTCTCTCTCTCTCTGTCAGTCTCTCTCTTTCTGTCAGTCTCTCTTTCTCTGTCAGTCTCTCTCTCTCTCACTCTGTCTCGCACAGTCTCTCTCTCTCTCTGTCAGTCTCTCTCTCTCTCATTCCCTCTCTCTCTCTCTGTCAGTCTCTGTCTCTCGCTCTCTCTCTCTCTCTCTGTCAGTCTCTCCCTGTCTCGCTCTCTCTCTCTCTCTCTTGCTCTCTCTCTCCCTCTCTCTCACTCTCAGTCAGTCTTTCTCTCTCGCTCTGTCAGTCTCTCTCTCTCTCTCCGTCACTCTCTCTCTCTGTCAGTCTCTCTCTCTCTCTCTGTCAGTCTCTCTGTCTCTATCTCTCTCACTGTCAGTCTCTCTCTCTTGATCTCTCTCTCTCTGTCACTCTCTGTCAGTCTCTCTCTCTGTCAGACTCTCTGTTTCTCTCTCGGTCAGTCTCTCTCGCTCTCTCTGTCAGTCTCTCTGTCTCTCTCTCTCTGTCAGTCTCTCTGTCAGCCTCTCTGTCAGTCTCTCTGTCTCTCTCCCTCTCTGTCAGAGAGAGAGAAAGAGACTGACAGAGAGGGAGAGAGCGAGAGAGAAAGAGAGGCTGACAGAGACTGACAGAGAGAGAGATGGAGACTGTCAGTCTCTGTCAGCCTCTCTTTCTCTCTCGCTCTCTCGCTCTCTGTCACTCTCTCTCTCTGTCAGTCTCTCTCTCTCCCTGTCAGTCTCTGTCAGTCTCTCTGTCTCTATCTCTCTCACTGTCAGTCTCTCTCTCTCTTGATCTCGCTCTCTCTGTCACTCTCTGTCAGTCTCTCTCTCTCTCTCTGTCAGACTCGCTGTTTCTCTATCGGTCAGTCTCTCTCTCTCTCTCTCTGTCAGTCTCTCTGTCTCTCTCCCTCTCTCTGTCAGACTCTCTCTCTCTCTCTGTCAGTCTCTGTCAGCCTCTCTTTCTCTCTCTCTGCCAGTCTCTCTCTCTCTCTCTGTCAGTCTCTCTCTCTCTCGCTCTTTCTCTCTCTGTCAGTCTCTCTCTCTCTCGCTCTCTCTCTCTTGGTAAGCCTCTCTCTCTCACTTTGTCAGGCTCTCCCTCTCTCGCTCTTTCTCTCTCTCGGTCAGCATCTCTCTCTCTCTCGGTCAGTCTATCTCCCTCTCCCTCTGTCTGTCTCTCTCTCTCCCTCTGTCTGTCTCTCTCTCTCCCTCTGTCTGTCTCTCTCTCTCCCTCTGTCTCTCTCTGTCAGTCTCTCTCTGTCAGTCACTCTCTGTCAGTCTCCGTCTCTCTTGCTCTCTCTCTGTCAGTCTCTCGCTCTCTCTGTCAGTCTCCCTCTCTCTCTCTGTCAGTCTCCCTCTCTCTCTCTGTCAGTCTCCCTCTCTCTCTCTGTCAGTCTCTCTCTCTCTCTCTGTCAGTCTCTCTCTCTCTGTCAGTCTCTCTCTCTCTGTCAGTCTCTCTCTTTCTGTCAGTCTCTCTTTCTCTGTCAGTCTCTCTCTCTCTCTCTCTCGCACAGTCTCTCTCTCTCTCTCTCTCTGTCAGCCTCTCTCTCGTTACCGCTCTCTATCTGTCAGTCTCTCTCTCTCTCATTCCCGCTCTCTCTCTCTGTCAGTCTCTGTCTCTCGCTCTCTCTCTCTCTCTCTCTCTCTGTCGGTCTCTCCCTGTCTCGCTCTCTCTCGCTCTCTCTCTCGCTCTCTCTCACTCACAGTCAGTCTTTCTCTCTCGCTCTCTGTCAGTCTCTCTCTCTCTCTCTCTCTCTGTCACTCTCTCTCTCTGTCAGTCTCTCTCTCTCTCTCTGTCAGTCTCTCTGTCTCTATCGCTCTCACTGTCAGTCTCTCTCTCTCTCTCTTGGTCTCGCTCTCTCTGTCACTCTCTGTCAGTCTCTCTCTCTCTCTCTCTCTCTCTCTCTGTCAGTCTCACGGTCTCTAGCTCTCTCACTGTCAGTCTCTTTCTCTCTCTTGATCTCTCTCTCTCTATCACTCTCTGTCAGTCTCTCCCTCTCTCTCTGTCAGTCTCTCTGTTTCTCTCCCTGTCAGTCTCTCTCTCTCTCGCTCTCTGTCAGTCTCTCTTTCTCTCTCTCTCTCTCTCTCTCTCACTCTCTCTCTCTCTCTCTCTCTCTGTCAGTCTCTCTCTCTCTCTCTGTCAGTCTCTGTCAGTCTCCATGTCTCTATCTCTATCACTGTTAGTCTCTCTCTCTCTCTTGATCTCTCTCTCTGTCACTCTCTGTCAATCTCTCTCTCTCTCTGTCAGTCTCTCTCTCTGTCAGTCTCTGTCAGTCTCTCTGTCACTATCTCTCTCAATGTCAGTCTCTCTCTCTCTCTTGATCTCTCGCTCTCTGTCAGTCTCTGTCAGTCTCTCTGTTTACCACTCAGTTAGTCTCTCTCTCTCTCTCTCTGTCAGTCTATCTGTCTCTCTCTCTCTCTCTGTCAGTCTCTGTCTTTCTCCCTCTGTCAGTCTCTCTCTCTCCCTGTGTCTGTCTCTCTCTCTCCCTCTGTCTGTCTCTCTCTCTCTCTTGGTCTGCCTCTCTCCCTCTCTCGGTCAGTCTCTCTCTCTCTCCCTCTGTCTGTCTCTCTCTCTCCCTCTGTCTGTCTCTCTCTCTCCCTCTGTCAGTCTCTCTGTCTCTAGCTCTCTCACTGTCAGTCTCTTTCTCTCTCTTGATCTCTCTCTCTCTATCACTCTCTGTCAGTCTCTCTCTCTCTCTGTCTGTCTCTGTCAGTCTCTCTGATTCTCTCCCTGTCAGTCTCTCTCTCTGTCAGTCTCTCTCTCGAGCTCTCTCTCTCTCTGTCAGTCTCTCCCTGTCTCGCTCTCTCTCTCACTCGCTCTCTCTCTCTCTCGCTCTCTGTCTGTCTCTCTCTATCTCTCTGTCAGTCTCTCTCTGTCAGTCTCTGTCAGTCTCTCTGTCTCTAGCTCTCTCACTGTCAGTCTCTTTCTCTCTATTGATCTCTCTCTCTCTCTATCACTCTCTGTCAGTCTCTCTCTCTCTCTCTGTCAGTCTCTATATTTCTCTCCCTGTCAGTCTCTCTCTCTCTCTCTCTGTCAGTCTCTCTGTCTCTCTGTCCCTCTCTCCCTCTCTGTCATTCTCTCTCTCTCTCGCTCTCTCTCTCTCATGGTCATCCTCTCTCTCACTCTCTCTTTGTCAGTCTCTCTCTCTCGCTCTCTCTCTCTGTCGGTCAGCCTCTTGCTCTCTCTCGGTCAGTCTCTCTCGGTCAGTCTCTCTCTCTCTCCCTCTGTCTGTCTCTCTCTCTCCCTCTGTCTGTATCTCTCTCTCCCTCTATCTGTCTCTCTCTCTCTGTCAGTCTCTCTCTGTCAGTCTCTCTCTGTCATTCTCTCTCTCTGTCAGTCTCTCTGTCTCTCTCTCCCTCTCTGTCAGTCTCTCTCTCTCCCTCTCTCTGTCAGTCTCTCCTCTCTGTCAGTCTCTCTCTCTCTCGCTCTCTGTCAGTCTCTCTCTGTCAGTCTCTCTCTCTCTCTCTGTCACTCTCTGTCAGTCTCTCTGTCTCTCTCTTTGTCAGTCTCTCCCTCTCTCTCTCTGTCAGTCTCTGTCAGCCTCTCTTTCTCTCTCTGTCAGTCTCTCTCTCTCTGTCAGTCTCTCTGTCTCTCTCTCTCTCTCTGTCACTCTCTCTCTCTCTCGCTCTGTCAGTCTCTCGCTCTCTCTCTGTCAGTCTCACTCTCTCTCTCTCTCTGTTAGTCTCTCTCTCCCTCGCTCTCTCTCTCTCTGTCAGTCTCCCTCGCTCTGTCAGTCTCTCTCTCTCAGTATCTATCTCTCTCTCTCTCGCTCTCTCTCGCTCTCTCTTTCTCAGTCAGTCTACCTCTCGCTCTCTCTCTCTCTCGCTGTCAGTCTCTCTCTCTCTCTCTCTCTCGCTCTCTCTCTCTCGCTTTCTCTCTCTCTCTGTCAGTCTCTCTTCTATCACGCTGTCTCTCTCTCTGTCAGTCTCTCTCTCTCTCGCTCTTTCTCTCCCTGTAAGTCTCTCTCTCTCTCGCTCTCTCTCTCTCTCGGACAGCCTCTCTCTCTCTCTCGGTCAGTCTCTCTCTCTCCTCTGTCTGTCTCTATCTCTCTCTCTCTGTCTGTCTCTCTCTGTCAGTCTCTCTCTGTCAGTCTCTCTCTCTCTCTCTCTCTCTCTCGCTCTCTCTCTCTCTCTCTCTCTGTCAGTCTCTCTCTCTCTCTCTGTCAGTCTCTGTCAGTCTCTCTGTCTCTATCTCTCTCACTGTC